>NC_091119.1:148154042-148754042 GCF_040183065.1 Periplaneta americana | reverse complement strand
AAACTTTATTTTGCAACTTTTATAGAGATTTGAAACTATTCTTTTTGTTTACTTATCAACTGTATAACACATTTTCAACTGATATTTATCATTACCAACGTATTATTTTAACGAAAACAAACGGGATCATTAATTTATTGCTGAGACAAGAAATTTTTAACGTTGCTTGTGTGTGCTATGAATTTATTTTAAACCGAATCTAGATATTTCTCCGAATTGTTATTGTTTACGCGATATTTATAAGATCAAGATATATGTTTAAAATATTAATGAGTGAACAGTGGTCATTTAGGTTTTTATTTTATTTTATTATTATGACGTGAACGGGTGAGAATGATATAGTCGTAAGCCACATAAACATGATTTAGCATTAAAGTGTATCGAAAGTTCAGAGTCCAATGCTATTAGGTGCGGTGTCAATAATTTCTTCAGCGGATACTTATGCCATTTGTTGAGTAAATTTTATAATATTTTACTACTAGCTTCCCCATATGTATAAGAAACTAATTAGCACAAAAATCTATTGTTGTTAAAAGAGTAGCTTTGGACTATCTCATTTTCACCCCGTTAATTTCTAATTTATTGAAATACGTTCACCATAATAGTATGCAAGTGCTGTAGTTATATACTAGAACTTTAAATATAAAAACAGACGTAAAACTAGCTATTACAATTAAAATTTAATTAACTATGAACTAGAACTTCTTGTAAGTTCTTATAAACATAAATTACGTAGTTACAAAAATCTTTATAATAACACACTTTCCTGAAGACTACATACAAATGGGCTTCACATTTTAAATCACAGTAATTTAGATGCATATTAGAAGATATTTGTTTGTATATACCGTATATAACATGTAAACAATAAGTGTTCTATAGTTTTCAAGTTTTCGCACATATGTATAGAGTTTACACAAATATTATCTATCGTTTACAATTTGAAATCTCTGAAAGTATGACCCAAATTTTCTGTCTCTTGTTAGGAGTTCAGTTACAATTAAACTCAGGAAAGACATGACGATTCTGTGGGCTGAACAGAGTGAACCGTAACTAATGGAATTAATAATTCTAATGGTTGATTCTTTGAGATATTTCAAGCAAAAAAGTTAAATGCAATTGTGTTTGTTTTTGCTTCCTTTTCGAGATAAAAATTGTTTTATATGAAACATTTTCTAGCGTGTTTTGGGAAAGCTATTGATTAAATTCCAAATATGCTCAGTAGATTTAAAAAAACCAGTGTGTTATGATAATAAATGATTGAAATAATTTTAGTTTTTCTCTTTAAATGTGCAGAAATTTGATCCGAACGAATGTAACTTTTCGTTCTGAAAAATAATTTTAAAATGTTGCGGGTTCGATGCCGGTCCAGATCGATAGCATTTAAATGTGTCAGTAGATTTACTGGCATGTAAAAGAACTCCCTCGAGACAAAATTCCAGCACACCGGCGACGCTGATATAATCTCTGCAGTTGCGAGCGTCGTTAAATAAACCATAATTTCAATTTTTTCCTCTTATTTTACTTGTCTTCCTCTTGTTCTCTTTGTTTTTCCTTTTGTTCTTTTTGTGTTCCCTTGTTCTCCTACTATTCCCTTTATCTTTCTCTTCTCCTTGTTCTCCTTGTATTTCCTTTGTTATCCTTGTATTTTTCTTGTTATCCTTGTATTCTCTTCCTTTTTGTACTCCTTTTATTTCCCATGTTTTCTTTCTAATCCCCTTGTTTTCTTTGTATTCCCCTTGTTTTCCTTGTAGACTATTCTTCTTATTCTCCTTATATGCTCCTCCGCACTTGTATTTATTTATTTAACTTTATTCTCGTTGTATTTCTCTCGTCCTCGTATTCCCCAGGTTCTCCTTGTTTTTCTTGCATTGTCTTCGTTCACTTTATATTCTCCTTGTTCTCCATGTATTTCCTTTGTTCTTCTTTCATTCCCATTCTCCTTTTATTCCTGTTGTTCTCTGAATATTCCCCTTGCTGTCCTTTTATTCCCCTCGTTCTCTTTGTATTCCCCATATTCTCCTTCTATTCCCCTAGTTCTTCTCATATCATCCTTTTTCGCCCCATATTATTCTTCTTCTTCTCCTTGTATTCCCCTTGTTCTGCTCATATTTTCCTTGTTATCTTTGTATTCTCCTAGTTATCGCCTTCTTCTCTTTGAATTTCCCTTGTTCTGTCATTTACTGTAACTATTTCTTCAACTCTTCCTTACAGTACTTCATCCTTCGTTTCTTTTCTCATATGAATAGAGTGAATTGGGGGGAGATGACTGTCGGGGGAAGATGCTTATTTATTTGTAATTTTACGTTCTTCCAAGAGAGAACGCCACGCGCATGTCTTCATGATCACCGAGACAGTTGAATGTCTTTAGAGTGGAAGCTAACTCATTTTTCTGCTGTAAAATAATTGCAAAGGTATGTTAAAATTTTAATACATCCTTGAATTCGTAAAACTATCAAACCTTTGTAATGGATTTTACAGTAAAGGTTCTAAAGTTTGTATTGTTAACGACCAACGACCAACGATCTTGTTCCGCCATCTTAGGTTGTGTCACAGCACTAGGCATCTTACCCCGATACTTGGGGAAGATGATCCCTTTTTTTTCGGATTAAGATGGCAACTTGTTTGCAAGAGATTTATTTTTCTTTATTGCAGAGAATGTGTAAACATTACGTAAGATCCTCTGATAGAAGTCAGTGAATTGAGGACGGTCTTCAACTTGCGATGGAACATGTTATAACAGAGGGTAGAGCATCGCAATCATACGGGATTCCTTAACGTACCCTTAAAAACGACGCCTGGAAAAGAATGATGACAAAAAAATGTACTGGATTGAATTCATTGTGTGTAAGAAGTGATTTCACGAGTCTTGCACACAGCAATAAAATTTGTGCAATAACTGTGTTCCTAAGTAGTGATAAACGAGTGAGAAAGTGTCCATGAGCTTTAGATTAAGTCAATTTTGTTATATACATGTATCGAACCAAGTTCAAGTAAAATACATGTCAGTAAATGTGTTAATTGCATTTTCCATCTTACGCGACTATCGGGGAAAGAGCCTACAGTGCAGGTAAGAAGAAAACCTGTATCTATAAACAAGGTAATTAATGTTTTCTATTTTGTACCAAAAATATAGTTTCAAAATATCTTCCAGACTTTGATATTTCAATATGAAATTCAAAACTAAATGAAGAGTATCTTAAATTTTCAACCAAAGAAAAAAGTCAGGCATCTTCCCCCCGATCCACTCAAGTTATTTCATGTGAATTTTCGAATCTGTGCGTGAGTCGGAAAGCGTGCCATCGTCTGTGCCTGTCGCGCGAGATAACGGAGGTTGAATTTAAACTATAACGCAAGAATAATAATAATAATAATAATAATAATAATAATAATAATAATAATAATACGGTTTGTAACGCAGACAGATATGTAACTGATAACAACAGAAACCAAATTATTGTTTCGGAATGCGCGAAATCTGCATTGAAGTGTGTATCACCTTCTTAGTACCCATTTGTTTATAACAAAAGCGTATTAATTCTTTCAGTAAAATTATTATATCTACGTTTAATGTGCTTAATTGCTGATAACTTGTAACATATTTGCTCAGCATGAACAAGAGCTGGTCAGTATCTTAGGAGAAATCGCTGTATAAGTAAAATAATACTGCAAGTGTACAGTACAAGTTGAACACGAGATAAAAACGAATGTCTGTTCCAATTTTATGGTTTGTGTACGTGCACTACAAAGCAACATTGCATCCACGTATGACGATAAAAGAAGCCATTCCCATCTGTCTGGTCTCAGTGTCTCGTGGGAGACGGCGATGTTATTATAAGCATATAAAAGTTTAGGGGTGTTCCTATATCACTGCGATATAAAAATAAAAAAAGAGCAACAGGGATCACAACACCCTGCGGAAGATATAATCGAAGTCACCTCATTTAGTGGACTATAGAGATAGTAAAGGTGCTCTCATTACGCTGTTACCGGGGACAGCAAGGACCCTAATGAAGTCTCCCCACGGCTACCATCCTTGCATAGCAAGTAGCCTAACTCTGCGTGCTCATGTACGGGCCCGGAGTTCACATCAACTTGCTGCAAGCTCCTCGGGAACGCTAAAGTTTCTCACAAGTCTGATAAAGATCTGTTCCCAGTACAGTCCACCCCGTCAACGTGGGATGCGTTGTAACTTCTCAAGAGTGGGAATTAATGGATTGGCTCTGATAGAAGGCGTATCTACTTAAGTGTTCCATTCTCAGACAGTCTGAGAGCTCATGTGGATGCAACATTTTCTGAGTTAACAAATAATAATAATAATAATAATAATAATAATAATAATTCTTTATTTATACTGGCAGAGTTAAGGCCATAGGGGCCTTCTCTTACACTCTACCAGGTCACGAAGTATACAAGCAGTTAAAATTTAACAAAAAGTTAAAGAATAGAATACTAACATATTACAAAACAATAATAATAATAATAATAATAATAATAATAATAATAATAATAATAATAGCATAATAAAATCGACACTAAACAGCATGAAAATAATACAATATAGAAAAAAGAAAGTAATAGTAATATGCGTTACAAGAGCGGTATGTTGAAATTTTCATGTTCGAGGAAAAGTTTGAAAAAGGGAAACGTAGTTAAGCTTTTTTAATTTACGAGAATTGAAAGAAAACATACCGCTCGTGTATCGTACATTATTTTGTGCGAAGATCGTTTATTACATACCTGAAAGAGGAATTCATAATTAGTTGCAATGAAATCTACATCTTGGTTTCTGTGTAATGACGGCAAATTTGCAAAACAAAAATATCTATCTTCAACATTATTGCTTTAAAATGTTTTCTGTGTTTACTATACTCCAGCAGGCCGTGATATACGTCTGTCTTTTTTTCCCCCAGTCTATGATGAGTCTGGAATCTTGTTGATTTTTTCACGGCTTCCTTAATGTTACTTGCATGACGAATGCAGTAACTTTAGTGGAGTTGTAGAGTTTACTTAATTTTTGCAAATATTTAAAAACAATAATTAACAGTGCAATTTAGGTGAAATTGCAGTGGTAAGCTTCCAATTTATAATTATTACTATATTGAACGTCTCTAAAAATAATATGTTAAAAGCCTAAAGCAGTAAAATCAATAAGTCGCTTAAGCGGTAAGAAGAGGGAAATTGTTATGTGTGTTAGGTTGGGAATACTGAATGTGGAATTTTAGACTTTCCGCGGATTGGTTTTGTGCGGAAACCAAGCAAATACGCACGATCTCTTACAAAATACATTGGAATATAATAAAAGTAACTCATTTAGTACAAATAGTTAATATGGAAAACGTAAGGTAGAATGTAACAAAATGGAATGTAATAAAATAATAATAAAAAGGAAAAGAAATACGAATATTAAATAAAAAGGCTATGATAATAAATTCATCGGCTGATAAAGAGAACAAAAAGGGGAAAGGAAGGATAGAAATATATAGGCTATATTTTTACAAAATTATCGCAGAGAAAAGGGCTTATAGGCCTAACTGAAAAGAATCTGAATTGAAAAAGTGCAATTTTAATTTATTTTTGAAACTAGACAATGTCCGACAGTCTCTGACATGTTGTGGTAGAGAGTTATAAAGATCTTAAGATGAATTTCTTGTTGTGTTTAATATTTTTTTATTTCACTATGCCGAATTTCATATGTTTACGTTCTTCAAAACAATGCAGAAAATGGACCTTTATGCTACTGTGGTTATTTACGCCACTCAACTTCTACCAACATAAAAACATGCAATCAGAAACATTTATTTCATATTATGTCTCATTTCACTACTGAACGGTATTACAAAATGGCCGACAAACAAAACATTACAGTAGAGTGCACTGTAATATTCACAAAAGGGACACCATTATTACCAACATATGAATAAACCATTGCAAGTTTAAGTACTAACTTCAAAATTATCACATGAAGGTATTCAATACAGATTATTACACTTTTACTAAGTTTTTGATCAATAAAACGGTACGGAACGACGTGTTTCGACCAATCATGGCTGCTTATCCTACAATTTTTATCACCTCCCTAGCATTTGTTTTTTATCATCTCCCTAGCATTCGTTTGTTTTTAACACCTCTCTAGCATTTGTTTGCCAACATTGTACTTTCAATAATTGTACCTTTTAAAATGATTCATGTTCATTTAATCCTTAATTAAAACTTTTTCTATCATTTATATTGTTTATATTATTTAGGTTATGTTATAACTTCTGATAAGATTAAGTATAGTCACGTATCAGAGATTGTTTAGCCTAATATATATTGATAATAATTGAAATGGAATGAAACTGTTTTAAATTCGCAATAACATCGTGTGATGTCGAAAGAACATTTTCTCATCTCACTTTGAGAGAAGAACAGAGATTAAGGGTGTTTGAGAATAAGGTTCTTAGGAAAATATGTGGGGCTAAGAGGGATGAAGTTACAGGAGAATGGAGAAAGTTGCACAACGCATAACTGCACGTATTGTATTCTTCACCTGACATAATTAAGAACATTAAATCCATACGTTTGAGATGGGCAGGATATGTAGCAATTATGGGCGAATTCAAAAATCCGTGTAGAGTGCTAGTTGGGAGACCGGAGAGAAAAAGACCTTTGGGAAGGCCGAGACGTAGATGGAAGGATAATATTAAAATGTATTTGAGGGATGTGGGATATGATGATAGAGACTGGATTAATCTTGCTCAGGACAGGGACCGATGGCGGGCTTATGTGAGGGCGGCAATGAACCTGCGGGTTCCTTAAAAGCAAGTAAGTAATTAGATAATAATAATAATAATAATAATAATAATAATAATAATAATAACAATAATGATAACAATAATAATAATAAAATTATTTATTTATTTATTTATTTACTATTGTTTATTGTGCTGTACAACAACCAGAGGCCAATAACAGTTCAGCACAAAGCATAATTACAATATGATAAAATTAATAATGACAAAATCAAAATAAAAGTGTACCTATAAAATAATTATTACACATGAAGACAATAATTACAATTAACGATAATAATGACATTGAATGAACGGAATAAAATGGATGACAAAATACATAAAATAATTGAAAATAAAAGGATGGAGTATAAATGAATAAACTACAAAATGATATAAAAGAATAAGAGAATAATATTATAATACATATTTAAACAAAAGTCACAAATTAAAATGATATAAAACTCCAGAAGTATATACTATACTTTAAATGAATCCAAGTTAGATCCATGAAAATTATCATATTCTTTATACATCTGCAGACCGGAGAGAGATTTGGAATTTCTATTTTAAAACATTTTATGAAATCTTAAACCCTTAGCAGGAATACGAAGACTGATATTGCTTAGGAAAAATTCGCAATCGATATCACCCTTAAGGACTTTACAAAAAAATAAATTATTAAGATCTTGACGTCTGGCAAATAAACTACAGCAATTAAAATATTTGCAGTTAACCTCATATTCATAATCATCAGAATTGGGTAAAAATTATATGAACACAAGGAAATGTTTTCTTTGAATATTTTCCAGCTTAGTCGAGTCAGTGGAAGTAATGGAGTTCCATATAACAGATGCATATTCAAGCTTGGATCTAACCAATGTATAAGCTTGTATAAAATTAATAAACACATAGGAGTAGAAAAAGAATAAATCTAATTAGACCAAGCATTCTTAATGAATTGGTATAAATATATTGCACATGATCATGGAAATAAGATCTCTAATACAATATTTCCTAGTAATTACGACATTATTAAGAGAATAATTAAATTTTTGGGAGGTTGTTTTACGTGAGAAGGAAATAGCAAATAATAATAATAATAATAATAATAATAATAATAATAATAATAATAATAAACACCCGTGTACATAATTTTAAGAATATTTTAGAATTCTAACGTTAAAATATTGTAATATTAGGCCTATTTAGGCTGTAATGAATTTCACCAATCTAATAAAATGTCATTTGGAAGTCGAAAACTGGGATGTCCGCTTGAAGATGGAAAAAAAAAAATAATATTCTCTGGACTAATGATAAATGAATCATGACTAATCAATGGCAGGAAAAGAGTAAGGAAGAGGAGTGACTGCATTTATGATTGTAAAAAAAAACAGAAGTGACGGGTGAAGGTCTCTATTAATGGCCTGGCTGCCATCAACTTCATTACTTATATTATTTATGGCTCGATTTTATAGGCATGTACAGGTAAATTGAATGCACATTGATAATTAGAAATACAATAAACGAAATTACTGAGCGCTACGGAGTTCAGAAGTAGGCCTACCTCTGCTGAACATCCTTGCGATATTAATTAGCCGTGAATGCAGGACTGCATTTCCTTGTACGCACTCAGAGTTGACTGTTGCCAAATCGGGAAGAGCTGTGGGCCCCAATAGGAAACACGTCATAACGAAATTGCTAATGAAGTTCGTTTTTATGTACACTAATAATTACAAATGAACAAACACGTGATTTATGGTATTTTCCTTCGCCGTATACCAACGCTACTGGAAGGGGTCCCGCCGTGCGTAGTGCAGACACGACACACACAGGGGCGTCAGCACTTTTTAATATTTGATTGATGTAATGCCTAACAACTGTATACTTATAATTGCCAAGTGCTTGTCTGTCCGTCCCGCCCTGTTTCTTGGAAACGGAACCGTAAAGAAAGACCATCTTCCATTTTGAGAGACGACCCAAGGGAATGCTTGATCTTTTTAAACATACCTCATTCGTCACATCATAGTTCTCGGAAATGAAATGTATACTGTACAAAGAAGCTATGACATACGTGCTTGATACTAACTACCCGAAACTTCGCTGTGATGCGAGGGATTCCGTTTCCGGTCACAACAGATATTCATGCAAGTTATATGACTACTAATTATTATCTACCCCTTATCTTGTGTTAGGAAATAATACAATACAAATATCAACAGTGGTCTTACTTCACTATGCTGCATATTTTACGCAGATCTTCGTATGGGTGCGATCACCTGTCGACAGGTGCATACCCTGTTTTTCTCGTCTTCCTCTTGTTATCCTTGTCTCTCATCATTCTCAATATCTTCCTCTTGTTTTCCTTGTCTTCCCCTTTCATTGTGTTTTACTTCTCTTCTCCTTGTCCTCCTTGTATTTCTCTTGTTCTTCTTGTATTCCCTCTTTTTGCATCGAATTCCTCTTATTCTCTTTGTATTTTTATTGTCTTCCTCATTGTGCTCCCCCTTCTTCTCCTTGTGTTTTTCCCTTATTCTATTTATATTCCCCTTCTCCTTGTGTTTTTCCCTTATTCTATTTGTTTCCCTTCTTCTCATTGTGTTTTTCCCTTATTCTATCTATATTCCCCTTTTTCTCCTTGTGTTCCCCTTGTTCTCCTTGTATTATTTTTGTTTGCCTACCATATCGTCCTCTTCTCTTTGTATTTAGGTTTTTCTACTTGTATTCCCTTTGTTATCTTTGAGTTTCCCTTGTATCTTTCTATTTCATTTCTTCTCCTTGCACTCCCTCTGTTTTCCTTGTATTTCCCTTCTTTACCATATCGTCTTGTTCTCCTTTTAGTTCCTTTGTTCTTCTTCAATTCCCCTAATTCTCCTTATATTCTCCCTGTTCTCCATGCATTCCCCCTGTTCTTCTTATGTTCTCCTTTTTTGTCATGTCGTCCTCTTGTTCTCTTTGTATTGTAGTTGTGCCTATTCCTATATCCTTTTAATTTTCCTGTCTTCGCCACTCTTCATTGCCACCTTCGGTCTCTCTCCATTTTCTTCTTTCTTTCTTCTTCTCTATTGTCTGTGCTTACTCCTTTTATTAATACTCCTCTTCTTTTCTTCTTTGTCCTCCAACTTTTATGTCTACTACTCCTTCTACCCCTTTTATTATGTTTCTTCCTCTTCTCTTTTATTCTCTTCCTCTTCTCCATTTCTTGCACCTGCTCCATACCACTCATACGCTTTCATCAATTCCTCTTCATTTTGTATCATCCTTTGTTCTGTGGTTACTCTTTACGAATCGTCATTTTCTTCTTCCTTCTCTTTTTTGTGGTATTTGGTAACTCTTTCTACTCTTCTTCTTATCTTCTTCTTCCTTCACTTTTCGTAATGCTATCTGCCTACTTCTTCTGCACTTCTTCTCTATTTTCTCTCCCTCCTTCTTGCATATCTTTTCCTCTGTTTTCTATGTCTGCCCCTTCTACTTCTTATTTTCCTTTTCGTTTTCTATTTTTCCTTTCTCTGTACCCGCTTCATCAGATATTTAATCTTCTGTACTTACTCTTACATGCATTTAGCCTACTCCTTTTAGATATCTTCATCTTCTCCTCCTCTATCTTTCGTG
Organism: Periplaneta americana; assembly: GCF_040183065.1. NCBI lineage: Eukaryota > Metazoa > Arthropoda > Insecta > Blattodea > Blattidae > Periplaneta > Periplaneta americana. Next base: position 148,743,657 of record NC_091119.1, on the reverse strand, counting down.
AGTACTTCTTCTCTTCCTTCTATTCCTTTGTTTTAATCCTAGTTCTCTACCGCTTATGACTCTATTAACTCCTTGCACCTACTTATTTAACTTTTTATTTGCTATCCTCTTCTTAAGCTTTCTCTTTTTATTTCGTCTCTCACTTTTCTTTCTTTGCGTGATTTCTTTTCACTCAACCCGTCTTCTTCTTTGTGTTATTCTTCTACTCATCATCATCATTATCATCATCATCACCATCACCATCACCATCACCATCACCATCACCATCAGCACCACCACCACCACCACCACCATCGTATTGCTATTCTTCTAGTACAGTAGATGAGGCAAGACCTGTCCTGTGACCTTTTTATGTGCTGTGGCTTTGTCACCAATGGGTTTGGACGGGGAAAACAGGTTTTAGTCTGAAATGAACTTCCGTGTCGGTAGATTCGTATAACAAAACTCTCTTTGTCATAGTTCATTCTTTCTCCTCTCGCACAGTTCACTTGCCAGGTCTCGCCTCCTCATCTATATCATGCATTATGTGCCCTTACCTACGTTGGTTTACTCATATTTATGTAGTTCTGTAGACCTCGGAAATTAATATTATTCAGTTCTTTTAACTGCTGATCAATTGTGAATCACAGACCAGACAGGCTGGGTCCTTTGATTAAGGTCGTTAAAAATTATTCCCACATTTGAATTGATAACGACACTTGTGAGCCTTTTCAAACATTAAACGTTTATTCTATCGCCTTATAAAAACGTTGAGATTTAATTAATAGTACACATAAAATTGATACCGAGATGTTATCAATCAGACAGGGCCTGTTTAAATTTAAACGGTTTCCATGTAGTCACATTTTAGTGGGCAATAAAAATTAAATCCAAGCTTGACGTGTGCTGCAACAACTCTGGTGGCATTCAGCGTTAGCCTAAATTAGCTACCCAATAGCGGGTTATTGAAAATAGGCCTACAGCAATTCTGTATTGTTTGGGTAAAAGGAGATAAGTCATAAAAATGAGTTTGGCGATAAATGAAAATTAAACTTGGAACCCTTATTGCAAATAATTTTCTACACAAATAAAACACATCAACTGCTAGTATTCTTTTGATTTTTGCAACGTTCACTTGTATAATTTAACTCGTGTCTTCAACTGGGGAACAAAATTCCATCTGGACAAAAAACGACTTATCCCCCTTTACCCGAACACCACATTATTTAACACTGTAATTATTACTATCTTCATCATCATATTCTTCTTTATCTTTATTAATATTATTAGTCTTAAAAACTGGATTTCTTATATCATTCCATTCCCATTTTTGCGACCATTATAAATAAATGCTAATCATTCACAAGTTACAGGACAAATTTTCATAAATTCTTATTATAGTAGTCTAGTTGTAAAAAAATATGTAATTAACTGGGTAATGACTAATTAACAATACCACTTATTGTATGTACAGTATGTTTGTATTTATTCACAATGCAAATGGGTAAATACCCGGTGGCAGTGGTAACTAATTACACTCAATAATGACAATTATAAACACAATTAATAAAAATACAATTAATAATACTAATATAAATGACACTCGGGAGGAAATTAAACGCAAAATAATTATGGGAAATGCGTGTTATTATTCGGTTGAGAAGCTCTTATCATCCAGTCTGCTGTCCAAAAATCTGAAAGTTAGAATTTATAAAACAGTTATATTACCGGTTCTTCTGTATGGTTGTGAAACTTGGACTCTCACTCTGAGAGAGGAACATAGGTTAAGGGTGTTTGAGAATAAGGTGCTTAGGAAAATATTTGGGGCTAAGCGGGATGAAGTTACAGGAGAATGGAGAAAGTTACACAACACAGAACTGCACGCATTGTATTCTTCACCTAACATAATTAGGAACTTAAAATCCAGACGTTTGAGATTGGCAGGGCATGTAGCACGTATGGGCGAATCCAGAAATGCATATAGAGTGTTAGTTGGGAGACCGGAGGGAAAAAGACCTTTAGAGAGGCCGAGACGTAGATGGGAGGATAATATTAAAATGGATTTGAGGAAGGTGGGGTATGATGATAGAGACTGAATTAATCTTGCACAGGATAGGGACCGATGGCGGGCTTATGTGAGGGCGGCAATGAACCTTCGGGTTCCTTAAAAGCCATTTGTAAGTAAGTAAGTAAGTAATAATAATACTAATAATAATTAATAGTAATAATAATAAAAAATAATAATAATAGTAATAATAATAATAATAATAATAATAATAATAATAATAATAATGAGCATCCTAAATGGAATGAAGCACGATCACTTAAAATAACATTTAAAGTAAAAATATAATTTGTATCTTATCCCTAAGTTCGAACTAAAACCCACGAGTATGATATGTTCATACATGCACAAGTACCTTTCAGCACTACACTCATTTGTCCACACCTGTGGAGTAACGGCTAGCGCGTCTGACCGCGAAACCAGGTGGTCTGGGGTCGATTCCCGGTCGGTGCAAGTTACCTGGTTGAGGTTTTTCCGGGGTTTTCCCTTAACCCAATATAAGCAAATGCTGGGTAACTTTCGGTGCTGGACCCCGGGTTCATTTCACCGGCATTATCACCTTCATCTCATTCAGATTCTAAATAACCTAAGCTGTTGATAAAGTGTCGTAAAATAACCTACTAAAAAACTACACTCATTTAGCTGTCAACTCACTCACTGCACTGGAACTGCGACACATTTCACTGATTCTATCCTCCTTTCACTAATACTTCAAAAACATTTCACTGTTCAAATACTTTGCATTGCCACTATGAACTATTTGTATAAGACTTCACTGACACAATCACACTTCACTTGCACAACACACTTCACAATTCACTGACACAACACATTTCTTCACTGATAAAACATTTCAAATAACAAAATATCAATTACACCCTTTAAATAGTGTGTATAATAAACTACCGTCTATTAGTAAAGTCCTTAAGCCTATTTTTAAATACATTTTTGGTTATTGGTAAAGCCTTTAGTAGCCTAAGTCTGCAGGTAAAGCATTCCAGTCCCTGATAGTACGATTGAGAAAAGAAAACTTTCCAGTCTTCTTTCCCTCAATTTAGAGACGAGTGGTCGTTCCTTGAAGATCAATCAAGATCCCAAAGAACACCATTGTTTATGCAAAGGGGCAGTACATAACAATTAACATGAAGTAACAAATATCATACATTTAAAATAAATAAACTTTGAGAGGCCACAGAACTCACACGTTGCAATAAATCAAAACGAAATTATGACCAGAGCTTCTTAGCAGCTTTCTCTATAACCTACTTCAGTTTCAGTCCTCTAGGTAACAGTAAAAATTAGAAACAAGAAATGTTCAAAAGTACACTATGTTCAAGGTAGAACAGTCTCCCCTACTATAATCTCATTTTTTCTCAGCGAACTCCTTAGACATATATTATGTGGAAAAATTGCTTCTGTGTTAATGTACATAGCTCTAGCCTTTTAAAGGGTGGTTTCGACCAGTTGATTTTGAAGGTTCCCTCGGTGACAAAATTTAAGCGTTACCACAAACGCACATAATGTAACAACATTGCAACGTTTAGCATATAAGCTGTTTCAGTGTAATACAAGCTTAAAACAGCCACACAACTTGACCATTAATTTGACCGACATCGTGGCTGCAGGAATACGGATGAGTTCGCAGCACACAGGGCTCGTAATTGCACTCACCGTCCTCATAACTGTACGCTATTAAAACTATTACACTAATTACCATAGCAACGTACATACCACTGCAGACAAATTCGTATTCTGAGTTAGTCTGCATATCGTACAAATGCGGAAATGTTACCTACTTGGTTTAGGTATGAGTAAATTTCGGATTGAAGACTAAATACCTATTGTTTTTATGGAGAAAAACTAAAACTACTTAAATATCTTTACGTTTTGCATAAAATATGAACGTTTAGAAGGAGTTTTATACTGCCTAAAACTCCTATTTTACATTCATTCATTTAATTGAATGTTCTGCCCAAGGGCAGATCATTCGCTGCAAACCCAGCTTTCTCCAATCTTTCCTATTTTCTGCCTTCCTCTTTGTCTCCTCATATGATCTATATATCTTAATGTCATCTATCATCTAATATCTTCTTCTGCCCCGAACTCTTCTCCCGTTCACCATTCCTCCCAGTGTATCCAGGCAGTTTCTTCTCAGCCATTGACCCAGACAATTCCTTTTCCTCTTCATGATCAGTTTTAGCATCATTCTTTCTTCACCCACTCTTTCCAATACAACTTCATTTCTTATTCTGTCTGTTCACTTCACACGCTCCATTCTTCTCCATATCCACATTTCAAATGCTTCTATTCGCTTCCCTTCACTTCATCGTAATGTCCATGTTAGCGGGCCGGGGTTCGATTCCCCGTTTGGGACGAGTTTGCCTGGGTGAGGTTTTTTTTCGGGGGTTTTCCATCACTCCAATGAATGAATATCAGGTACTTTATCAGGCGTATGGAACCCCACTCATTCTCGCCACTTCATTTTCTCCCTCATCATCCTTTCCTTATCATTCTGGTTGTCTTACTTGGTTTTCAGATCGCGCCTGCGGCGGCTTTCCGAAGCCGCTGACTCTCTCGGCCGGCCTCCGGAGGTATGTCAAACGTGGAAGCTGGTGACCAGCAGAGGAACCTACTCCCCTCCCGACGGGAGAGGGGGCTTATACCTGAGATCGTTGAGGAGACGGGAGGGAACTTACACCTTAGATGGTTTGAGGAGGAATGTGGAGGGCTGTTGGGGTGGAATGGTACACGGATATGGAAGGCTGGAGGGACTGGTCGTTAGGGTGTAAGCGGTTTGGTTGGTTCGGCGTAGGTGCGATCAATGGGCTTGCAACTCATCCCAGGGGCGCACAATAGTCATCAGGTCGCGGTGCACAGGGATGTTCCCCTCCCGGCCTGATAGAGACAGAAAAGTCCACGTTTCTGTCCCATACAATGCCACACTCCATACAAAGCACTTCACTAGTCTCTTTCTTAGTTCTTTCTCCAGAGGTCCGCAGAAGATGCTCCTTTTCCTATTAAAAGCTTCCTTTGCCATTGCCTTTTGACTTTCTGCCAGTAGCTCATGTTGCTCCAAGTATTTGAAGCTGTCCACTTGTTCTACTGCCTCATTTAGAATTCACAAGTTTACCTTCTTTATTTTTCTTCCTATGACCATGGCCTTCATCTTGTTTGCATTTATCTCCATCCCACACTGCTCACAGCTTTCATTTAGCTCCAGTATCATATCCGTTAGTATCATCTCCTCTTCTGCTAACAAAGCCATATCATCAGCAAATCTTATGCACTTTATTCTTCTTCCTCCTACTATCACTCCTCATATGTTCTGAAAACAGTTCTTCACTAAATCCTCCAAGTAAATGTTGAACAGAGTGTGTCATAAAGGGCATCCTAGTCGTAGTTCTCTTCCAATTTCACTTTCTTCTGATATTTCTCTTCTATCCTGACTTTAACTCGTTGTTTCATATAAATATTACTGAACAGCCTTCTCTCTTTCCAATACACATCTATTTTCTTTATAATTCCCATCAGTTTATTCCAATCCACTCTGTCAATCGCCTTTTCTAAGTCCACAAATACCACATACACTTCTTTATTCTTCTCTATGTACCTGTATTTTACATATTGTAATCTATTTCAAGGTTTAGAGTGTAAAAATGTGTATTTATATTTTGCTGATGTGTGTTTTTAATGTTTTCGTGTAGCAATGAAAGAGAAAGTTTTGACTGTAATGTGGTGAATTTGGTTCAAGAAACGTGTAATAGTTGGTTGTAGGAATAAAGAAATTCCTAGCAATTACTGATTTTGTTGAGCACTTGTGCAGGCAATAAGAATGAAATGAATGGGGAAGCTGCACTTCTGCCTAAAGAAATCAGCATGGAAAATGTTAAGTTACTAGATTTGAATATACACCCATTACTACGGTATCACTGGAAATAAATTTTTCCGCGTATAATCCGTAAAATTATTCTATGTAAGAAAAAAAAAGTTTCAGAACGGAAAATTGAGAGAAAAACTTTTTATGTATTGTAGTAATGGTATTTATGAATAATATGTTAATTATAAGTTAATTGGTATACTAATTAATTTAATTGTATTATTAACACTTAAGTATCCGCAGCCATATAGCAATGTGGTCGATGAATTGATTAATAATTATTGATAATTTAAGACACAACAGAAATGAAGTTTCTAACCAATAGTTTTTATATTTTTGTCACTGTATAGGGGAGACTCGTCTTATTTGGCAATATTTTATATTTCTACACAGTTTGTAGTTACATACTATGAAATGAAATATTCCTCTATTATGGAATGTGTTTATGCATTAAATCCCAATAAACCTCTGAAAGAAAATTCTACAAATCTAAATTACTTTACACATAACACACTAATAAATAACAAATTACATTTTTCCAGATTTGATACTTCATCAGGATAATTTGGCAATAGTACAGGGGTAATTTGGCAATACGATTAAAAAATAAAATTTTCAAAATAAAACAGTGGTACAAGGTTTATAAGACTTAATTTACTGGGACAAGAAGTCACTAAATACCATAAACACAAAACAAAGGCAAGAAAAAAAAACTGAATGGATTTTTCCGACCACTTTTATTAATTATACTGAAGGGTAGTCTTCTAATTTCTGTTGTCGATAGCCAAAACCCAAGTTCTTGCATTTTGATTACATATGTCATCAGCTTTTGCTCTTCCTCAACGGTTAGAGCTAGAGGTCTTCCTTTCTTGGGAATGACAACGTCATCGGGTCCTGAGAATGTATACAGAAACTTCTTTGAGTTGTTAAAGGACACATTGTACTTCTTAGAAGCCCTGTAAGTCGACCATCTAACTTTCAAAACACTCCCAACCGCAGCCCGCAAATCATCTTTGGAATGTTTTTCAAAATAATGTCCTCGTTCTCTCGGCATATCTGCAACACACCACACACAGTGCTGCATTGAAGTCTGTAGAAATCCCTCATACGTCCCTATTCTTAAATTTTACCATCGAGTACACATTCTTGTTGAAAAATAGCAGCAATATGTCACTATAAAGGAAAATTGCTAATTCACACTACCCTGGAGAAGACATTTTTTGCTAAGAAGAACATAAAACGAGCTAAGGCCTGATGAGTTATTAACAGAAGATATTAATTATATTATATAAAGTCCACTGTCTGTCTGGAATTTTAACAAAACCGATGTCCATGAATTACAAACGTTTCTACGACAAAAGCATGATGACTTTCTAAGGACTGAAAGAAATATGGAAAATGTGTGGCATAAATTTAAGTGTATAATTTTCGAGGCATTAGTAAAATGTGTACCTTCTAAAATAATTAAGAAAAATCCGGACCCAGAATATTACACTAATTATATTCGCTACTTAAAGGAATTAATTAAGAAACTTGAGTGTGAAAAAAGGTTAGCTCAGGAAAATTTTCTAAAAACTATTTTAAAAGAAGATGAAAGTAACAGTTGGAGACAGTTTTATAATTATGTACGCAGGAGAAAAGGAAAAAATGAAGTAGTGCTTTTACGGAATCAGAACGGAGAAAGTATAAATGATGACAAAGAAAAGGCCGACTTATTAAATTCCTATTTCATTTCGGTTTTCAATAATAATAATAATAATAATAATAATAATAATAATAATCCCGCTGATAGGAGTGGTTTAGTCACAGACCGTGAATGTGAACCAAATTCGACTTTCAAAATAACTTCCAAAGGGGTTAGAGAGATAATAACGAAATTAAAAAATCGGAAGTCTCGAGGACCAGATAGTATTGCTACAGAGATTCTTAAATTAGGTTCCGAGGCCATAATTCCATACTTAATGCGTATATTTCATGTTTCCATAAACAATGCAGCTATTCCATGTGACTGGAAATTAGCTATAGTGGTACCCATACATAAAGGTGGAAATAAATTAGATGTCGGAAACTACAGACCGATTAGCCTTACATCTCTCGTATGTAAAGTCATGGAGCATTTGATATCGGATTATATTCGTCATGTTCTAAATGCGAAAGACTGGTTTTACAACCGCCAGCATGGTTTTAGGGAAGGCTTCTCATGTGATAGTCAAATTACGTCGCTGGTTCAGGATCTAGCTGAAGAGGTAGATAGAGGCGGAAGAATCGATGCAGTTGTGATTGATTTTTCGAAAGCATTTGATTTGGTGCCACATGACATATTAATAGATAAGTTAAGTAGGCTGGGAATAGATAAAAGAGCGGTGCTATGGATCCAAGAATTCTTAAAAGGTAGAACCCAGAGAGTTAGAGTAGATCATGAAATATCGGAAATTGGAAATATAAGTTCAGGGGTGCCACAGGGCAGCGTTCTGGGTCCATTACTCTTTATAATATACGTAAATGACCTATGCCAGGATATTACATCAAATGTGAGGCTATTTGCAGACGACTGCATTATCTATAGAAAGATTAGAAATAATTCAGATGTAGATGCTATTCAAACAGACTTGAATAAAATTTATAACTGGGCGTTAAAGCATAGGATGAAAATAAATTGTTCTAGAAGTAAATCTATAACATTTCGTAAAACCCGAGAGGAAACTAGTCTTAATTACGAATTCAGTGGTGTTGTAATTCCGCAAGAACAATGTTGTAAATACCTAGTAGTGTATTTAAACTCCAAACTTTCTTGGGGAGAGCATGTTGATAATGTTACAGGCAAAGCATGGAGGGCACTTCACTTTATTATGAGAATCTTGAGAAAGGCTAGCCCCAAATCGAGGGAAATAGCATATCTAACGTTAGTGCGACCGTTAATGGAATACGGAACTACGTGTTGGGATCCCTATAGAATATATCAGATAAATTCCTTAGAAAGAATCCAGTATAGGGCAGCTAAATCTGTTAAAGGTAAAAGAGAAGATGGGAACGATACGATAAAAGAACTTAAATGGGAAACTTTGGAAAACAGACGTAGGAAAACTAGAATAACATCATTGTATAGAGCACATCTAGGTCAGAAAGCATGGGTAGACATAACGGCTCGGTTAGAAAAGCCAACGTACTATGGTAGGAACGATCATGATTTTAAAATCAAATGTAGGAAACAGAAAACGGATGTAGGTAAATTCTCATTTTTAAATAGAACTATAAATGATTGGAATGACCTACCTGCAGCGGTCTTTGAGGGCTGTCCTTCCTTAAGGAGATTCAAGAATAACTTAAAAAGTTGTGTATAAAGTGCAAATTAAAATTAAGGTGACACTCAACATTTAATTTTTTAAGGTGACATGTATTTATCTAGCCTGACGAGTTTACTTCCTTGGTTTGAATTGTAAATTATTTAAAAATAGCGTGTAAGAGGGCCTTAGACTAGAAATGTTTAGTTTAAATGTAGTTCTGTTTATAAGTATGCATAAGGATGCAATTATTTGACTTATTTGAACTGTTGTATCAGTGAAGCGAGGTGAGTCAGTGAAGTTATGGTTTTACAGTGCAGTGAACAGTTCCGATCAGTGATAATTTATAGCGTCAATGAAATGTGTTCTATAGTGTCAGTGAAATGTGTTACAGAGAGTCAGTGAAATGTGTGCTAAAGTGTCAGTGAAATGCGTCATAGTGCCACTACAGGGAATGAGATGAGAGTAAAGTGAAAGACTATTGAAACTTATGTAGGACCTATACATAATTATGTAGGTTGTGTTGTAAAATTAGGTGTTTTATTTTATGTTTTATTATTATTGTGTTAAATTGTATTGTGTATTCTTATTGTATTGTGTATAAAATTGTATATGTGTTGTAAATTGTATTATGTATTGTACATTTTATTGTGTATTGCTTACCATTTTATTGTGTATTGTTAATATTGTATATACCACTGCCACCGGGTGCTTGCCCACTTGCAGTGTAAATAAATACATACATACATATTATAATATGGAATCTCAGCTTTTGATATGCAATGCACAAACAAACGTAGGTAATGAACAACAATTTTCTTCCGTCTTTGTATACACAGTCCACACAACCACCACGTCAAAAGGAAGTATTGAACACTTCTTTCTATTAGTAACAATATGTGCCACTATAATGCGCGGATTCGAATGAAACGAAAACTAAAAATACACTCAGATGTTCCACTCTATGATCGTGTCATTGAACTTCTTAAAACTCTGGAGGAAATTTGGCAATAGAAGAAATACAAGAATATTGCCAAATTTGCCGAGTTTCCCCTACTGTAATCTTTAATACTCACTAATTAATTGCATTTTTATAGTTGTAAACTCTCCTTAACAGTTTTCATAACAACAACAACAACACTAAAGTTTGTAGTAATATATTGAATTATATAATGACATCACCCTTAACAGAATTGTGACATTGATCGCTTTTCCCGTGTACCCTTCATATGTGAACATGAGGCCAGCAGTCGGTTCGTCGGACTTGGCTGTCAATAGGCTATCTGACAAATGATTAATTAACAAGAACGTTTCAATATAAAAATGACTTTCACATATCGCAGTTAGCACTTGATAGAAATAAATGGTTCTACTCATAGACATTTCGCTAGCCCGCGCTACGAGCGTGCTAAACTAGCCCCGGCTATTGACTGGTTACTTGTACAGGATTCATATCATATCGCTAACACTGGTTTATGAATACGAAAAATGTTAGTTCGCTGATCATCCACCGGAAACCCGCGCTAAGAATGTCTATGAATATGGCCCATTATGTTTGCTCTTCAAAAAAGGGAGCAATATAAAATTTAACACGTCGTGAAAATTGCAATCAACAGATGAGGGACAGTAAGTCAGACTATCGATTTCCTGTTACAGTAATTGTGATAAAGTGATAATTACGTAATTACGCAGTGCTGCAATCGGCCGCTCACTCTATTTAAACATTTCACAACGCCTGCATCTATACTCCCTGCTTTCCACGAGCGGCAGAGAAGTTGTAGGCCTATAGCGATGACGGCGCTAAGTTTATGTGATATTGTATTTCGCTTTAGAATCGGGAATTTTATCCTAAGCGTCTAATACTGTTTATTTTTATTATATATACTGTGTAATGAGGAGGGACCTTCTCAAAGCTGCGGTTTTGAAGAAAATGTGCTATGCACGACGTATCCTGAAGATGATTTTGATCAATTACACTCACAGTATGTTATGTATTCCAGATGATTTGTAAGAAAAACACGTGCAATCTGGGAGCAGAGATCACTGGAGTTGGGCAATGCGATCGTAATTGTCATGGAATGGAATACAATGATAAGGATGCGATATTATTAAGCATGAAGCCGCCAAGTAAGAAGGTTGATGGCTTATTTCATTCCCGAAATGCGGAAGGTACAATAGAGGAGGCAAGGCCTGTCCTGTGACCTTACCTTATGCCGTTGTTGTATCACCATTGGGTACTGAGGGAGAGGATAGGTTTTAGTCTGAGATGAAATTCCGGTCAGTAGATTCATGTAATAATAATCATCATGAAATAAACTATCTTTTTGATAGCTCAATCGTTACTCTCTCGTACAGCTCACATAGCAGGTCCCGTCTCCCCATCTGTACTTATAAACTAATGGTGGAAATAAAATTCCGTGGATATTTTGGACTTTTCACAGAATTGTTTTATACAGGACATATCTATATATGTGTCCATAAATGTGGGAGCGTATTCCTGACACCAAACCATGACAAAAAGTTCATATGAACATGGGTCCGCAAACCCTTGTATTATTCAATAATTTCAACTTTATGTATCATCTGCAATAGTTTCATGTCTGCCAGGAGATCCAGCAGACGTGGTGCCGTGATTCGCCTGCAGATGTCATCTGTCTGGGGAACTGCATATGGTCCCAGATTGTCGAAGGGGCTACTATAGCGGACTACTACAGACCAATGACGTTATAGTTACTTACAGACCAAGGATCTAGTTAGCATGTAGCTAGGTCCCTCGGACAGATGGCGCCATGGTGAATCATGGTATCTGCAGTGCTGCGATCTTCAGGTCACGATGCAGCAGAACGTAGTACGTGACTTGCGAACAAATGCCTTCTATCTGAGGAGGCTGCAGATAATAGGGAGACTCCGTCAGACCTGGATGCTGTAGCTGAATCGATAAGAAAGCATCAAGCAGTGATAGCGGTGTAAGCCTTTGGGCCGTCCTCAAAAAGAAAAAAAAAAAACATAATGATTTCGGTGAATATTTCAAGAAAATATGAAGGTTTGTGTTGATATTATTTCGTGAAAGTATCAATCAGGATACAATTGTACAACAACATGTAGGAATTCAGTCAGTAATTTGAATTGTAACAAATTTCCTGATATTTTTAGTATTATCAACATGAAATTATAATTATAAATACATTTTTTTCTTGAAAAGTAACCCTACTTCCAATCGTTGCTTAACATCAGTTTACACATACGTGGTACAGTCAGTAAGTTCTAATACTGAGCGCATAGCGGCGTTGTGGTGCACTATAGCGCATAGGTGGCGCCATGGTATGATACCTTGTCAGTTAGTCTCTCGACCCAACAAGAGACAGTTGAGTGCATGCACTGTAAGCAGAACTACGGTCTTTGTTGTGACTGTGATTTGAATGCGCGCGTCGGAACTCGAGTATGTTGCAGCTTGAGCAACGGGAAAACGTCACGTTCTGTCAGAAATTAGGCGAAACTGTTATAACCGATCATAACTGGAGACGAAACATGGTGTTTCCTTTACGATCCGCAACTGAAGCGACAATCCGCCACCTGGAAAACGCCATTATTTCCACGACAGAAAAATCCGCAACAAGACAGGTCAAAAGGCAAGGTGATGCTTTAACAGTTTTTTTTTATTCAAATGGAATTGTTCACATAGAATTCATCCCACAAGGTGCAACTGTAGACAAGATCCTCTACAAAGAGATTCTTGGCCGTTTAAGCAATTCAATTCGTCGTAAGCGTCCTGAGCTTTGGCATAGGAAGAATTGGCTGTTGCTACACGACAACGCTCCTGCACATCGCTCCATCCTTGTCCAAGAGGAACTTGCAAGGCAACAGGTCGCTGTTTTGCCACACCCTCCGTACTCACCTGATCTCGCACCATGCGATTTTTTTTCTCTTTCCCCTCATGAAATCAATTCTACGAGGGCGTAATTTTTATGCGGCCGAAAAGGTCATGACTGCCACAAGAGAAGCCGTACGGCATCTTCCTGCTAACATCTTTCAGCGGTGCTTCCAGCAGCTACACCAACGTTGGCAGACGTGCATAGCGGCCAACGGTGACTATATTGAGGGAGGATGTCGATCTGTTTAAGTGTACGCCGTATCACGCGGCATCTTCTGAGACATCCAGATTCTTGTGGGTGCCTACCCTTCAGGCGTCAGTGTCAGAACTTAATGACTGTACCACGTATTTAGAAAAAGCATTGAAAACTACTCTGGTCAATGCACAAACTGGGGCGAGTTCAATGTTATTGCAAGCAGCAACTCTTACAGTTTACAGCACATAACGAACCACGCTCTTGAATATAACAGCTGAGAATAGCTTCAACAAACGATCTCGTCCATCAGATAAAATATATTTATCTACTAATGTTGCAAAAGAAGAACTTCAGTTGACGCTTTCACATTGCAAAACTTTGACTTCATTGTTCTATAGTAAGATTACATAGCAACGTGTTATGAAGTATTTTGTACCATATGCATCTTAACTTTGTAAGGAACCTGCACCTTGAACAGCAACTGAGTCTACGTAGACTAAAACACCAATAACTCTTCTATTCCTCCCAACACTAAAGGTCGACAATTGAGGGAGATCTTGCGGAACAGAAGTTTTGAATCATGGTGTAAATTACCTATTAAGGGCAAAGGTGTTATCCTGTATTCTGAGTGCCCCAAGGCAAATTCCTGGATGTCATCAAAAGCAAATTTATCAATTTCAGAATACATTAATGCAATTAAAATGTCCAGCAATCTATCTGCGGTTAGATCTGTACCCGGCAGAAGTTTCAACACAACCCGTTGTCGCCATCCCGGCTGCAACGCGTGTTGGGTTTCTGTCGAAAAAGGAAGCTGCTGCGCAACAATCGACACTATAAGGCCAGGACCGGTGTTGCTGATGTCCTCAAGCGTCGTGGATGGGAGGCACACGAGGAGATCCACTGCGTTTCATCCTTAGATTCGAACAGAAGAGCATATATTGCAGCCATCCACAGGACTCAGTCTAAGGGAATAGTACTTGATCCAACAATCCGGTTTGAGAGGTATGCCCTGCAGACACAATACGTTGATGAGGAGAAGAAATCCATTTGTGAGTCCTGCATCCCTTATCTAAGTGAGAAATATAACATTCCCAATAGTCAGTGGAGTGTTTCTGGTCTTTTGTTTGGTGCACGTGGCACACTTCCTAAATTCACATGTAATATTTTAAAGCACTCGGACTCCGATTTTTTTAAATTCAAAAAATTGTGTTGAATATTCTTAAGGATTCAATCCAAATATTACATTACCATTTTTATTTTGGCCATTGATGATTCTATTGGGTTTGCATTTCTCTGGATTTTTTTACTAAACAATTCCTGTCTTTCTAAATTATTCTGTAGTACTTTTATTCTGGATCTTTATGGTCACCCTCATTGAGGGCAGATTATTTTGTTTAAAAAAATATTTATAACCCACTTTTCTATTTACCACAATAACACAAATTAATTTTTTTAAGGAAAAAACATTAGCGAAATGTTATTGAAATGTAACGTTGCAAACTTTTCTATTTCAATCCCTTCCTCCATATTTTCAATATTAATTTTTTGTATGCATCTGAAGTCTGATTAGTGTAATATGTAGCTAATCGGCGATGTATGCATTGGAAGGGGAAAGGAACTCGCCACCCTACCTCATTATCTCCTGGTCTAGTTGCCTCAAAAGTGGTGCCTTGTTAGTACCACTTGTGAGGTTCAGACCTGTATTTGGATAGTTGACTAAACAACAACAACAATGCAGTTATCACTTTAGAATTGACTTCACCAACAATATTTGTTGATTTCTACGTACACAATCTTGTTCCTTGGAAACGACTCTGTGTATGTGTACAATCAAGAAGGATTTGACCGACTCAAATGAACTACAAATTATTATACATTTATTTTCTATATTTTTAAAATAATTTTCTTTAAATAGACAAAACGTAGATAAAATATTGTAGTCAACACGTTATAAAATAATTGTAGTAACTCGCGGGTATTAGAACACTCCCTCCGGTCATGTTCTAACTTAATCCTCTCGTTACTAAAGCTCCACTTTTGTAACTAATTGTCTAAATAACTATTATATGTCGAAAATTCTCTCTCACTGTCAATGTTTGAGACAGAAAACCACAGCACTCGACGACATGTTGAAGCAAAACTGTTGTGATTCTTGTCTCATTCAAAGAGCTTATAAATTAGATCAGTATGCAAACTTTTCGGTCTGTGAAAAGATGTTGTAAAAGAGCTTCAGAAGACATGCAGATTCAAATTTATTTTATTTGAAATGCTTGTTTTCGCGAGTATTCAGTGTAAAAAAAAACATGTTTTCAAGTTGGCCTACTAATGTCACAATTAAGTGTCATTCATTTTCTAGAATACCTTTGTAAGATTTGTTTTTTTTTCGAATACAATTACATTTTCAAACATTTCTCGTAATTTGTTAATATAAAAAAAATACACTCCTAGCCATAATTTATGAAACACTCGGTATTTTTTATTACATTATGTTTCTCACTAAAATAACCAATTTTTGTTGGAAAATCCAGTCATGGTTTGTTATTACAGTAAAGCATCGATCATCCAAAACAATTGGGGACGGGGGGTTTTCGAATAACTGATTTATCGGATAACCGATCATTTACGAAAACAGATTGTACTGGTGTCATAGGAGCAGTATGAAACAAAGAAACACTGATATTAAACACAAAACTGTGCATACAGTATATATTTTATATCACACATCTTACAAGTAACACAGAGAACTGACTAGTCTAGTTTAACAAGTTTAAAATGGTCATTAAAGTAGGCATACAGTTTAGAAAAAGAAGTCCATATATATATATATATATATATATATATATATATATATATTTGTGGCTTCAGAGCTGAGACTCCTTTTTTGCTGCTAAATCTCGCAAACAGCACTAGCGAAACTTCTACATGGCGCGCGCGCAAATTTGAATTTGCCGACTGGAACTCTTTCGGTCAACCGATGTTTCGATTGATCGGTATTCGGATAATCGATGCTCTACTGTATTATTTAGTGAAGTAACATTCTAAAACAATACATTTATTTCTATTAAATTTGTATTTAAGTTTACTTTGAAGATTTTAGAAGTTACTTTTTCTTCATTATTTTAAACAATTATTATAGCATTGTTTCTTGTTTTAAGAAGCAATATCCTGGTACACGTAGTTAATTAGCCTAATACAGCGCACACCGCCCAAGCAGCCTGGAGTGGCACACATCATCGCCCCATACCTCCTCTTTTTGTGGACGCCAGCTACTTATCTCTCTTGGCTGTGCTGGAATGCTGGCCCTTATTTTCTACTACGCCCAAATCGACTATTATTGGTGGTTATGGAGGTCTTCCAACAGTGATCGACAGTTGCTTTGTTAAGATGGGAATCTCGGACACCAGGCAGTCGTAACAATCTGTAAAGTAACAAATTCCAGTGGACCGTGTGACAACTGGGCCGACGGCCAAGCAGCGCTCACCTTCTTGTGCAACTCACCGCTGCACGTGTTCGCCGGAATTATGCTCCCACTGACATCTTGTTTCAACGTCGTCTTATCGTTTGTTTCCTTTATTTAACGACGCTCTTTAGATTGAAACAGTTATTTGGTTCTTTATCTAATGACTCTTTCCACGTATACTCTTTTCTGCTGAAGACAGTACCACTTAAATACAAAACTTAAGGAGGGGCAATAAATGAATCTTAATACACAATAAATTCCAACTTAGAGCAATTTTCAATATTTCTTCTAAGTCTAAACTCCCACAAACAAGATAATGCTAGGTTCATGATCTTCCTGTGTAGTTATATTCTTGTTCAATAATTAGAATCTAAGTGTAGCAATCAATCAATCAATCAATCAATCATGTTTATTTCTCAGAATCACAATTACGTAATTATAGACAATAATCAATAGAAACAATCGGATCAAATTGCAATTTTATATGGCTGTCAAAAAATTCATTAATATGATAAAAAGGATTATCTAGAAACAATTTTTTAAGACAAATTTAAATCTAAATAAGCGAACTGACAAGCAAACATTCTGATGGGGGCAGATAAAAAGGTTAATTTTTTTTTCTTCCACCATGTTAATAATATCAAAGGAAGTGCTTATACAAATTTTGGCCACTCGACCGCAATTACGAGGCCGTCCAGAAAGTGGTTTTTCATGGGGCCCTTTACAGAAAAATAGCATGGAAAGATTTATTGAAACAGATACAGCAATTGTTGCGCTATTTTTCAACATATCCCCCACTGGAAATGAGACATTTGTCATACCATGGGATCAATTTTTGTATTCTTGTGTCGTAGAAGTCAGCTGCCTGGGATCGGAACCAGCGTTTGACAGCCGTCTGTACCTCTCTGTCGATCCCATGATAATATGACAAATTTCTCAATTCTGGTGAGGAATATGTTGAAAAATAGCTCAACAATTGCTGTGTCTGTTCCAATAAATTTTTCCAATGAAATCGTGTTTTCTTTCTGTTAACGGTCCCTGTCGAACTTATATTTACGGCCCTCGTAATTGTGGTCGAGTGGCCAAAATTCGTATAAGCACTTTTTTGGTATTATTAACTTGGTGAAAGAAGAAAAATTAACATTTTTATCTGTCCCCCATCAGAAAGTTTGCTTGTGAGCAATCTTTGTATGAAACGAGTAAAAGTCAGAATATGAGGAGAAATGTGAGAGGAAAGTGGAATAGAGAGAGGGATAAGACAAGAATGTCCTTTATTACCTAACCTGCACTGTTCAACATCTACTTGGGATTTAGTGAAGAATTTTTTCCAGAACATGGGAGGGGTATTAATAGGAGGAAGAAGAATAAAATGCTTAAGATTTGCTGATGATATGGCGTTGTTAGCAGAAGTGGAGATGATAGTAAGGGATATATTACTGGAGCTAAATGACTGCTGTGAGAAGCATGGGATGAAGATACACCAGACGAAGACCATTCTTATCGGAAGAAAAATGAAGACTTAAATGGTTTATGTAAAAATGAAACTTAATACCGGCTTTATGTGGCAATTTTATACAGAAATCTAATAATATTCATCATGTTTTAAGTTAATGGCTATATTAACATTAAGTAGTACAGTCAACTCCGGGTGTAGTGAACCTCGTTCACTTTATCCGAGGTTCACTAAAACCGAAGTGTCTGTTTTTATTCTACTGACGTTGCTATATACAGGACATATCAAAAGTCCGGTAACACTTTCAATATTTTATTACACAAAAACTACTAATGATAGCACTTTCAAACACACGTCAGTTTAAAGTCAAACTCTAAAGTTATTCAGCCGCTTAATTTTCAGCGACGAAGCGACATTCCATACGAGTGGGAAAATTAACAAGCACAACTGTTGTGTTTGGGGTACACAGAAACCTCACAGAATCATTGAACATGAGCGTGATTCACCAGAGGTGAATGTTTTCTGCGCGTTGTCACAACAAAAACTGTACGGACCTTTCTTCTTTATTGAGGCTACTGTGACTGGACATTCATAGCTGGACATGTTGGAGCAATGGTTGATGCCTCAACTTAGACAAGATCTCGATGATGATTTCATCTTTCAGCAAGATGGGGCTCCGCCACATTTCCACAATGCAGTTCGTGCTTACCTGAATATGGAGATGTCTGATCGTTGGATAGGACGTGCTGAGTAAGGGACAGATGTTTCATGACATGGCCACCAAGGTCATCCAATATGACTGCATGTGACTTTTTTCTATGGGGGTATCTAAAGGACCGTGTGTTTGTACCCCCTTTGCCACGTGATTTAGAGGAACTAAAACCCAGAATTCGAGAAGCTGCCGCCACGGTCACAGAGGATATGTTGAAAAGGGTGTGGGAAGAGTTTGATTATCGTTTGGACATCTGCCGAGTCACTCGTGGTTCACACATTGAATCTCTGTAAGGTGTAAAACGAACTTTGAGAGTTTGACTTTAACTGACGTATGTTTGAAAGTGCTATCATTAGTAGTTTTTGTGTAATAAAATATTGAAAGTGTTATCGGACTTTTGAAATGCCCTGTATACAGTATTAATGCCCGTTTGGGACAGACCACGTTCAATATCAGTACTAATGTTCGCTGTATCTTCCAATTTAAACACCTTATGCTTTGACGTCCTGATGTTCACAGTTCGAAATTTTAATCTAATCTGGCCATGTAGGTAGTAGGCACTGACCGATTTCGCACCTTTTCCTACTAGAGGTATGCTACTACGTATGTACTCGACCTTGGAATTTCCCTGGGTCCACTTTTACAAAGCTACGGGGGGAAGGATTGAGGACCATTATACGGTAATCCTCCTTGTATTTACCCTTTGGTCATCATTCTACTCCCTTTTACAAAAGAAAACACTTTCTCTTCCTATTCTTCTAATAACCTCTTTTAAAGGAGTCAGAACTAATCTTTCCTTTATCCCTCACTGCGTACACTATTCTCTTTAACATGTTTCAAGCTGTCCAGGAAGCTGAACAAATCGTTCGTCTTTCAATGCACTTACGGAGTAGAAGGTTTGAGATTTTGTTCTGAACATATTCCTGGAAGTTTATAGGAGGAACGGTTTCCTAAATTACCATTTTGGCCATTTTAATATTACATTTTCTTGGGGAAGTTCTAGTTTTAGGTTCACTATAACAAAATATTAATGTACTTTTTAATGTATGCGGGTCGGGACCAACAATTTAGGTTCACTATAGCCAGTCGGATGTTCACTATAACGGTGTTCACTACATCCAGAGTTGACTGTATTTAAAACAAATTAATAAAAACGAATTAAAGTTTTACTTCTTTAATTGACCTGATTTTTCTATGTTACCCGTTACATACACTGCTTCTGTTGTTGTTATTAGGTAAGATCTGAATTTTTTTTTCTCGGTTCCACCTTTCCACGGTATAGTGTTACTCCCCGAAGTGAAAAGGTGTGATTTCAGTTCTATAGATGTTCACACCTGTGGCCTAACGGTTACAGTGTCTGACCGCGAAACCAGGTGGCCCGGGTTCGGATCCTGGTTGGTGCAAGTTACCTGGTTGAGGTTTTTTTCCGGCGTTTTCCCTCAACCCAACGTGAGCAAATGCTAGATAACTATCAGTGCTGGACCCCGGACACATTTCACCTGAATTATCACCTTCATTTCATTCAAACGCTAAATAACCTGAGTTGTTGATACAGCGTCGTAAAACAACCCATTAAAAATAATACTGTAGATGACTATTGGAGCTGATAAAGCGTCGTATAATAAAAATCATTAAACATACTGTGTTCAGAAGTATAACAGGAGATTTCCAGTCGTAAAGTAGCCTATGTACCAATAACAATATCGACATTAGATCACATGAAGCAATGAATGAGCCCGCTGCTGAATTAAGTTGGTCGGAATCAGTAATATCGTTGCCTCGCGGTGGGAGATTTGCTGCATGCCGAATGCGATATTATTGTGTTGGCGGTGCCGACTGTAGTTTCATCTCTGTCGCCGTAAGATGTCAGGGATTGACAAGTCACATACAGGAGTTGTGCGTAATTCCTAACAGAGGACAGCACCAAATTTATTGAAATCTATCATCAAAAGCTTGGAAAATGACAAGTTAGCACTTAAATACGAGGATCTTCTCAACGCGTTCCGTTTCAATAAATCTTGAGTGCAACTAGACATGAAACAGGACAATATTCTCAGACTTTATGATTACATCTGTAATTTTGTATCAAAGGAAACTGTTGTTACCGTTAGTTGTTAACATATTAAATACATTTAATGTGTAACACTTTTATTAAGCCGCCAATGCTTATCTACTATAATAGTCGTTTACATGAATAAGATTTTTACATGAACGTTTTCGATACCATTTTTTGTATCATCTTCAGATGCATTATAATTAAAATTAACAATTAACATTTGTAAATGATTGAAAACCTAGCCATTACACACACCAATGGCTAGGTTTTCAATCATTTACAAATGTTAATTGTTAATTTTAATTATAATGCATCTGAAGATGATACAAAAAATGGTATCGAAAACGTTCATGTAAAAATCTTATTCATGTAAATGACTATTATAGTAGATAAGCATTGGCGGCTTAATAAAAGTGTTACACATTAAATTATAGCAGCTTATCGGTAACAGAACAAAAATGAAATTGATATTAAATACAGCTGAAAAGACTATATTTGCTACTTCGCACTTTGACTTTTTTTTTTTTTTGATCTGTTGTAGATACGAGATTACATTTTTAAGTATTTATGATGATTTTTTTTTGTATTGGAAAGAGTGGATGAAGAAAGAATGATGATGAAACTGGAAGGAATGGTGAACGGGAGAAGAGTTCGAGACAAAAGAAGATATCAGATGTTAGATGACGTTAAGATTATATGGATCGTATGCGGAGACTAAGAGGAAGGCAGAAAATAGGAAAGATTGAAGAATGTTGGGTTTGGAGTGAAAGACCTGCCCATGGGCAGAACACTTATGTATGTATGATAATTTTGACTGCGACATATATTTTTTGTGACGTTTACCTGTGATTTTTGAAATGTCCAATAACTCATAACAGTGAACTGTGAATGCGATATTTCTAATGTGTATGGTGAATAGGCCACTGTATACTTACATTTACTACTTTCACAATTTACAGATATTGTCTACATGCAACAAATCGGTAGTCGGTGGTTTATCTTGGAGAAGGCAACAAAAAATAATTCATAATATATACGTTACATTTACTATAAATAAATACTTATTAACTTTTTATGGCGCGTCGGAAGTTAAGTTAAGGAGGTTATATTGTAGAATGTAGGTACCGTATTACTGTCCTGCAGTGTTAGAACATCAAACAGACAATCTAGACATTACAAACTTTGCCTCACTTCATATGAAAAGCTATTCGCACCACTAAAATCCTTAAGAGAAACCGAATTTTGACAAAAAATTAAATTTTGGTTTTTATCGTTTTTCGGTAGTTTAATATGTGTAAAATGATAATATGATTTTATTTCTTCTAATTGTCAGCTTTTAGCTCTATCTTCAGCAAAAATATTGTAGTAATTCTTAATGCAAAAAATTTATCAATGAAAAAAATTATTTTTGCCAACCGCTCAGTAGAATTTTAAATTTATTTAGCCCATTCTATACATAAAAAAATATTACATATGCCCTATTTTTCCTACATTTGTATCTTTTGGCGAATCCTAGGACCTCACCTCATCATTGTAGAAAATTACTACATTGT
The DNA here is from genome assembly GCF_040183065.1 of Periplaneta americana. Lineage (NCBI taxonomy): Eukaryota > Metazoa > Arthropoda > Insecta > Blattodea > Blattidae > Periplaneta > Periplaneta americana. The sequence continues at coordinate 148,721,154 of NC_091119.1, read as the reverse complement.
AAAACTGTAAACATTGTAAAATATTGTAAAAATATTTTAAAATTGTAATTGTAATATTGTAAAATTTTGACTTGTTCCACAACTTAAAGTTCATTGCTCATGTAAGATCTATGGAAGATAATGAATGAATGAATGAATGAATGAATGAATGAATGAATGAATTATCACTTCTGAAAAAAGTTCTCTCAAAATTGAGGAATTTAACATTGCATGATATGGAAACTTTGACACCATTTTTCTGCACTTTCTTATTTTTGTGGAATTGATGCACTTTTCACAGAAAGTATTGTACCCAGAAGGCTGAATTTAATATACAATAACAATGTCATGACATTTTACACAGTGGCTTAAAAAATTAAGATTGTATCTATCTTCAGCAAAAATAAAAAATAATTTGCAGTATTTCTTAATGCAAAGAATGTTATCAATGATTTTTTTTGCCAACCGCTCAGTGGAATTTTAAATTTATTTAACCGGTTGTATACCTAAAGGTATATTACATGCGCCCTATTTGTTCTACATTTGTATTTTTATAATTTCTAAGAAAAGTGCACCCAATATTGAGGAATTTAACATTGTAAGATATGGAAGTACAGTCTCCCTTTAAGTGATTAAAACATCACGGATTGAGAATGGAGTACAGCGAATATTTTTATAGCAAGGCGGAACAAACACTACAGGCCTCCTTCTTCAGAGCGAACTTCGGCGAATACCGAACTTCGCCATACTCTACAACAGGCTTGGAGAACTGGGCGACAATTGTGGCGTTACATCACTCATCGGATACGTCACTCACACCTTCCTTCCATCCCCGCGTCATTGACTTGGTAGGGGAGGGGATTTGTATTCAGTTTCTGTCTTCTGTGATTGCGTACGGGCCACAGATACGTTATTCAACTCCGGTGGACTGTGGACGGGGAACCAACGCTTTCTACATGCTTTCCACCCCTCTCTCGCCACTTCTGTATCCCTGTTCTACAAACTTGGACCGAACTACTACTACTACTACTACTACTACTACTACTACTACTACTACTACTACTACTACTACTACTACTACTACCACTACAGTGTTCTAGCAAGTTAATCGCACATGATAGGTATGTTGAGTCCGTTGAAATTATAAAAAAAACTATTAACGCCATAATGATGCCTACAAAAACATACATTATGTTTTATATACATTCTAACTAGACTTCGGACATTTAGGCCATTAACCGACTTTTAGACACCTCAACTAGGCTCCATAATGATCGAAAGTAGGCATTAAAATACAGTTTTAGGCACCTGAAAGTTACTGAAATTACAAATAATAGTACAAGTAACGATAATAATAATAATAATAATAATAATAATAATAATAATAATAATAATAATAATAATAATAAAACCGTGTTAAACATCAATACAATTATTTTATTGGGTTAAGAAGTGCTTGAAATACAGATTTAAGATTATGTGCAGCACACGTTTTCCGATATTGAATGTTAAGAAGCACTTATAATACAAATTTAAGATTATGTGCAGCACATGTTTTCCGTTATTAAATATTAAGAAGTGCTTCTAATACAAATTTAAGATAAGCGCTTATAATACAAATTTAAGATAAGCGCTTATAATACAAATTTAGGATTATGTGCAGCACACGTTTTCCGTTATTGAGGGGTTAGGTACAGCTTACAGCAATAAAAATTTTGGAAATATTCAACATTTTTTCCTCCATTACTGTACCTTGTACAATAATGATAATTGGTTTGTGTAAAACACTGTCCTTCTGCTACACGAAGAAAATGTTTTTACGATTAAAATTGTTTTTTTCAAAATTCAAAATGGTGGCAGTTTACTGTGCAATGATGAAACGTTTTCTTCAAACTTGTTAACTTTTTCATGTTCTCTCTCTTTTAATTTATTGCTAAAACTCATGTTTACAGCATCATGCTCTTTCAACTACATTTCTTAATTTTTTTTTATTTTGTGTTATAAGAAAATACTGATGTTTGACTATTTTTAAATGAATTTATTTTTTATCAGACAATCCATCAAAGGTAAAGAAGTGATCTTGCATCATATTATAGATATGACATGCATAAATGCACACAAAAAACTTCATCACAGAATGTTGGATAGTTTTTGAGTTATGTGGGAAACTCTTCATCAGTGCACAGTGATTTCTTCATATAGCAGAGGGACAGTGTTTTACACATACTAATTTTCATTATTGTACAAGATACAGTAATGGAGGGGGAAAAATGTTGAATATTTCCAAAATTTTACTGTTGTAAGCTGTATCTAACCCCGTAAATGTTAAGGAGCGCTTATAATACCAATTTAAGTTTATATGCAGCACACGTTTTCCGTTATTAAATGTTAAGAAGCGCTTATAATAAAACATTAATATTATGTGCAGCACACGTTTTTCGTTAGTAAATATTAAGAAGTGCTTATAATTCAAATATAGAATTATGTACAACACACTTTTTCCGTAATTAACTTCACACTATAATCAAACAAGAACCTAAGTTACATACTTAATTAATTGTTAATTGTTGTTTTTCTGACACTTAAATTTTGTTTACTTTGTATAAAGCGCAGACAATGTTGTGCGTGTTTTGACAGTGTGAAATCTTAGCTTCAACTGTACCACACCTACTTGTATGTTAAATTTATCAGCGGGGATGTTTGGCAAGAAAGGGGAAGGCTATTTCACCAATTTATCTGTTATCTCGTTATTCGTAAATTAAATATATGGTAATTTTTAGAGGTATAACACAATTTTAGCACATGAATTCGGTCTAGTTATCAATGCAATTATGTTCTATGAATTAAAGGAAACTAATTATTTCTCATTTCTCAAGAAAAATACTTATAAATAGTTGATGGAACACCCCCCCATATGTTCAATGCTATTTTCGTAACGTGGAATCCTCTATATAGCTTCATAAACACGACAACTGTTGTATGTTAGAAGGAGGACACTCTTATTGGAAGACCCGATATATCGATAAAAAAATCTTAGTAGAAATATGTTTCTTTATAAACTAACGCAGATATCAGGTTATTTGTCCAACATGTTCCCTTTTGCGTTTAGATTTCCATACAAACATATTTAGCTTTCTTTACCGTCAGCACTTGAGGTGTGGCTATACGACAATTAATCTAGATCAACTTTTAAATGCTTAAAATATCTCCTACTACTTGAGCAGTTAACGCGAATATATTCGAAAAGAATAATTTAGTGGCAACTTCCCACACACTAATCATATCATAATCCTGCCGGTAGGTGGAACTTAAATCTGTAGAAACAAATGAACGTCTTATTGCGCAATATTACTTACAACCACGCAATTGCGAGTAAAGTAAATCGTTCCTCGAACTTACGTCACAAGATTAGAGACTCTTCTTTGTTGTTGATGCATTTGTGAAATTTATTTGACATCAAAGAATGTCATACATTAAGTGTAGCCGTGTTGTTTCACATACAACTCGTTATATTATATTAGCAACTTTTGACCGCTGAACTTTACAATTTTCTTTTTAAAATGTCTCTGTCGTCTTATTTATTCTATAGTCGTATGTGTTATTGTTACTTTCATTCGAGATTATCGTCTTGATTTGTTGTAACCAAATAAGGAAATCCAGGCTTGGCAATGATATTTGTTAAAGTGACGTTGACTCATGTCTGTTCTAGAATTCCAAAGGAATTCTATTTTCAGCAGCAAACAATATGCAGCCGATACAATAAAATATGTTTATACTTGCTTTGTGCAGTTAACGAATGATAAAAGCATCCGCTTTCCAAGTGGAACATCCGATTTCAAACACCGATGATGGTGTTTGGAGTAGGTTCTCACGAACAAGTTTCATAGGCCTATTCTCCATACAAATGTAACTTTTCGTTCTGAAAAGGAATGTTACAATGTTATATTTGTCCCGATCAAGTTTCTGCACATTTAAAGGACAAAACTGAAATTCTTTCAATCGTCTATTACCATAATTGACAAGTTGAATTGTGACCTAGCCACTGTCTCCACTTGGGCGGCCAATTTCGGACTCGCACTTAATCCAAGTAAGAATCAAGCTATAATTATTGGACATAAGCGTTTAGTTAACTCCCTTAATAACAGTAATCTTTCAGTTGTTACCCTTAACAACACGCTAATCCCTTATTCATCTGTCGTAAAAAATCTTGGCTTCTTTTTTGGTAATAATCTAAGTTGGAATTTTCAAGTTAAAGAAACGATAAAAAAAAATCTGTTCCTCCATTCACTGTTTGAGTCGCTTGAGAAACTTCTTGCCCCAGCAACTAAAACTTACCCTAGTACAATCCCTAGTAATGCCGCACTTCGATTATTGTGACGTTTTGTTAAGTGACCTAAGTTCTGAACTATCAAGTTACAGCGAGCTCAGAATATGTGCGTCAGATACGTGTGCAACATCCGACGATATGATCATATGTCACCGTCCTTCGCAAGTCTCTCGTGGCTCCGACTTAAAGAACGCAGAACTTTACACTCTTTGTCTTTACTCTTTCGAATTCTGCACACCTCAACACCAAATTACCTTTCGTCTCGTTTCTCTTATCTATACTCTAACCACGACGTAAATACCAGATCACTTATCTGTGGCACGCTAAGTATACCTCTTCATAGAACATCTTGTTATTCATCATCTTTTACAGTATCCACCTCGCGTCAATGGAATTCCTTCTCACTAAGTATTAGGGGCTGCAAGACAATAAACACCTTTAAAAACAGCTTAAAAGATAACCTTATTAGCATTTCACTCCAATCATACTGATTTAAACTATCACTGACTACATTGTTACTTCCTTCTATAGACATCATCCTGATAGTGCTGTATTTTAATAATTGTCTCATAATAATCTCTTTCTATTATCTAATATTATTTGAAATATATTAACATTCTATGTATTTTAGCTTTGCTACACAGTTTATTTCAGTGTTTAATTAATAGTTCATAGGTTTGCCACTTTAGAAAGTTCCGACGAAGTTGAGAAAGAATTAGATGTTAATAGCGTGTGGGAAAATATCAGAGATAGTATCAAAATTGCAGCTGAGCAGAGCATAGGTTATTATGCAACTAAGAAAAATAAACCGTGGTTTGATGAAGATTGTTGCATGGTAGTAGAAAGAAGGAAACAGGCAAAATTGAAATTCTTACAGGATCCAGTTGAGGAGAAGAGAGATAATTATTTCAATGAAAGACGGGAAGCAAGTCGTACACTTAGGAATAAAAAGAGAGGTTACTTGAAGGAAAAACTGAATGAGGTAGAAACAAATAGTAAGAATAAAAACATTCGAGATTTATATAAGGGTATAAAAGAATTTAAGAACGGATATCAGCCAAGGGTAAACGTGATCAAGGATGAGAATGGTGACTTGCTTGCAGACTCTCCATCAATCCTAAACAGATGGAAAAACTATTTTGCGCAACTACTAAATGTACATAGGCCAAATAGAAATGATCGGGACGAAATTGAAATACAAACTGCTGAGCCATTTATACCCGAACCCACGCTTTCAGAAGTCGAAATTGCGATAGAAAATCTGAAAAAGTACAAGTCTCCAGGTATCGATCAAATTCCAGCAGAATTAATACAAGAGGGTGGAAGTGCATTATATAGCGACATTTATAAACTTGTACTTGCAATTTGGGAAAAGGAAATTGTACCAGAACAATGGAAGGAGTCCATAATTGTACCTATTTTTAAAAAGGGGGACAAAACCAACTGTGGTAACTTTCGAGGAATATCACTTTTGTTGACGTCGTACAAAATTTTGTCCAATATTCTTTTGAGAAGATTAACTCCGTACGTAGATGAAATTATTGGGGATCATCAGTGCGGCTTTCGGCGTAATAGATCGACTATTGATCAGACTGCGTTCATAAATTAACAATGCATATTTGGAATTAAATCAATGGTTTTTCCAAAACAGGCCATGAAATACTTCATATAAATCAATTTTTGTCTGAAAAAGGAAGCAAATACGAACAAAATTGTATTAGTCTTTTTTGTTTGAAGTATCTCAAAGAACAACCCCCTGAAATTAATGACATTACTTACGGTTCATCCGGCGTATAGAAATTCAATCTTCTCTATGTACAATGTATGTGTCTACTACAAATAACATCACTGGCCTTTCAAATCGAGATATACATATAGCGTGCGTGCGTGTGTGTGTGTGTGTGTGTGTGTGTGTGTGTGTGTGTGTGCAGATTGAAGGGAGCAGTAGAATACATTAGAGTACATAAAAAGAACCTTTTTTGCGTTTTGTAATTAAGTGCAAACTTATAACAAATATATACAATATCTATAAAACACATCCAATTGCAGTAAGGTGTGACAATAAATTATCGTATTTGACAGAAATTCATACAGGAGTAAGACAAGGCTGCGGCCTTTCACCGTTGCTATTTATTATATACCTATATGAATGAAATAATTAGAGAATGGAAAAAATTGCCTCATGGATATATACAACTCAATAGACATTTACAACTAGATTCATTACTTTTTGCAGACGATTTAGCTCTGGTGGCATCCTCAGAAGATGAATTACAGCGTTCAATTTTTAATTTTAACAAAATTGGAATTAAATATGATATGAAAATCAATAAAGAAAAAACTAAAATTGTGGCCTTCTGCGGAAAATACCCTGTCCCTAGGAAAATATGTTTAGATTAAAAAATATTAGAGAGGATAAATTATTTTACATATCTCGGATACGTATTATCTTTTTTTCGATGAAGTAGACATTTCACAGAAAATTTCTAAATACACCAAAACAATGGGAATAATTAACACCATTATGAAACCTTCCCTAGTACAAAGGCATACTTGAATTCGCCTTTATAAGACCTTGGCGAGACCTGTACTTTGTTACGGCAGTGAGGCATGGACATTGAGGAAGAAAGACGAAAGCAGAATAACGGCTAAGGACATGAAATTTATGAAATATACATCGGGATATACGAAATGGGATCACAAACGCAATGAAGATGTAATGGAAGAATTACAACTAGAACCTGTAATTAATCACGTAAAACATTATCAGAACAACTGGATAAATCATCTGCATCGCATACATAGAGATAGAATCCCAAAAGTCATGCTCCACTATCGTCCAAACGGGAAGAGATCTCTCGGTCGTCCAAAGAAGCGCTGGATTGAAAATTCAACTGTGAGATCGTAACAGGCCATTTGACCTAATACTTGAAGGGAAGAAGAAGAAGAAGAAGAAGAAGAAGTAATTAAGTGCATTGTTAATTAGAAAATTAGGCTAAAATTCTGCGTAGTTTGACAACAGCTCGTTGCCGGATCACGTTCTCACTCGGTCTGACCCTTAGGGTACGTGCAAGACGGAGCCTGGTTGGTAGTTGGTAGCCTGACCGGTTACCTAGTCGGAAGGAATGCCCGAACGTTAAGCAGTGGAGACGTGCAAGACGAGGCCTGATCGGTACACTGCTACGTAGCCTGTTAGCCCGTTGGTAGCTCGTAGAATGAATCACCTCATTTTTCCAGCTACCAATTACCTAAATGTCTTTACTGCGCATGCTTCCGTATAACTTCCCCACGTGCTAAAGGCCTACTGCTCGTCATTTCGACGCGTGTAATGGATTGGGAAAGATTAATTTATAATAATAATAATAATAATAATAATAATAATAATAATAATAATAATAATGTTTTTAGCAGAAAAATACAATACAAAGAAATTGAAATTTACAACATTCTAGTACGCTCCTAAAAGAGAGTGTTTTCATGCTCAGAGTAGGATTCAATACATGATAAATGCAGACGCATAAATTACAACATACTCGTAACAACATCTAAAAATTAATCATTACTCATAACTAGACTTCGTTGAATTGCCACACGCAGCATGCAATCAGGTTGCCGATGTACGGTAGTATAGAGGAGGCGAGCGACCGCCCGGTCTCGTAGTATAAGCAGTTCATGTTAAGAGTTGTGACCGGTCCAAATAGATAGAGCAGCTACAGCTAATCTATACCTACGTAAGCACTTGTTTTTGCATTACTGTGGTTGGAATAGTCAAAGCTTAACATTTGTTCACTGCAGACAAGAATTCAATCAAACATACTACAATGAGAGTGTTTCTGTTCCAAATAATTGCCCCTGGAATACCTTTACCCCCACAGCCAGTCTTGACCCGTTGGGGAACGTGGTTTGATGCTGTTAATTATTATACAGAACATTACGGCAAAATAATGGAGGTAGGCTAATTGATACATTGGATAGCATAGACAGTTCCTCTGTTGCAGCTGTAAAATCATTGCCTTTTGAACAGCTATCGGAAGATATTCTGTTCATTGATTCTAATTTTAAAATCGTGCCCAAAATCATCATCCTGTTAGAATCGTCTAAACTACAACTCTCATAAGCCCTTAATATAGTGGATAAAGTATCACAAACCGTTATCCAAAATAACAATTCACTAATTTCAGAAAAAGTGAAATGTAAGTTGAGAAACATTATTGCTAAAGATTCTGCCTATTCACAACTTCGTATTATAAATGATGTACCATCAGGTCACTACAAGACATCTGAAGTTGGGTACTAAAAAGTAGTGACTTTTCGTTCTTCAAATATGTACGTATTACATCGTGTGATGTTGAACGTACATTTCCTCAAAATAAAAACTGTTTAAGTGACCATCGGAGGAGATTACTTTGCAGTCGCTCAAAATGTACGTAACTCTTACTGCAATGCGCATATTCAAGGATGATGTGAGTATATTACATTACATTTTAAGAGTTAATATATCTCATTATAAAATAATTGTGTATTTACAAGTTTAGACATTTCCTACTTCAATGATCATTCACTATATTTCTTGAATGTAGGATACAGGTTTTATTGTAACCGCAGTATACTGCTCAGCTTTTACATCAGAGGCATACTCAATCCTTTTCACGCCCCCTTCTCATACAGTCTATACCGAGTGCGCAGTAAACCTTCCGATTCTCGTGGAAATTCCACGAAGTCTACTCATAACAAATTGCTTACATACATTTTTAAATTTCAAAATGTTAGAGATAAATAAATTTGCGTATTTCTTTATTAATTTATTATAAATTCTAGGGCAGATGTTAGTACTTTGGTTGAAAGCAGTGCTCGTTAAACACTTGGGTTCCGACAAACGTATTGTATTCATGCTTTTGGTTTTGTTTGTCAGTATATGATCTGAAATATGTGTGATTTTTATGTATCAAATTTAATAATGCATTGATATAAATTTGATGTATTTTCAAGACTTTAAATTCTGAAAACAATTTTTCGGTAGGATAATCAATGTTAACAAATTTTGAAATCAGGTTCAACCCGACCAGCCTATATCTTATTGTGAAATTGTGAGATGAAGGAGGAGTTGAAATGGATACTAATAAAGGTAAAGGTAGCTCCTTCATATGCCATAAAGGCACTTCGGGAGCATGGAGATAGAGTCCCATTATTTCTTGATCTCGGCACTAGAATAAGGTGGTGTGAAATGGATACCAATAATAAGTAACTTTTTAAATGAATAATTTATATTTTACAGACAGTGACGATTTTAGAAACAATATAATTACCGGTACTGACCTTTTGACAATTAATACATATTATTTAATTAATACTCTATGTGTATCAGAATGAATTATATGGGATTTAATGAAAGGGTTTTATTATGATGCTTTCCAGAAAAGTGGAATTATTTACGTGATTATTTCCGTACTGAAAATACCCAAATATTTAAGGTACGTTTAGGAGAACTTGAAGACCAATGCAATCCATCCTGGCACTTTTCTAAATTATTATTATTATTTTGTAAAGACAATTTTGAAAAAGCAGAGTAGGCTCAGCTACACTGACTGGCAGACGCAAACAAACTTTCTTCTGATCAGCCCGACCTTCTGCCCAGCCACCAGCTATATAGCTTACGAAGACCAACACGGTAACCAGCCAGGCTCCGTCTTATACACCCCGACTTCCTACCCAATCCATCCTGGCACTAGGTTACGAGCGACTAACTCTGTAACGAACCAGGCTGCGTGGCTAGTGTTTGGTTTCTCATGGGATTCTAAGTTTCCTGGTTCTTCAGATCCTAGTGCATAATATGTAAGTGCATATTTCGGCGCTTTAAGTGAATATTTGAAGCATATTTTAGGGGTTTTAGTGCGTATAATACTCAACACTACTTATGAGACACTAGCTGTGTAAGTTATTGTTCATTTCTAGGCAATTCTTCACAATTATTAAAAAATAACACGAGATTACAAAGTGACACATGATGTCACAGCGTTTTTAAGTGCATGTTTCAGGAATTTTAGTGCGTATAATACTCAACACTACTTATGAGACACTAGCTGTGTAAGTTATTGTTCAGTTCTAGCCAATGTTTCACAGTTATTAATAATAACACGAGATCACAAAGTGACACATGATGTACTAGCGTTTTTAAGTGCATGTTTCAGGAATTTTAGTGCGTATAATACTCAACACTACTTATGAGACACTAGCTGTGTAAGTTATTGTTCATTTCTAGCCAATTCTTGACAATTATTGAAAAATAACACGAGATTACAAAGTGACACATGAGGTCCAAGCATTTTAAAGTCCACATTTGCAGCAAATTTTAGGGATTTTTATTGCGCATAATTCTCAACACTACTTATGAAACACTATCTGTATAAGTTATTGTTCATTTACGGCCAATGTTTCACAATTATTAATAATAACACGAGATCACAAAGTGACACATGATGTTCCAGCATTTTAAGTGCATATTTAAGAAATTTTAGTGTCTCAACACTACTTATGAAACACTATCTGTATAAGTTATTGTTCACTTACAGCCAATTTTTCACAATAATAACACGAGATCACAAATTGAGACATAATGTTCCAGATTTTTAAGTGCATATAATTCTCAACACTTCTTATGAGACACTATCTGTATAAGTTATTGTTCATTTACGGCCAATGTTTCACAATTATTAATAATAACACGAGATCACAAAGTGATTCATAATGTTCCAGCATTTTTAAGTGCATATTTCAGGAATTTTAGTGCGTATAATTCTCAACACTTCTTATGAGACACTATCTGTATAAGTTAATGTTCATTTACAGCCAATTTTTCACTTATTATTAAATAATAACACGAGATCACAAAGTGAGACATGATGTTCCAGCATTTTAAGTGCATTTTTCAGGAATTTTAGTGCGTATAATTTTATTCTCAACACTATTTAAGAGACACTATGTGTATAAGTTATTGTTCATTTTCAGCCAATGTTTCACAATTATGAATAATAACACGAGATCACAAAGTGACATTTTTAAATGCATATTTCAGGAATTTTTAGTGCGTATAATTCACAACACTAATTATGAGACACTATGTGTATAAGTTATTGTTCATTTCCAGTCAATGTTTCACAATTATCACTTGATGTCGCAGTATACAGAGTGTTTAAAAAATACGGGGCATAATTTCAGGTATGTATTTCCCACATGTAGACAATCAAAATAGTTCATTATAACATGTGTCCGGAAATGCTTCATTTCCGAGTTATAGCCTTCACAACATTGAAATTCACCGGAACGTTTTTCTTTCCGCAGGTCGTTGTCATTACAGAAGATGTTCAAAATGTCCACCTCCTGCTTGAATGCAGACCTAACATCGATGTCTCATTGACCTGCGAACACGATCCCAAACTCCAGGAGTATTGCGTATGTCCTCAGAACATGCCACAATTCGATTCCGAAGGGATTCTAAATCAGGCACCGGAGACGAATAAACCAATGATTTTAAATGGCCCCACAAGTAGAAATCGAGAGGGTTCAGATCAGATGAGCGTGGAGGCCAAGCAATTGGGCCACCTCTACCTATCCATCGATCAGGAAACCTTCGATCCAAGTACCTACACAACACTGAATGTAACCTTCGCCTCGGAATGAACTGTCAGAGTGCCCTCTTAATGTCTCCTTTGACGGCAACGACCTGCGGAAAGAAAAACGTTCCGGTGAATTTCAATGTTGTGAAGGCCATAACTCGGAAATAAAGCATTTCCGGACACATGTTGTAATGAACTATTTTGATTGTCTACATGTGGAAAATACATACCTGAAATTATGCCCCGTATTTTTGAAACACCCTGTATATTTGCAGCAAATTTTAGGGACTTTAACACATTATCCATTACTCATGTGCAAACGTATCGAGGATCTTGATCGTCGGTAATATTCGATAGACGAATACTTTTCGAATGTTCCTCTTATTTCCACAGCAGCAAGTATTGATGTCGTCTCGCCCATTTGGAAATCTTGAGGGAAAACTATGCGCGTTGACAGACTCTCAGTCGAATCATCGGAGCATCTGTATCGCACAAGAGGCTGTCAGCTTCCCCAAGACATCGGCATTTGGTAATGTGTATGCAAATGACGAGCATCAGAATGGGGGGAGGGGCAGACCGATCAACATTATCAAGCACCAGAACTTCCCGTCAGTCTCTCGCCGATACATCATTCTAACGATTTGACGCATTCCCTACGAAATTAAACAAAACCAACGACAAGTCCCTCTCATGATAATAACAATAAAAAAAGAGCTGATAGATGATTATCATTTATATGCTCACTTGCCTAACGGGTTTTCTCTTAAGGTGTCGGATCTAATTTGCATCGTGACGTTGAAATGACTCGTGATGATGAAATGAGTACATATTCTAATTATTATTCCGGTTTTCTAAACACACTTCATTATTCCGAGCTTTGATTGATATGGTGCTGTGGCGTGATTTGGTTTTCACTGCACAGCGATGTGGTCTAAACCCTCTCTCTCTCTTTTCTCTTTAATTACTGGTTAGACTTGCCAAGAACCAACAACATTGCAAGAAGCGTGCTCTTCATGGCTTGGCCGTCATTGCTTCTTAAATGCCTATTTATTTATTCCATTTAAAAATAAAAAGGATAAAAAAGAAATGTAAAAGTCCAGATTTTAATTTACGTCGCGTAGAAGTGCTCTACGAAAAAGAAAACAAAAGGGAAGCGAAGATAAAAGAAGTGCAACGCCTTCTATGTAGATTGTCTTTATGGTCCCCCCCCCTCTCTCTCTCTCCTCGATGGGAACGGTCTCAGCGACCATAAATGCTTACTGTTGTTATACACCACGTGACTAATTTCTCTTTTGAATTAACAAGTTCATTTTCTAAATGTTTGTAATGGTGAATTAAAATAAAACAATCAGTGGTGGTTTAATGTAGAAATATATTAGTATTCTTTTGTGGGTAATTAATATTAATAGTTACAGATATGCATGCAAACAGGTGGAAAATGTGTACAGAATTCTAAGTATGTCCATCACTGTGGAGTAACGGTTAGCATGGCTGACCGTGAAACGAACGGGCCCGGGTTCAAATCCTGGTTAAGAGTAGTTGTCTAGTTTTCATTTTTTCCGAGGTTTCCTTACCAATCAATTGAAGTAAAATTGCTGGGTAACATTCAACACTGGACCTCGGACTCATTTTGCTTCATTAAATTCAACTTTACCTTTGATTGAGGTTGTGGCTGATATTTACATCTAGGCCTACTGAATTATCAGGCAGTACATCTCACTTGACAATATATGTCAGAGGAAGAACTATTGTTTGTGTACATCTTAAGTGTGATTGATGTAATAAGTTACTAGTCAGTGATGTATGCAATGGAGGGGGGAAATAATTGGCCACTCTACCCCATTGCTTGTTAAATTTCATGGAATTGCTTGTTAAACACCTGTTAAGTTGCGCAACTTCGGCTTAACTCATAACATATTATAAATATTGTAACTATGCTGTTTTCAGTGTTACCCTTAATTCAGTATATGATGTATTTATTATTATTATTATTATTATTATTATTCTATGATTCGGTTAAGAGAGAAATTTTATATTATATCCTTATTGCATTTGGTATTCCCAAGAAACTAGTTCGAGTAATTAAAATGTGTCTCAGTCAAACTTACAGCAGAGTCCGTATAGGCAATTTTCTATCTGATGCTTTTCCAATTCACTGCGGCCTAAAGTAAGGGGATGCACTATCACCTTTACTTTTTAACTTCGCTCTAGAATATGCCATTAGGAAATTTCATGATAACAGACAGGGTTTGAAATTGAACGGGTTACATCAGTTTCTTGTCTATGCGGATGACGTGAATATATTATGAGAAAATTCACAAACGGTTAGGGAAAGCACGGAAATTTTATTTGAAGCAAGTAAAGCGATAGGTTTAGAAACAAATCCCGAAAAGACAAAGTTTATGATTATGTCTCGTGACCAGAATATTGTACGAAATGGAACTATAAAAATTGGAGATTTATCTTTCGAAAAGGTGGAAAAATTCAAATATCTTGGAGCAACAGTAACAAATATAAATGACACTCGGGAGGAAATATGGGAAACGCCTGTTATTATTCGGTTGAGGAGCTTTTGTCATCTAGTCTACTGTCAAAAGATCTGAAAGTTAGAATTTATAAAACAATTATATTACCTGTTGTTCTATATGGTTGTTTGCTAGCGATTTTTTTTTTTTTTTTTTACTATTTCTCAAGCTTAAATTTTTTATCTTGCTGTGGATATTGGCACCTACAATTTTGTGAGTTACGTTTCCCCTATAGTATTTATCAAACTGAACAAGAGTTCGGTCTGATGCTGTTGAAACTCCCCTGGTGAGACACTCTGCTTCTTTGTGCACTTCAAATCTTACAGGACCCGCTGTTAATCGCAGCGCTTTCTTCACATCCAAAGCCTTGGTTTTTCAGATCCGACGCATGTGAGTTGAGAGATGCGAGGGCCGGCGCTCACAAATCCGGACTACAAGAATGATAGTGAGTGGTTTCTATAACTGCGAGATACGGGTTCTGCGTACCTCGCAGTTATACAGGAACATAATTTTATTTTTACAAACATTTCTAATATTAACCTGGCTATACCTTTTGATTAACGGTTGAGAACGGGAAACACCGTTTGCTAGCCCCTTCCACTCCTGGAGTTCGATGATACTGGCGTAAAATACAAACAAATCACTTTTAGTAGGTATAGGAAGGAAGAAAAGTAGTTCATCCATCTACGTAAACTAGGAAATATCGCGATTTTGAGTTTGATAATTTTCATTAGGTTTTTGTTTAATCAAAATACAGTACTGTATTAACAATAAGTGCTTTTACTCACGAATTGATCTATTCATTCGGATGTATTCATTATGCAGTGTATGTTATACTATCTACAGTACATTAGTATACAGTATAGAGAATGAAGTTAAATAGAAAAATAATTATAATAAGGATATTTCAGCACTTTTTGAAAATGGTGGCCGTTCACTTCGATACAGGCTACAGTTCTTTTGTGCATATTATCGCACTATAGACTATTGTATCTAATTCCAATTAGCAGTTTCGTCCTTCGTACTAGTAACTCATGTTGAAATAATTCTGTACCTACTCTATAAAAGAGTACTTTACGTACTGTAAATTAAATCTTCACTTCTGACCGATTCGAAAAGATAAAATTACTCAGACATGCTACTGTCCGTCCAAGTGGTTTTGTCGCAGGGTCGTAGAAAGGGGGGAAATCACGTGACAGTTAATTACTTAAGGAGGCCCTTTTATTTAAGTTATTTTAAACAGTTGTATAATATTACGTAGGCGTCCAATTCCTAACAAAAATTAATGTTTTCAGAAAAGAGCTAAGACAGCCCAGCCACTAGCCTTTACAGAGGGGCGAGCAGAAGCGGGTGGGGAAAACAGGGATGACAGTACCTGTGCGAAAATATGATTCAATATTGAAATCTCTTTCGTCACTGGAAAACGCGAACATATTACTGGAACATGCTATACTCACTAACTCAGTACTGTTTACTATGACCGTAAGGCGACTTTGACTGCATACGAGGCCTTGGTTCTGTGTGGAGACGGTTGGAAGTTTACTAGTAGAGGGAGTGAGAGTGAAGTACATTCAAAAACTCAAGTAAAATAAAAATTGAATTAAAAATAAAATAATGTCCCTGTAGAAACAACTCACCATCTCTCATGTAGTCCGGATTTCTGCGCGGCGGGCCTCGCACCTCGCAACTCGCATGCGTCGGTTCAGAAAAACCAAGGCCTAACTCCCTTAATTAAGCCTATAGCTACAAACGGTATTCTCGTTGCACGTAACAAAGACGATCACATATTTTTTTGTAAGATGATGCTTCGTTCTCCACGATTGATACGGCTATCAAAGAAGACATGAACACAAGAAAGAGTGTCTTCCCTATCGCTAACCTAATCAACCTTAATGTTCGTCACAATATCACTACGGACATATGCGCCTCAAATCCTGTTTCCGGATTGTACACAAAGATTCAGAGCTGTAAGAACTGCCTCATTATACGAGACACGAGATCAATGAACTCGACACTAATTAAAATGTCTAGTTCAGTGAATTGATTAACACAACGTATGTGTACATTTAAATAATCAAATAACCACCCATTTATCAACAAAACCGCACACCACTGCCATACTTCCAATGTGATGATTGCCTCAACTGTTACAGATGTGAATTCTTCTTCAGGGAAAAAGGGGACAAGTCACATCACGTATACATGCCTGAGGTGGCTGAGTGGTCAGACCACCATCCTGTCACGCAGGCGGTCCGGGTTCGAATCCCGGTCAGGGACAAGGATTTTTCTCGGAGTTCTTTCGTTTCCCCATATTAGGCATTCTACATAATTCCGACAATATCTCTCCATTTCGTCATCATTCCATAACTTTAGAATTTTGTATTGTCAGCGTAGTTGAGTCTAGTAAGGTGTGACTTGAGAATCTAAGTGGCACTGATTAGTAATGAACAAGGCCACAATCTCAATTGAGCAACAATCAATAGCTAACAAGATAAATTGAAAAAATTCTCGAGTGAAGTTGAGTGAATGCACATTGTCGAGGTATATACGGCGCAAATAGGAGCGGGTGTATAAGCAACGGGTTGCAAAGGATAGAGCACTACTACTACTACTACTGTCGGTGACTCAGGAGAAGACGAGAGCGGACTGAGGAGGAAGGGATGTGAACAAATAACGTACGACAACACGTGCAATATTTGTACTGCAGTAAGCGGAAACATTAGGTCTCCTTCTGTTCAACTTAGCTTTAATTTCCATACGCATTGTTACTCATGTTTCCTGCACGAGTAATAACCTGGCTATTGGGATTCTTATCTGAGCGATGTTTATAATAATCAGCAGCGATAGTCAAGAAGGTGACATTCTTTCCGCTCGTCTTCTCCTGAGTAACGGACAGTACTACTACTACTACTACTACTAAAACAATATATTTTGTAGGGGTATCACTGCAGATAAGGCCTTTAAATGGTCTCTTTAAATATGGCGGCGCATTTAATTCGTATCCCCTTTTTTATTTAAATGCAGCTTTCCATAAATTAAGATTTTTCAAATATAAGTGTATTTTTCTCTGAAACTACGTAATATATTTACAAGAAATTTGTACAGGGTTTTCTTCAACCTGTGTTCTATAAAGTAGACCTACAGATTTATGCATATCACTCATAATATAAGAAAACATATATATGTCCATAGGAAAAAAATGGCAAAAATTATTAAACAAGGTATACTTTTTTCTGTTCCAATAAGGGTGAACTATTTAACTAAGTATTGGTTTAGAATTTTTAGTATTCATTAAGGGAGCCTACCTGATAATTTAAAAAAAAATTACAAGGAATATTAATGAAGATTGCAGAAAGTAATGTGCACTTAAATTTTGAGGTATATTTAGCAAAGTGGGAAAACAGGTTATCATTTAAGATCTATTTTTGCACTTCAATAAGAAATCAATTAGTTCCCTTTTATACCACTGAATTCAGGATGATTTATTGTATAATCATGGCAATTTTTATTCTAATCAGAGCATTGGAAGCCTAGAAATAATGAAATTAACTTTCCTATCGAAATGCTTTAATCTTGCAGGAATCACTCCCCATAAGTGCTGTATTTATCTAAATCAATTATCTTCAATCTTTCTTAGCTAAAGATCAAATTAAGTATCAGAAAAAAAATAAAATTCTGTTCCTTTGTGAACTATATTCGGAAAAAAAATTGTGTCATAATTTTTATTGTCGATTACATGAAATGTTGAAACATATGTTTTGTTTCCTTAGAGGTAGTGTAGAGAAAGCTATTTATGTTTCAGTAATAATTCAGTAATAAAACGTATAGGTTTATATTAATTACATGAGCAGAAACTGTATATTTCACTCAACTCTAGTAACGTGGCCTAGGGACTCAGTCTTATACATGTCAGTGAAGCGAAGGAGTGTGTATTGCTATTTGCGGTGTGCAGCATTACTACACATTGTATTTTTTCTCGAAAAACCCAAAATTATCAATATATTATTCGTCGTGTCGAAAACATCATCGGATACAATAGGGTAAAGGTTGGTAATATCGTGATATGAGTAATATTGTGATAATTCTTTTTGAGAATTTATTACAATTTTACTGAGCGAGAGGAAGATCGGTTTTTTGCGTCAATGTATTAAGGGAATGTTGTGGACAAGTTATTGCACAAAACCGGTCTTCTCTGGCTCAGTAAAATTGTAATAAATTCTCAAAAAACAACTATCACAATATTACTCGTATCACAGTATTACCAATCTTTACCCTATATTTGGTCCTAATGACCTGATTTACTTATAACTAGAATAAGTAAACGCGGTATATTATCTTCCAATCTGAATTTGCAGACCAAATTTGTTTTCTACAGTAGCCTATTTATCTGTTTACAAAGAGAAAAAGAGGATTTCGAACTACGCTATGTAACGTTCCTTTCTAAACTATCCAACGAACGCTAATTACTTATTTACCCTTCACATTGAAAATTTTCAGAATTACCAGCGCTATAAACACAAATTATAAAGTTACACCATACGTTGTGTGACGTAGGGTGACAAATGCATGTATCATATACTGAAATAACTCAGGTGCAAAGTTATATCATATTCACATCATGCAAATTAAATGTATTGACGTAATTGTGGTCTGTGCTATAGATGGCACTGCCGACGCACATAGCAGATGACCCGCGGAAGTGTCATTTGACCTTTGGTGGTTATACAGGAAAAGAAATCCTCTTATTGCTTGCTGGCTGTAGTTACTAAGTTACGTAGGTATATTTGCCAGCGGTAAATATAGGGTTGTGCCGTTGACTGTTTCCATTACAATAAGATGCGGAATGGCATCTGTTTTGTTTAAACGTTTTTCTATGGGTTATAAAACTAATTATTTGCAGAGCACACCTTTATACCATCAACTTTCTTCTAGGATCGGGTTCTTTGACCTCTCCGCACTCACTGTTATAGGTATTCCGCAGTAAAATTAGAAATGCACAAATGGCGGGACATGTGGTCAGCATGCCCAAGGCCGCCACATAGGACAACACAACAAAATATCAGAGAAAAGACACACATCTAGTTGCTAATGAAGGAAGATGAATTTTGCTTACCTGACAGAAATGCAAAGAAATTCACTAAATTTATGGTTAGAGATAATACCACTTGATTCAGAGTCAAGGACTGTTTTTATGTAGAACTTTCTCCTCAGTAGGTATTCATTTATCCATTCAAAGTTTTCTGCCCAAGGGCAGGTCCTTCATTGTAAACCCAGCATTCTCCAACCTTCCTTCTTTTCTGTATTCCTCTCAGTATCCGCATACGATCCATAGATAACACGTTAATGCTGTCTATCATCTTTTTTTTTTTTCTGCCCCTAACTTTCTTCTCGTTCACCATTCCTTTCAGTGCATCTTTCAGTAGCCAGTTTCTTCTTAGTCATTGACCTAGTTAAATCCTTTTTCTCTTGATCGTTTTAGCATCATTTTTTTTCACCCACTCTTTCCAACACAGCTTCATTTCTTATTTTGTTCATTTCACACGCTCCATTCTTCTCCATATTCACATTTCAATGCATCCAGGCGTTTCTCTTCACTTAGGGAGATTGACCGTTATCTGAAATTGAAACCTGCTCTCCCTCGTTCTCTTTGGATTTCCCTTGTTCTCTTTGTATTTTCCTTGTTCTCGTTAAATTCTCCTTGTTCTCTCTGAATTTTTCTTTACTCCTTGTATTTCCTTTGATCTCCTTGTAATCCCTTTGTTCTCCTTGTATTCCCAATATTCTCCTTGTATTCCCGATATTCTCCTTCAATTCCTCTTGTACTCCTTGTATTCCTTTTGTTATCCTTCTGTTCTTGTTCGCCTTATATTCCCCTTGTTCTCCTCCTATTCCACTTGTTCGCCTTGCATTTCCCTTGTTCTCCATGTATTCCCCTTGTTCTCTTTGTATTCTTCTAGTCCTTCTGTTCCACTTTATGAAAATTTAAACATGCGACTATTTTGCATTAATAAAGACATAATTAAATTGTTTTCTTTTTAAATTGATACAGAGTTTCATATTATTTTGGTCTACATTCTCCTTTAATATCTCTCAGTTTTTTTGGATGAGGACGCCCTTTTCCTCACATTACTTTAGTGTGCCCCCCTCCCTGGCCTTAGGTGTAGAATGTACAGTAGGACATAGTAGTGTGCAATTTGGTTTATTTAAAAACATAACGAACTAAAGGAATTAGGATTAGGTCATTAGGATATTGTTAATGAATGCAGGTATGGAGTATCTTATTATGCACTTTTAATTATTAATTATGCAAATAATTAGATATTGTATTAAATGTAAAGCTTACAGTAATAATAATAATAATAATAATAATAATAATAACAATAAAATTTCGATCGTCTAGTTCAAAAGTGCGACAACTCAAGAAAACAAGTTTTGAGATATCTTCAGTTGAAAGAAGTTTCAAATAAATCACTTAGAAAGGAACAGAGTTCTGATCCATAACCACGACAATTAGAAATGAGACAGTATTCAAGACGAGTTTATCACACTCTATCAGTTCATTATTAATACATTTCGAAATGTACTAATAATGAATTAGTAAAGTCCATAGTTATAATTACTTCTAAAGCAATTTATTTAGTTTTTTTTTTCTTTTTGGTTGTAAATATGACTTATCTCAATACTGAATTGGAAAGAGTTCCGAAAGGGGTTTTCAGTAGTATAAATAACTAAAAAATGGCAATTATTGAGTTGTCGCACTTTTGAACTGGACGATCGATTTGTAGGGCTGGTTTTGAAGAACATTCACAATCGCCAAGAGTCTTCCGAAAACAAAAATCACACTGTGACAAAATCGCTTTATCTGTCACAGCGATTTTTCCGGAGATGTCACACTTTGGAGCTCTGACGGCAAAAAACCTGTCACACCCCACCTCTAATACCTACTAAAAAAAATTATTTACATATTTATTTCAGTCCTCAAATTCTAGTCTACCTAGTCACCTAGGGTCTAAGGATTCAACCCAAAATCCCGAAGAAAGTAAAAGAATAACTACTACACTATACTCTCACCAATAAATTTTAAACGAAAACTTTCCCGCCAAAGAGAATTTCAGTCACCACCTGGTAACATTATTTACTCTCTACCGATGGAACTAACCAGAGCTTCATCTCAACATTCATGGCAGGAGACAGTCAATGGACGGGCAACGCACGCTCCACTGCTCGCGGTATCTATCGTGAAGGTGTGTTGTTGAGGTGACACTTGACTTACCTCACTGTTCCTTAGATTTCGTGATATGAATCACGCACAACCCACTTCGGTCCAGCCCCCGTGCGCACGCACACGCATCCAAACGTACAATAACTACATTGTGTGTCTTCCCTACACAGAAACAATACGTACATTGGAGTACACCACACCTGTCTGCATTGACTCAGACAATGTCAGCCTATGTACCCAATTACAGCAACCCCCTCCTCCTCTTGTCTTTATTCACAGCCGATGACTATCTCACACAATACAGTCATCAGCCCATCTTGTATTGTCATGTCATAAATTATGTTTTACAAGTTTTTTTATCCTTGTAAGATGTGCTGAATGCAACACGTACTGTATTATTGATGCATACGAAATTGAAAACAAGGGTGGGTAGTGTGTTAAGGCGGGAGCATGGTCAGTTTATGACGTGTTGTTGTTTTACAGATACTCGACGTTATTATATCTCTTGTTCCGACAGTCGACTCCGCCTCTGGCAAATCGACTCCTACTTCCACTTACAGAGCCTTATGGTACCCGACAAGTTGATCAGCGGAAATGTATTCAAGCAAGAGACATTACTATGTAGCGAAGAAACTTGATTGTAAATATTATCAAAGAAACAGACATATATTACCACTACAGTAGATCCTCTGTTACTTGCGATAATGCCGAATAAGACTATTAAGGTAAGCGTTCAATATATCGTATTGCACTCACCGGACGAATCGCACGGATCGCAAAAAGACCATCTTTGCTGTAATTGTTATGTAATCGCGTTCACTACACCGTATCGCACGCATCGGCTCTCGGTAAATCCGTCCACGTTTCTGAGATGAGCAACTTTTCCGATGCGTGCGATCATGGCCTTATTTAATAAATCGATTTTACAACTGTTACTATTATGTTGTGCCATTTCAGTGTCGCGCCAAAATGGCAGACAGAAAACTTATTTCGCTTGTAGAAAATTGTGAAGAATTATATAATTTGAGGCATTCCCATTACAGTAATCAAGTCGTTTCTTACATATATATTATGTAACCAATATCTCTCTCGTTTCCTCTTCTTCTATTAATAACCATGAAACAATTGCAAATTCTTACTTGCTAACACTCACGATTAATAGGCCTAACCTCAAAACTCCTCTGTTTTCAGCAATGTCAATATTGTACGTCATATGTTTTAAACAGCTGATAGGAAATCGGATGAGACAGATACATTACAGTGAACGCACTTCACTTAAAACATCCGTTGCGTGCGATTCATCCGAGGAGTGCGATACGATGTAGTGAACGCTTACCTTTATAAGGAGCTCAGCTGTCCCGCTTTCTAAGATGTTACCCATTCCCAAGAGGAACTAAAATTCACGCACGACGCGAAACGAATGCACTAGGCACCGTGTTCAGACTTCAGAGATATGAAAATTTAAGAGAATATTCTCCTACCACTTTAAGTTTGTATTTTGGTATTGACATAGGCTATGCTAATCTAAATGTTACTTAACAAAAATGAATTTTTTTCTTTTCCTCGTTTTTATATTAAATTGTCACACTGAATATCACAGTATTATAAATTAACAAATTTAATGATAAATATTAATTAAAATGTTCGAAAAGTAATTCTTTAATTATTGAAGACTTCTCTGGAAAAGTATGTAACATCAGATTAATTAAATGTGTGACTTACAATAGGTGGAAAAAGAAATTTTGAAGCATTCATTTATATTTACTTACTTACAAATGGCTTTTAAGGAACCCAGAGGTTCATTGCCGCCCTCACATAAGCCCGCCATCGGTCCCTATCCTATGCAAGATTAATCCAGTCTCTATCTTCATATCCCACCTTCATCAAATCCATTTTAATATTATTCTCCCATCTACGTCTCGGTCACCCCAAAAGGTCTTTCTCCCTCCAGCCTCCCAACTAACACTCTATATACATTTCTGGATTCGCCCATACGTGCTACATGCCTTGCCCATCTCTAACGTCTGGATTTAATATTCCTAATTATGTCAGGTGAAGAATACAATGCGTGTAGTTCTGCGTTGTGTAACTTTTTCCATTCTCCTGTAACTTCGTCCCTCTTAGCCCCAAATATTTTCCTAAGAACGTTATTCTCAAACACCCTTAATCTCTGTTCCTCCCTCAAAGTGGCCTACAAGATAGCAGAAGATTAAGAGTTCCACCTTAATAAAGAATCGACATTAAGTCTGTTGCAAGCAAAGAACCGACTTCTAACATTTCCTAACGTCTATTTTTGAACTCTCTTCTACCTGCTTGGAATAGTCAATAGAAACTGAAATCGTCACTCATCATTCCGGTGTACACCCCTATGGAGTAACGGTTATCATGCTTGACTGCGAAACGAGCGAGCTCGGGTTCAAATCCTGGTTGGGACAATTTACCTGATTGAGGTTTTTTCAGGGTTTTCCCTCAACTTAGTAAGAGCTGGGTAACTTTCGGCGCTGGACCCTGGACTCATTTCGCTGGCATTATCACCTGCATATAATTCAGACACTATATAACCATAGCAGTTGATAAAGTGTCGCAAAATAAACCAACATTCCGGCGCCACAACGCAAGACGGCTTGCCACGTAGATCCTTAGCTCAGCTGTCATCGCAATGTAAATACTTCCGTTCCACGCTTGCACTAATGTCCGCCTACTGCCTGCCTCTGGGGCAGAGGAGAGGAATGCTGCTAGCTGCAGCGTCGTGCTCTGGCCCTGTACCTTCCACGTGCTGGACTAGGAACGTTGAAAGTTGCATCTTTGGTTGCAACAGAGAGTAACAATACAGATGTCAGTCCTACGTACTTTCTGTATTTACCCTCAAATACCGTACCACTGTTACTCTGTTGTGTTAAGGCTGATCCACAATAAATCGGAAACGAAAACGAGAACGAGAACGGAAATATTGTTAAAATAAATGTTTTTAAATGTGAGCATTCACAATTAATTTTCACGTTCCCGTTCCCGGGCTCCGGCAAGCTTCTCGTTAATTGTAAATGCTCACATTTAAATACATTTTATTTTAACAATATTTCCGTTCTCGTTATCGTTGTCGTTTTCGTTCCCGATTTGTTGTGGATCAGCCTTTAGACGCTGAGAGAGAACCATACTACGGCCGGAACGATTAAACCGTGGAGAAAATCCATTACCCCAATCGGGAATTGAACTCTCAACCTTCCGCTCTGCAGTGCAGCGTCTTAACCGTGACGCTAGCGAGCTCTATAGTCAACGTATGTAGTATTCCATTTCTCCATTTTAGTTACGTGACATCTTGCTCTTTTCATGTCGTTCTACTTTAGCTGAATGAACTGGATAGAAACCAAGAATCGAAAGCGTAGTCATACGTCTTTCCCGTAACAATACTGAAGTTTTAAATTGCCATTTTAACGTTAAAAATAATGTCCACAGCAGTATTTACAGCAGCTTTTACAGAAGTGAATATGTACTCATGGTAGGATGTGAAAAAGTTGAGAATGAAGCTAGAGGAAATATTACATTAAGTCGGAAATACGCCGGCAGTAAAGCGAGCAGAGCAAATGGGCCGGGAGAGACGAATAAGTATTGGAATTTCTTTGAAGATCTCTCGCACTGTTCACTGTTAAGATTTTCACAAGCGAGAGTGAGAGAGGGAGAGAGTTTCTTTAGTTTCTCCCGGCATAATCAAGTCGTAGGGAACAGGCGTAAAGGAATGTGAGGCAATTCATTCTCGCCCAGCGGTTCCTTATTCCAGACGCTCCGCTCCACTAAAACCCAATATCATGCGAATATTCCTTCACCACATGCTTCGAATTGTCTCCGTCGCACTTGAGATGTGACTTCTGTTAAAAGCCATGACTGGAAAATAACCCTTGCAATGTGTTTCTCAGATACTCCGTATAAAACGCGCGTCTAGCAAACTCACCAACTGAATAACCTTAAATTCCGTATGGAAGCTAAAGCAGCGTATGCATAAACATTTATTTTATTTCACGACATCATAAATTTACAGAGAATGTAATTTTATAAAGTTTAATTCATTCTATACTTTTAGTACTTCCTTATTTCTTTCATTCTACGGCATACAGCCATCGTCAACTGGCCTGCATACTAGTTCAGAGCGCCGAGACGCTGGCTGAGGAGGTAGTACTGTGCAGTGTGCAGTATGTCGAGCCAAGCCAACGCATCCCATCGCAGAAGCCAACTTTCTGATTATAATTTACAATGTCTTCTTCGAATGTGTTCTACACGAACATTGACACCTAACATCGACCAGTTAGTGAGGGAGAAAGGAATTTAAAAATCCAGGAAAACCAATGCTAATGATCAGCGAAAATAATTTTTATCATTTGTTATTTACGTTGTAATAAAATAATTTAGGCCTACTTCAGTCTTGTAACAGAAACGATAATATGTTTCATATATTATACATAATAACAAATAATTGGTTTTGTGATACATAGTGTCAGATAAAAAATTGATAATTTTATTTTATTGACGACACTTGAACAAAGGAATAGGATGACATGATTTAAATATTAGTAATGGATTCGATTTATTAAATATTTTGTAACAGTGAAAATTCATTATAGGTATGTAAGTTCTCAACTACTTTAATAAGAAAAAAACTATTTACTTTCAAAACCGTTGCAATACATAACGAAAAAGTATAACTTCTTTGTTGTCTTAAACTAAAAAGTGATTTAAAAATCCAGGAAAACCAATGCTAATGAACAACGAAAATGTTTATCATTTGTTATTTACATTGAAATAAAATAATTTACTTCAGTCTTGTAACAGAAAAGATAATATGTTTTGTGTGTTATACATAATGAAAAATAATTGGTTTTGTTATATATAGTGTCAGATAAAAAATGGATAATTAATTTTATTTTATTGACGACATATGAACTAAGGACATTATTTAAATATAACTAATGGATTCGATTTGTTTAATATGTTGTAACAGTGAAATGCATTATAGGTCTGTAAGTTCTCAATTATTTTAATATGAAAAAAACTATTTACTTTCAAAACCGTTACAATACATAACGGAAAAATACAATTTGTTTCTTGTCTTAAACTGAAAAGTGATTTACTTATTACACAGTTCCTCTTAAAATAAATCAAGTACATGCTTCTTCCGTATTTATTTTCATTATGATTATTAGAGACTGATTAAAAGGGTTGAACAAATGAACGGACGCCACTGCCATCACCTGATTCCTTCTCCCTCCCCTCCCCAACTCCTGCTGCACAGTTGATGTCCAAGGAATAGAACTGAGCTAGGGGGCAAACTGTGCCTTAATCATAGTGCACTGAGATGACGACTACTATTCTACGGCATAATTCAAATCGTAGTAATTGTGGGTAGGCCTATAACAACAAAGGACCAGTTGTTATTTCTTGCTATAGAAGTGGAGATACATACAACATGTGAAATGGATGTGTTATTTTTGTGTTTTTCTATACTTAAAGAGTAGATTATTTTGCACTGTCCTGTCGCCGTCGGTAGTCTTACGATTATCGTGCTAGACATGGATCATAGGTTCGCAGATTCAAAACCTGCCTCGAACTATGCATTTTTACGGCTGATGAAATTTGTAACAAGATTTCCTTCAGAAGATAAGTAAAGCTCTGGGTCCCGTGTAGTAGATTTAGAGCAGGTGAAAGAACCCTATGTCTAGTGGCTTCAAGGCAAAATTTGCTGGCCATTTTTCATCACGTTGAATTTCTACGAATAATCTCCGCATTTGAAGCGTCGTTAAATAAAACAGTAAGAAAAGGTAGACGAAGATAACTAGGAAGAAGGAGGGCAATAAATCGGAGCAAAAGAAAAGAAATCATAGATAGAAGAAAAAGACTAAGGAAAAAATGAAGTCAAAGGGAACTTTCAAGTGAGTGGAGAAGAAGAAGACAAGAAATATTGAAATGAGGAGAAGAAGAAGAAGAAGAAGAAGACGACGACGAAAAGGGAAAGAAAAGAGAAAACTGAGAAGAAAAAAACGAAAAATAAGTTCAATAAAAGAGTGAGGACAATTCGAAGAGAAAGATAACGAAGGTTAGGAAAAATGGGAACTGACATGAGATAGGTAAATTAGGGTCTTTTGGACGGTGGGGCTTGTTGGACACTTTGTACTTTAACGTGTTACCTCGCCACTTGAGGGCACCACATTCTGCTAGAAGTCAATGATGGAAGTAGCCCCACTCGTGGCTACTTCCGTCATTGACTTCTAGCAGAATGTGGTGCCCTCAAGTGGCGAGGTAACACGTTAAAGTACAAAGTGTCCAACAAGCGCCACTGTCCAAAAGACCTATATCGAACGAAAAATAAAAAGAATTAAATAAGATACGAACACGAAGGAGAAAAAGAACTGAAAGAAGATATGAAGGTGAAGAAGAAGAAAGGAGATGACACATTTTGTAGGCGAAGGAGAAGAATAAATGAAAGAACAAAGCCTATGAAGGTGAAGAAGAATAAGAATAAATGGAAAGAGATGTAAAACGAAAGAAAAGGGGAAATGGAAAAAGGTATAAAAGTGAAGGAGAAGATATGAAGGCGAAGGATAAGAGTAAATGAAAGTAGAGCTCAAAGCGGAGGAAAATATGAAATGAAACAAGATACTCGTATTGAGGCGAAGAAGAAGGAAAAATGAAAGGAGATACGAAGCCGAAGGAAAATAATACATTTAGGAGATATGAAGACGAAGGAAAAGAATATAATTAAAGGACATACAATGATGAAGGAAAAAAAGAGGAAATGAAAGGAGATATGAAGGGGAAGGAAAAGAGGAAAATGAATGGAGATATCAAGGCGAAGAAAAACAGGAAATGAAAGAAGATATCGAGGCGAAGTAAAAGGACAAAGGAAAGGGAATACCAAGGCGAAAGAAAATATTGAATGATACGCAATATTAAGGCCAAAGGAAAGAGGCAAAGAAGAAGAATTGAAAGAAGATAAGAGTATGAAGGCGGGAGAGAAGAAGAAATGAAAAGAGATGTTAAGGCGAAGAAGAAATAAAAGGAGACAGAAAGGCAAAAATAAGAAGAAATCGAAGAAGATAAGATAGCAAAGAAGAAGAAATGAGAGGAAGTAGGACGATGAAGAATAAGAAGAAGAAGAAGAGGAAATGAATGGAGATAAAAATGCAAAGAATAAGGAGGGAAAAATAGGAATAGTAAGGCAAAGAAGACGGGCAATGGAAGGAGATAGGAAGACGAAAAAGGAGAGGAAAAAATGAAAGGAGATCGAAATTGAAAAGAGTAGAGAAATGAGAGAAGATAGGAAGGCTAATGAGAAGGGGAGGAAATAGTAGAACATAGGAAGGCGAAGAATAAATGAAAGATAGGAAGACAAAGTGAAAGAAGAAAAAAGAGGAAATTAAAGGGCGAACAATAAGGAAAGGAAATGATAGAAGATAGGAAGACAAAGAGGAAGAGGAATTGAAGGGAGATATGAAGGCGGAGGAGAAGAAGAAATGAAAGAAGCTATTAAGGCGAAGAAGAAATAAAAGGAGATATGAAGGCAAAGAATAAGAAGAAATCAAAGAAGGAAATATGGCAAAAAAGAAGAAATAAGACAAGATAGGAAGGTGAAGAAGAAGAAGAAGAAGAAGAAATGAATAGGAATGGATATGCAAAGAAGAATATTAAAAATAGAAATAGGAAGGCAAATAAGAAAAGGAAGGAATGAAAGGAATAGGAAGACGAAGAAGAAAAAGAGAAAATAAAAACAGAATAAAAATGAGAGAAGATAGGAAGGCTAATGAGAAAAGGAGGCGGGAATAGAAGAAAATAAAAAGGCGAAGAAGAAGAAGAAGAAGAAGAAATGAAAGAATGGAAGGCAAAGGGAAAAATGAAATAAGAGTTATAGGAGGACGAGGAAGAAGAAGAAGAAGAAGAGAAAACAAAAGGTGTGAAGACGAAGAAGAAAAATTAGGAAGAAAAATGAAAAAAGACAATAAAGGAGATGGAAAGATGAAGGAGTAGAATAAGTTCGGAAAAAGAGGACAAATCCGAAAGAGATGAGATTGAGAGAAAGTGAAATGTTAGAGAAGAAAGAAGGGAAGGACGTAAAATCGTAATATAGGGCTAATTTAAAGACCATAGTTGTAAAACATTAGGGTTTCGTGAACCACATTTTGATAACCACTGAACTAGAGCGACACCTGTCCATGGAAGAATTGGTAATTACAAGGAGTGGAATAAGAAATTATATATGTACTATTTACAGAGCGCGAGTTTTGTATCACACCGATGGACGAAACAATAGCCGAGATCCGCATTGCTCCACATCTGTATGTAGATGTATGCAGCTCGAAGACAATAAACGCTACTCCACAGGGCGAGAGTGCTTCCCGCGTTTATTGTCCTCTTTAAAAGGTAATGGCGGTGTGGTTACAACGTAGCCCCGAACATCTGGTGCGACGGCAGATCTGACTGTGAGACACTCAACACGTAGGGTAGTTGTGTAGTAAACGGTTCATGCTGCAGCTGGAGTCTATACGTACAACGTGAGTGAATTGCTACTCGGATAAAATGGAAGAACGAGAGAAAATGAGAGAGAAGGAAAAACACTCGAAGACTATAAGTTTAGCTCACTAAGAAATCATACATATTTTGGGCGAAATAAACTGAAAAGAGCATGGAAATGTTTACAAACACATACGCAGCATACAAGTTGTAAGTGTAATGATCCTGTAGATTTGCAGAGCGAATTGATCATATTGAGCAGCCGTGGCGAAAATGTGACTCACGAGCACATTGTGGCTCGAAATAATAGCTATGCGTTTCTCTTGCTTCCTACCTTTCCCAACCCCCACCCTCTCACTCATTGGAGTCAAACTTCGTTCCATTTGTATTTGTCTCTGACCTGCGAGTGGCGTATCGTCGCACTGTCTCTCTCGAAACCATGTATCTCTACAAAAACGAAATTTTCAAATAGGATGGGAGGACGCATTTTTTTGCTGCCAATATGATGAGAATATTAAATGTATGATTTGTTCACAAGTGTTACGAGGAAAACGGTTGTATAACATAAATCGAACTATGTCACTCATGATACATTAAAAGGTTAAGTGTTTATTATTATTATTATTATTATTATTATTATTATTATTATTATTATTATTATTATTATTATTATCTCTGTACATCGATCCTTCTTCAGCAGATATACAAATAGTGCGGTTAGATCTTCAATTTAAACTCACAGATTTACAATGTGATGTTAAACGAAAGCTATATGTAAGGACTTGACAAATGTTGAACTTTTCAAATCTTTGCCAAAAAATAAATATCCGAAGCTTCTTTCTTTCGCTTGCTTTGTTGAAGCCATGTTTGCTACAACTTACGTTTGTGAAAAATTATTTTCAACAATGAAAATAGTAAAAACCAAATTTAGATCACGACTGACAGACAAATACCTTCGTGATCAACTACGATTGGCAGTATGTGACATAATTCTTGATTTTGAAACTCTGTCGCAAAGACATTCTGAAGATAGTTAATTTTAGGTTGTGATAATGTGTCCTATGTTTTCTTATTCATTCTTTCTTCGTTACACGTACTAAACATTACTTTGTACCCTTGTACTTTATAAAATTATATTTAAGTAAGGAAAATGAAAGTCCGTTAATAAGTCAGACAGTTGCTTCACTTCCCCTTCGGGTGTCCGCCTCCCTCCATAGGTGCTATGCACGTTGAAAATGAAAATCCGTTAATAAGTTAGATAGTTGTTTCACTTCTCCTTCGGGTGTCCGCCTCCCTCCATAGGTGCTATGCACGTTGAAAATGAAAATTCGTTAATAAGTCAGACAGTTGCTTCACTTCCCCTTCGGGTGTCCGCCTCCCTCCATAGGTGTTATGCACGTTGAAAATGAAAATCCGTTAATAAGTCAGACAGTTGCTTCACTTCCCTTTCGGGTGTCCGCCTCCCTCCATAGGTGCTATGCACGTTGAAAATGAAAATTCGTTAATAAGTCAGACAGTTGCTTCACTTTCCCTTCGGGTGTCCGCCTCCCTCCATAGGTGCTATGCACGTTGTAGGTTACACAATGGCTCGGCGCACGATCGCGTTTTCGCCACGGCTGATATTGAGTATAACAAAAAAGTTTAATATCATATCGGTGGGAGTTTAAAGTTTTCGAAAAAAAAAATCTTTCTTTCCAAAAGCTTAACTTCGTAGTTGTAGATAATTTCTACGCATAGGATCTTGATTTCTCCCAATGCTAATATAGACCTTAATATAATATTTTTTTCTTTATCTTATTTCGAGAAACTGGACGGTTCTCGTGTAGGTCTAAATTAAATGAAAAGTATTGCAAATTTGTTGTCCGATTAACATGACAAGACGTGGCAACATTTATCAGCTGTTCTCGATTTTCTTTCGATAGGGCTAGGGGAAATTTGGTAGTTAGGTCGTCTTGTTCCAGTATTACGTGATTATCCAGTGGAAGTGGGTGTTTTAGTTTTCCGATCTTTAGTGAAGCTTATGTTGCCATTTCTAACTCGAAATGTCTGGACATTATTTTAATTTACGGAGAGACAAAATGCAACTCGCATGCCGCTCACGCTTTTATGCAGAAAGGTTTCCATAAAATCTTTTTCTGTACCTTTTACTCTACTCTCTTCTCAGCATTTTCCTCTACCTTTTTGTCTACGATCTTCTCAGCATATTCTTCTTTCTTTTCCAATACACTCTTCTCAACATACTCCTCTACCTCTTTTTCTACTCCCTTCTTATTATTATATTTCTCTACCTCCCCCTCTACCTTCTTATCTACGTTATTTAGCATATTTCGTTACCTTTTCCTATACACTCCTCTTATCATATTCTTCTACCTTTTCCTCTATATTATTCTGACCACTTTTCCTCTCTTCTCCACTTCGCTCTTATCAGAACTTTCTCTCTAACCTCTTCTCAGTATTTTCCTCTAACTTCTTCTCTACGATCTTCTCAACATATTCCTCTAACACTCCACTACGCTATTTCAGCATATTCTTCTACCATCTCAGCACTTTTCTTGTACCTCCTTTTCTGCTCTCTTCTCAACATTTCCCTCTACCTTCTTCTCTACTCTCGTCTCATCATGTTTCTCTAACTTCTTCTGTACTCTCTTCTCAGTATTTTCCTCTAGCTTCTTCCATACTATCGTCTGAGCATATCCACCTATCCTATACACTACGCTATTTTCAGCATATTTCTCTACCTTCCTCTCTACTATCTTCTCAGCATATTCCTCTACCTTCCTCTCTACTATCTTCTCAGCATATTCCTCTACCTTCCTCTCTACTATCTTCCCAGTATATTCCTCTACCTTCCTCTCTACTATCTTCTCAGTATATTCCTCTACCTTCCTCTCTACTATCTTCTCAGCATATTCCTCTACCTTCCTCTCTACTATCTTCCCAGTATATTCCTCTACCTACCTCTCTACTATCTTCTCAGCATATTCCTCTACCTTCCTCTCTACTATCTTCCCAGTATATTCCTCTACCTTCCTCTCTACTATCTTCTCAGTATATTCCTCTACCTTCCTCTCTACTATCTTCTCAGCATATTCCTCTACCTTCCTCTCTACTATCTTCCCAGTATATTCCTCTACCTACCTCTCTACTATCTTCTCAGCATATTCCTCTACTTTCCTCTCTACTATCTTTTCAGCATATTCCTCTACCTTCATCTCTACTATCTTCTCAAGCATATTCCTCTACCTTCCTCTCTACTGCCTTTTCAGTATATTCTTCTGACTTCCTCTCTACTATCTTCTCAGCATATTTCTCTACCTTCCTCTCTACTATCTTCTCAGTATATTCCTCTAACTACCTCTCTACTATCTTCTCAGCATATTCCTCTACCTTCCTCTCTACTATCTTCTCAGCATGTTCCTCTACCTTCCTCTCTACTGTCTTCTCAGTATATTCCTCTAACTTCCTCTCTAGTATCTTCTCAGCATATTTCTCTACCTTCCTCTCTATCTTCTCAGCATATTCCTCTACCTTCCTCTCTACTATCTTCTCATCATTTTCCTCTACCTTCTTCCCTTTGCTCTTCTTAGCACTTTTCATCTACCCCCTCTCTACTATCTTCTCAGCATATTCCTCTACCTTCCTCTCTACTATCTTCTCATCATTTTCCTCTACCTTCTTCCCTTTGCTCTTCTTAGCACTTTTCATCTACCCCCTCTCTACTATCTTCTCAGCATATTCCTCTACCTTCCTCTCTACTATCTTCTCAGCATTTTCCTCTACATTCTTCTCTATGCTCTTCTTAGCACTTTTCCTCTACCTTCTCTCTCTACGTTCTTCTCAACATATTTTTCTATCTTCTCCTCTGCGCTCTTCTCACCACACTCCTCGACCTTCTCACTGTGCTGGTTACTGATTGTCAGTAATCCCATATAGAATCCTGGAACTTATTTGATCAAATACCATTTCACTATCACAGATTTCACCGTCTCTTGATAATCCTACAGTTAATACAGCGTTGTCTCATACTCAAAAGCTTAACGAACATGAAGCAGGTAGTACTTGTCACGCTTACTCCAGAATGTAATGCGCAATTGTGAAACTCATTGTGTATCCAGTGCGAAGGGGTCAGATCGGAGTGACTGCCCTTCGGAGTTGAAGCAGCGTGAAGGCATTTCCATATGAATAGGAGAAGCTCGCAGCTACTGCACGGATAATAACGTTGTCTCCTATTGCGCCCCGAGGCGGCCCGTGATTGCAGAAGTGTGCATGAGTTTGATGAATTACAAGACAAGAGGATAATGAAACGCGAGACGCTAGCTTGTAATTTATGTTTACGTCTTTCTCGTAACATCTGGTCTTTAAATGGAATTTAAATTTGCTGTTTACTCACGTCTTTATAGTTGTTCTTTAATGTTTCTATGGCGACAAATGCATCACATGAAAGCGAATTTATCTTCTGTTCCTAGCGATAATATAATTTTGGTCGAACGACTAAAGCATCGTCTCAGAAAAGAAGCGAAGAACAGCCAGAATAGCTAAGCTACGATAATTGTGCAATGAAAGAAAATAAAAAAAACGGGTGTGATCACACATACTCTCTCCTCGTACGTTTTACGTGATTCACAACAAATCAGTTTCCTGCGTAATTTCTTGTTCTGCGTAGCTCTTACACAAATAAATCACCCATTAGCAATACAATTTATATTGCTAATTCAAACAGTCATTATACAGAGTGATTCACGAGGATTTACCGTCCGTTACGGAGCTTATTTTCTAAGGCAGCCGTGGCGAGAACGTGACTCGCGAGACATTGTGGCTCGTAGTGATAGTGTGCATTTCGCTTGCTTCTAACCTCCGCCAACCCCCACCCTCTCACTCACTGGAGTCAAACTCCGTTCCATTTGTATTTGTCTCTGACCTGCGAGTGACATATGTCTCTCTCGAAACCATGTACGAAAGTTCCAAGTAGGATGGGAGGACGCATTTTTTGCTGTCAATATGATGAGAATATTAAATGTATGATTTATTCACAAGTATTACGAGGAAAAAGGTTGAGTAACATAAAACGGCATTATACTACATGTTACTGATGAAACATTAAAAGGTTAAGTGTTATTGTTGTTGTTATCATCATCATCATCATCATCATCATCATCATCATCATCATCTCTGTACGTCGACCCTTTTTCAGCAGATGTACGAATAATGCGGTTAGCTCTTCTATTTGAACTCACTGATTTACTATGTGATGTCAAATGAAAGCTATATGTAAGGATTTGACAAATGTTGAACTTTCAAATCTTTGCCAAAAAATAAATATCCGAAGGTTCGTTCTTTCGGTTGCTCTGTTGAAGCCATGTTCGCTACAACTTACGTTTGTGACAACTATTTTCAACAATTAAAATAGTAAAAATCAAATTTAGATCACGACTGACAGACAAATACCTTCGTGATCAACTAAGACTGGCAGTAAGTGACATAATTCCTGATTTTGGAAATTTGTCGCAGAGACATTCTGAAGACAGTTAATTTTAGGTTGTGATATTGTTCATTTATTGTTCATTTCTTTCTTCGTTACACGTACTAAACATTAGTTTGTACCCTTGTACTGTATAAAATTATATTTAAGTGCTTGACGTAAGGAAAATGAAAATCCGTTAATAAGTCAGACACTTCCCCTTCGGGTGTCCGCCTCCCTCCATAGGTGCTATGCACGTTGCAGGTTACACAGTGGCTCGGCGCACGATTACATTTTCGCCACCGCTGTTCTAAGACATTCTGAGCAAAAAATGTCATATAAACATTTGTCCTAATCTCAATACTTTCAGAGCTACACTAATCTGAAATTGTTTGTAAAATACCATTATTCTTGAGAGTGCAGTTACTCCTTGCCTCAACATGTAAACATTCAGTCACAGTAGGACACAAAATAAATGTTCACGTTTAAAGATTTAATATGTACAGTACATTCTAGTACAAAAAATAATTTCCTAATATTACATGTTTCAATTTACGTTATACTGTACACGTTTTAACAATCTATACTAATAATAAATCTGTAGCCGAAATTTTTCTGGTAATTTTCGATTTTCCAAAAATAATTGGTCCTAACATATATAATTAACCACCCTGAAACCGAAAATCGCTTTTTTGAAATTTTTGTTTGTCTGTCTGTCTGTATGTTTGTTACCTTTTCACGAGATAATGGCTGAACGGATTTCGATAAAAATTGGAATATAAATTAAGTTCGTTGTAACTTAGATTTTAGGCTATATGGCATTCAAAATACATTATTTAAAAGGGGGTTATAAGGGGGCCTGAATTAAATAAATTGAAATATCTCGCTTATTATTGATTTTTGTGAAATATGTTACATAACAAAAGGTTCTTTAAAAATAATTTGCGATAAGTTTCATTACTTGAAAAATTTTGATAGGACTGATATTTAATAAGATAAATGAGTTTTAAAATTAAAATAACTGCCATCTAAGGCCGTGTAATGAATTAAAAAACAAAAGACTTCGTCTATAAGGGGCCTTGGACAGCAACAATCGAAAGCTATGAAAGACAGCCTACAGAGAATGTTTCTGTGTTTGTGTATGAAGTAATATCGGAAGCTAAATTAACCGATTTGTATAATTAATTATTATTTCACCGTTGGAAAGTTTCTCTAGATGGACATAATGCTATAATGTTATTACAGTAACTTCTGATATGATATAATATAATATAATATAATATAATATAATATAATATAATATAATATAATATAATATAATATAATATAATATAATATAATATAATATAATATAATATAATATGATATAATATAATATAATATAATATAATATAATATGTAATATTATATAATATAATTCAAGTTATTTGAAGGGTTCAGAACCATAGTGGGCCAAGCGCCATTTACTGAATACGTAGAAAACAAGGGTTAAAATTAAGTTATTACCATAATTCAATGGAAACCTATAACAAGTAAAATAAAATATACACATTAAATGTAAATGATGTCAATCTTCATTAAACTATGGTTGCATGTAATAAAAATTAAGAAACATATTAAAGGAATTGTAATTGCAGCAAATGAGTGTCTCTGGACCAAAATGATCGCATTTTAAATATTTGGATGCAATTTAAATTAAGTAACATATTAAATGATTTATCCTTCTATCAAACATGAATGTTCTCTGGATCAAATGTCCTATTTTAATTATGTAATTACTTTATATTTATTTCTAACGGGTGCAGCGGAGCGCACGGGTACGGCTAGTATAAAATAATCATTTGTGTGTGAGCAGAAAAGAAAAAAAATTACAGTATTTATACTTATATAAAATACATTTCTTCACAATTCAATGCACCGAATTACAAGGTACATTTTCAACGTATCAAAAGAAAACTTTTTTCAAGAAACGCTTTGAAATACTGTTGGAAAAGATGTTGGCAAGTACCAACATTATACACAAACCTCGATGAATTTTTTTTTTCATGTTCTATATCTGATTTTGATGTTGAAGGCGAGTTTTGACAGTATAATTAAATACAGTATTTGCTATGTACCTTTTGCTATTACACTACTTTTGAAACAGTCGAGTTCTGTCTGTCCTTGCAGACTTTAATAAGGAAATACTCCTTTCCGAACTTCTCTATAAGTTCGTTCTGAAGGGAACGCTTGGTGTTCCTAATTTTCGACATGTTCCTCAGTAGTGTGAATTATAAAACAGCGAAATTAACACTAACACAAATATGCATGTATTATAAATAATCAAACAAATGAATGAAAAGAAATAAAATATACTTGTTTACTCATAGGATCTCAACTACGTGTAGTGATTGCAAGGATCCACGCCAAACAGAATTAAAAAGCCGGTAATGTAATTACGAAACCAACTGTACTCTCATAGTGCCATCCCACCCCATAGGTCATGACGTCATATATACTCCGTGCGTTCCAAACTTCAGTATCGCGAATAGGTGACCCTAGGCCGCAGTCTGATTATAAGTAACGCATCTTTAATAAGGAGACAGCTAGGTAATCATCGCAGTTGATGAGCATCATAAAATAAACCAATTGAAAATATACATATATTGTATGCAACTAGTCTAATTCGACTAACGCTTCATTCTTCAAAAACACATTTGAGCGACAATAATACACTTAGGCCCGGTTTTATAAATACTGTTAATCTAAGGATTATATTAAACATAAGTTAAACCTAACCGTAAGTTTAACTCAACGTGCCGTATTACAGAGTCTCAGTTAAGTTAAACCGTAGTGGAATACGATTGGTATTACTGCTAGGAAAGAAAAGAAGACGATCGCAGCTGTTTAATTATATTATTGATTTAAAATAGCCGACGCTCGTGGAGAATCTTCATTAAGAAACATGTTTGTTCTTCGATATCAGAGAGAGTATCATAAAAAAACTTATATAGGACCAATACCGCGTACTTCAGTATGCTGTCAAATAGTTTCTTAACGCTGGCTACCAACGTTATACTCCCAAACACAATGCAGCCAAACTAAACCTTGCATGACCATCCGCGACGTAACTCCATACAGAATGAACTGAGTAATGAAGTAATAATATTAGTGTCCGTATTTTATGTGTTGCCTAGAATGTTTATGAAACAGAGTTCAGTCAAACAATATAATTATTTTTATGATTCTAGTAAAATTAGGTAATATTATTAGTGTGTTGATAAATCAGGCCCCATAGTAAATCTGACCAGGAGACTGTCTGCCACATATTGTACAAAGCGCAATAGGTTTATAGCAGATTTATGGACACCTCCGATTCTTCCATCGTTTTCAGTATGCCTACTACCAGAGAAAAGTAGTGCAGCGTAACTAGTAATTGACGCTGAGATTCAATAGAATGTTTTCAAAAAGAAAAAAATAACCTTTAAATTCAATCCCTAAAACACATATTCTTACGCTTTCTCATTTTTCTGTTGCATGTTGTATCCGAGTTTCAATTTTTCGAAACAAGGTTAGGACTATAAAGTCTAATTCTGAAGATTATGACTGCCTGCTTAGAGCATCCATCTGTTTTAAAACTTATGTTCATTTATGTATATTTCAAAGTGGTGCATTGAGTAATATTGATCACTCACTTATCGTCACTCATAAGTTCTTGGAAAACATCTGCAATATTCATGTGTATTGCGGGAGCCACCATCTTGTACTGTTGAGCCTTGAACTGCAGTTTAAACGGCAGAGGACTTCCGATCTAGTTAAACTCAAGTTAACTCAAGATTAGCTGGTACGAAGCAGAACGAAAAACTTCAGTTTCAACTGAACGTAAGGTTTAAACGGCGTTTATAATACCGGCCCTTATACAATTGGGCATGGTAGCGCCCCACGGTCAGGTTAGATGCAGCACATAAAAAAGGGTCCCCGTTTTATGGGCATAGTTGCGCCCCGTTCTCATCAGGTAGAGAAAAGGGTCATGGCATAGTTGCGCCCCGATGAAATAATAAGACATACCGTGAAAAACTCCGTTTTTTAAACTGCGTGATCGAGGAATTTAGAAGCGGTAAAATAGACAAATACCTACATGTTATTAAAAAAATGCAGCTACCACTATAATATTTTTAAGTAATTTATTTATTTTATGACAATCACTTCCGTGTGTACTATGACCTCTCCATTATGCTACCTGATTTCAATGCAGCTACAACTATAATATTAAATTTTTAAGTAATTTATTTATACCTTTGGAGAGGCCGAGACGTAGATGGGAAGACAATATTAAAATGGATTTGAGGGAGGTGGGATATGATGATAGAGACTGGATTAATCTTGCTCAGGATAGGGACCAAAGGCGGGCTTATGTGAAAGCGGCAATGAACCTCCGGATTCCTTAAAAGCTAGTAAGTAAGTAAGTAAGTAAGTAAGTAAGTAAGTAAGTAAGTAAGTAAGTAAGTAAGTAAGTAAGTAATTTATTTATTTTATGTCAATTACTTTCGTCTGTAGGCCTACTATGTCCATCGGGGCGCAATTATGCCATGTCCATTCTGCTACCTGATTTTTTCGGGGCGCAACTATGCCATGTCCATTCTGCTACCTGATTTCTTTGGGGCGCAACTATGCCTTGCCTAGGCCTTCCAATTGACTGCGGGGCACAACTATGCCATACCGATACAATTAGCTGTATAAATTGCCACTGTCGTTTCACAGTTTGTCTCATATCGTCTTATTATCAGCATCAGAATTGCCCCTTTCATTTTAAAACAGACATTAAGTAAGAAATATTGTTACTAAGGTGAGACAGTTTGTAGAATACAAATTAATTTTCTAAATATACTAATTCTCTGTTTATGAATCAGAATTGGTGCATATTTCATGCATGAGAACCTTTAGAAGACATCCATA
This sequence comes from Periplaneta americana, assembly GCF_040183065.1. Classification (NCBI taxonomy): domain Eukaryota; kingdom Metazoa; phylum Arthropoda; class Insecta; order Blattodea; family Blattidae; genus Periplaneta; species Periplaneta americana. Next base: position 148,680,602 of record NC_091119.1, on the reverse strand, counting down.
TGTAATGAGCTAGCATGAGTGTGCACCGCTGAGGCCTAGAGTGTCACAAGTCATGACTGCACACCCACTTGCGGCCTGCAGTCAACACAAGGACCCACCCATCTGGCTCAGGTGCACGTTAAACCAATAGTGATGTCACATGTCTGCAGTGCAAGCCCCACCGACACAAAATGTCGTGCTGTTTCCTTAGCCAAAAGATGATACTATTTACTGAAGTAAGGATTCATTATCATTATTATAGTCATCATGACATTGTATTGCAGACAGGAATTAGATCCTTGCAGTCCTTTTCGATCTCACATTTTAGTTCTGTTGAACTTCATCGACTTGTTGTTCCTGAAAGATGTTGCACAATCCACTATTCGGAAAATTATTTTACTTTCAAATCTAAAAAAGAAACAGAGGGCTGAATGCACACTTGATGAAAGAGCTAAGAATTAATTGTAATTTACAGGAAAAGAGAGCACCAATTCTTCTATCCATTACAGAAAATATCTATGAGATTATTATGAATTGAAATTAGATAAACGTAATTAAAGTAATTATATGTTAAAATATTTATATAACACTTGAGTTCAGTATAATTCTCTGTTCATGTTATTGGATTACTTAATTGCAGAGCAATATTTCTCCTTCATCTACCTTGCCTGCTTTGGTTCTTGCATCGTTCATTCAACACGGCCTGTTCTATTACCAATCTCCCCAACTTTCTTTTTCGTCTTTACTTTCCTATATAACCTCATTCTCTACATCTTTCCCTAAATTATCCTTACACTCTTTTCCAAAAATCCACATCTTCCTCCTCTTCCACCTCTTCCACAAAATTCTCCTCCTAATCTTCTCCCTCTTCCACATCATTTTCCACTTTTTCTTCTGAGTACTTCTCCATATTAATTTTTGCGTTCTGCTTTCTTCCTTCTCCACATCATTCTCCAGCTTTTCTTCTGCGTATTTCTCCATATTCTTTGCCCTCTCTTTTTCTTCCTCCTCCAGATCATCCTCCTGCTTCTCTTCAACGTATTTCTTCCACATCATCATCCAGCTTTTCTTCAGCATATTTCTCCATATTTTTCACCATCTCTTTCTCTTTCACTTCATCCTCCATCTTTTTTTCAACAGTTATCTTTATATTTTTCGCCTTCTCTTTTACTTCCTCTTCCACATAATCGTCCAGATTCTCTTCCGCATATTTCTCTACATTTTTCACTTTCTTTTACTTTCTTCTCCACATCATCCTCAAACTTCTCTTCAGATTATTTCTCCATATCCTTCGCCTTCTCTTTTACTTCCTCCTCCACATCATCCTCCTGCTTCTCTTCAGCAGATTTCTTAATATTTTCGCCTTATCTTTAACTTCCTCCTCCACCTCATCCTCCAGCTTCTCTTCAGCATATTTCTTCATATGTTTTGCCTTTCTTTTACTTTCTCTTCCACATCATCCTTCAGCTTCTCTTCCGCATATTTCTCTAAATGTTTCGCTTTCCCTTTTACTTTATTATCCACATAATTCTCCTGCTTCTCTTCAGAATATTTCTCCATATTCTTCGCCTTCTTTTTACTTCCTCCTTCACTTCATTTTCCAGCTTCTTTTCAGCATATTTCTTCGCCTTCTCTTTTACTTTCTTCTTTGCATCATCCTCCAGCTTTCCTTCATCATATTTCTCCATATTCTTCGGCTTCTCTTTCACTTCCCCTTTCACTTTATTTTCCAGCTTATTTTCATCATGTTTCTTCACCTTCTCTTTTACCTTCTCCTCTACATCATCCTCCAGCTTCTCTTCAGCATATTTCTCCATATTCCTCGCATTCTCTTTTACTTCCTCCTTCACTTCATTCCCCAGTTTCTTTTCAGCATATTTCTTCACCTTTTTTTTACTTTCTCCTCTACATCACCCTCCAACTTATTTTGATAATATTTCTCCATATTCTTCGCCTTCACTTTTACTTCCTCATTCACTTTATTCTTCAATTTCTTTTCAGCATATTTCTTCACCTTCTTTTTTACTTTCTCCTCTACATTATCCTCCAGCTTCTCTTCAGGGTATTTATTCATATTCTTAGTCTTCTCTTTTACTTTCTCCTTCATTTCATTCTCCAGCTTCTTTTCAGCATATTTCTTCACCTTCTTTTATACTTTCTCCTCTACATCATCCTGCAGCTTCTCTTCAGCATATTTATTCATATTCTTAGCCTCTTATTTTATCTCCTCTGCCATTTCATCCTCCAGTTTCTTTTCAGTATATTTCTTCATATTCTTTGCCTTCTCTTTTACTTCCTCTTCCACATCACCTTCCAGCTTCTTGTGAGCATATTTCTCCATATTTATCGCTTTCTCTTTTACATCATCCACATCATCCTCCGGCTTCTCTTCAGCATATTTTTTCCTATTCTTCGCCTTCTCTTTCACTTCCTCCTCAACATTATCCTCCAGCTTCTCTTCAGCGTATTTATTCATATTCTTCGCCTTCTCTTTCACTTCCTCCTCAACATCATCCTCCAGCTTCTCTCAATTATTTATCAAAATTTCGGAATTATGATGAAATATGAGTCACTATTCTTTTTAGAGACTGCTTCCTCACTCATGTAAGTGTAAATAATTGTTTAGTGCTTGCTCCCTTAAATGTGTAAATGTTCACAAATGCATTGTACCTACTTTGAATAATAGATCCATATGGAAAATATGACAAAGTTGCAAAACGAGGAGGACCATATTGTATGTGGAAACATAAGCATCCGTTCAATAAATCTGAGGAGCATGGAGGCGTTTCACTAACAGCGGCTCTTTACTGAGATATACGTTGATTGTATTCTGCTGTGTCTTGCCTTTCACTTAGTCACCGACCTCCTTCAGGAATTATTTTGTTCACCATTACAAGTCAAAAGACACGATAATGTGAACAATGCAGTAAATAAGGAAATGTTCTTCCGAAGGTCATGCATCACTTGAGAGAGAGAGCCAAAATTAGACTCATGAACTTTAATCAGTTATTATTATAGCAAGTAAAGAAAATAATAGCTGATGATATGCCAGAACAGTTTGAGTGGACTCCATAAGCTATCCTCTTAATGAATAAAATGTAATACAGTATAATGGAACTTATTTCTTAACATACCTTAGTTACAGAGGCTTTTGGAAGACGGTAATATGATAAAGTTGTATTGCATCAATGGTGAAATGGAAAGTCAAACAGAGAATCAAAATAGATCAAAAGAAAGCACATTCTCATAATTTTTTCACCACTGAATATAAAATTTTTAGGGGAATAAGACAAAAATTTGGGACTGACAATAAATTAAGAATAAACATTTGATATGCTTTCTCTAGAAGAAAAAAGAGATTTGTTTTTGGAGGATTTAAAGGGTTATGTTAACTTTATTGCGAATATTTGTGCGAAAATTAATAAAAAAATAGTGAATAGAAGTATAGTAATCACAAAACACAGGAACAAAGACCAGCAAGTTACATGGAGTACAATAGCATACAAATATAACTAAAAAGATTTGAATTCAAATTGAAAATCCATAATTCAAAGTATTATAGCATTCGTGTCTGAAACTTTGCAATTAAATCACAATATTATACTGAAATTACTATGAAAAAAATGTATAAATTGAGAAGATCGGTGAGATGTTTGAAATTAGATAGAATCAGAAAAGAAATAATAAGACAAGAAATTAATGTTCAGAACTCTTCATTAGATTTTATAAAATAGAAAGTGTTACACATAAGACGAATGCCATAGCAGAGCATTGCCCAAGTGAAGAAAATTATTAAAATATTACAAAACACCAACTTAAAAACAACATTAGTTATGAGATGACTTAATATTATTACACCAGGTGTTCCAGGTTATAGGAACAAAATAATACAGATGAAACAGAAATCCAGTATAAGTATTCTGAGATAGAGAACGAGTGGTAGGAGATGTCTTAACATATTAATTACACGGTACACTTCTACAATAGTGCCCAAAGGGTACACAAGCTAGAGGGTACATACTTTGTTCGCACTAGTTTTAAAAAACACAGTTTTCTGTTGTGTTCCCACGGTAACCCAATACATTCATGTTTATGTTTCCATTGTGAATAGTGGCCACCACGATCACCACACCTCACATAGACTTTTTCCTTTGGAAGCACGTAAAATAGTATTTGAAAATTACGAGAAATTGGTTTCCAGAATTCTAGTTGATCTTGTCGTACAACAGACACCAGGGATATTTGAGAGAGTACGGCAGAATTTCTTCAACCGTTGTACTGCATGTGTTGAGGTCGGTAGGCGCCTCTTGAAAACGTTGCAATGAGTTTTAAAATACTGTAAAAATTAAGAAACTTAAAGAAAGGTTCCACACACTTATTACAGTATTTACGTGAAAGTTTAAGAGCTTTTAGAGCATTAAGATGGCATCTCCGACCATTAGTTGTTATCTCAAATTATTCATGTTTAGACCCTCTATCACCCCTATTATTTTGGTTTTGTTATCTGGAACACCCGATTTAAAGGCTTACTTTTTTTTTCAGTTAGCCTTGGAATTCAGATTTCATCGAAGTCCGATCTTCATTCAGAGTAGCTAATATGTGCCTCTTGCTCGTTAGTTTGAATGCGTAATGGATGAACATGTTTTCCTTCTCGGTTCCTGGACCATGTTCTTTTAAGCGAGGCATCCACTTTTCAGAGAATTGACCTACTTCCATATTCCGTGACATAGACGCGAGACGTAAGATAGGAGGAGTTAATGTACGTGAAGAGAGGCAAGAATTATTATCTTGATATTGGTCATCTCTTCGCTTAATGTGAAAGATTATTTCTCCGAAACGTCGAGCTTTTCTTTATGTGGTACCTCGAAGATAACGGTATAATGTGTTTAGTGCCAAGGACATTATCATGACAGCATACTTACACAAATGGTCTTAAATTTGTCTTTAATTGGAAATTATGCTGTATTTGTGATATTAGCGGATTCTCACCCTTCTTTAGAATAGTGAAAAAGGTTTCTTTAATGAATCAAGTATTTTTAAGTGTTGTCAAAATCTTATATCTTCTTAATTACTGACAAAACTGAACGATCATTTGTAACCCACTCTAATCTAAATTCTCACAAACATATTTTGTGCGAGATCGTGCGTATTTGCTTGCTTTCCGCACAAAACCAACCCGCGGTAAGTCTAAAATTCCACATTCAGTATTCCCAACCGAACACACATAACAATTTCCCTCTTCTTATCGCTTAAGTGACATATTGATTTTACTGCTTTAGGCTTTTAACATATTATTTTTAGAGACGTTCAATATAGTAATAATTATAAATTGGAAGCTTACCACTGCAATTTCACCTAAATTGCACTGTTAATTGTTTTTAAATATTTGCAAAAATTAAGTAAACTCTACAACTCTACTAAAGTTAGTTACTGCATTTCGTGATGCATGTAACATTAAGGAAGCCGTTTGTTTTAAGTTCGCATTTATAGACTGGGGGGGGGGGGGAAGACAGACGTATATCACGGCCTGCTGGAGTATAGTAAACACAGAAAACATTTTAAAGCAACAATGTTGAAGATAGATATTTTTGTTTTCCAAAATTGCCGTCATTGAAGAGAAACCAAAATGGAGATTTTATTGCAACTGATTAGAAATTCCTCTTTCAGGTATGTAATAAACGATCTTCGCACAAAATAATGTACGATACACGAGCGGTATGTTTTCTTTCAATTCTCGGAAATTAAAAAAGCTCAACTAAGTTTCGCTTTTTCAAACTTTTCCTCGAACATGAAAACTTCAACATACTGCTCTTGTAACGCATATTACTATTACTGTTACAATAGCAAACAATGAGATTTGAAAAACCAAACGCGCCTATTTTTACACAAACATGAGCTACTGTTGCTACTGTTACAATGTAAAACAGTAATGTTTGTAAAAGCACACGACTCCACACTTTCACGAACATAAGATACTGTTACAATAACAAAGAGTAACGTTTGTAAAATCATACGAATCTAATATTTTCACGAACATAAGCTACAAAAGTCTATAGTTCCACGAACATTAGCCACATTTACAATACCAAAGAGTAAAACCACACGAGTCTACATTTTAACCAACATAAATCACAGTTATAAATAGCAAAGAGTAAAGTTTGTAAAACCACACGAGTCTACAATTTCACCAACGTAATTAAGCCACAGTTACAAATAGCAAAGACTAAAGTTTGTAAAACCACGCCAGTCTACATTTTCACCAACATAGGCCACAGTTACAATAGCAAAGAGTAAAATTTGTAAAACCACACGAGTCTACATTTTCACGAACATAATTAAGCCACAGGTACAAATAGCAAAGAGTAAAGTTTGTAAAACCACATGAGTCTACATTTTCACCATCATAATTAAGCCACAGTTACAATAGCAAAGAGTAAAGTTTGTAAAACAACACGAGTCTACATTTTCACCAACGTAATTAAGCCACAGTTACAAATAGCAAAGAGTAAAGTTTGTAAAACCACGCCAGTCTACATTTTAACCAACATAATTAAGCCACAGTTACAAATAGCAAAGAGTAAAGTTTGTAAAACCACATGAGCCTACATTTTCACCAACATAATTAAGCCACAGTTACAAATAGCAAAGAGTAAAGTTTGTAAAACCACGCCAGTTTACGTTTTAACCAACATAATTAAACCACAGTTACAAATAGCAAAGAGTAAAGTTTGTAAAACCACACGAGTCTACATTTTAACCAACATAATTAAGCCACAGTTACAAATAGCAAAGAGTAAAGTTTGTAAAACCACGCCAGTCTACATTTTAACCAACATAATTAAGCCACAGTTACAAATAGCAAAGAGTAAAGTTTGTAAAACCACATGAGCCTACATTTTCACCAACATAATTAAGCCACAGTTACAAATAGCAAAGAGTAAAGTTTGTAAAACCACGCCAGTTTACGTTTTAACCAACATAATTAAACCACAGTTACAAATAGCAAAGAGTAAAGTTTGTAAAACCACACGAGTCTACATTTTAACCAACATAATTAAGCCACAGTTACAAATAGCAAAGAGTAAAGTTTGTAAAACCACGCCAGTCTACATTTTAACCAACATAATTAAGCCACAGTTACAAATAGCAAAGAGTAAAGTTTGTAAAACCACATGAGTCTACATTTTCACCAACATAAGCCACAGTTACAATAGCAAAGAGTAAAGTTTGTAAAACAACACGAGTCTACATTTTCACCAACGTAATTAAGCCACAGTTACAAATAGCAAAGAGTAAAGTTTGTAAAACCACGCCAGTCTACATTTTAACCAACATAATTAAGCCACAGTTACAAATAGCAAAGAGTAAAGTTTGTAAAACCACGCCAGTCTACATTTTAACCAACATAATTAAGCCACAGTTACAAATAGCAAAGAGTAAAGTTTGTAAAACCACGCCAGTCTACATTTTAACCAACATAATTAAGCCACAGTTACAAATAGCAAAGAGTAAAGTTTGTAAAACCACATGAGTCTACATTTTCACCAACATAAGCACAGTTACAATAGCAAAGAGTAAAGTTCTAAAACCACACGAGTCTACATTTTCACCAACATAAGTCACAGTTACAATAGCAAAGGGTAAGGTCTGGGTTTTGTAACTATACGAGTGTACATTTTCACGATCGTGAGCTACTGCTACAGTAACATGCAATAATGTTAAATGTTCTGTTTCTGGTCTATATCAATTGACAAAATGGAATGTGATGCATTCCACTGCATTAAAGAACTCGTAAAAAGGAAAAAGAAACATTAATTTAAATATGTGCCTACGTACTGTACCTACTAATGGAATGTTGAATCTAGGCTTTTTCGCAGAGCGTAGATCAGTTGTGCATCAAAAGAATACATGAATATCTCGATCTTGCAAAAGAAGATCTTAAATTTTTTATAACACTTGCAACCTCATATTCATGCAAAATAAGCTCTTCATCTATGATTTCCATCGAAACAAAGACGAGAAATCTCATTGAACCTGAAACTGATATTACTGTGTGTGTATCGAATACAGAGTACAGATTTGAGAGATACTTTCTGAAAAACAGGCACATTTGTCGCAACAATAAAATTATTTTCCTTTAGTGCATAACTACTGAAACTTTTTTATAATGTTGAATGTATTTTATGTTTCTGAACAAACAGTAAATGTATGTTAATATGGTGTCTTTTGTTCTATTTTGTAAATCAACTCCCCCACTGGGGGTAGCGACCCCCAGTTTGGGACCCACTGGTATAAGGGACCCAATAAAATATGCAATTATTCAGGTCGGGTCCTATATCCTATTATCCTTATGATGGAATCTAGAAGTATTTCTGAATCATTATTGATATAAATTCCAACAAACTCTACAGAAAACCGTACCCTTTCTTTTGAACAAAATCACCGTCTGACAAGCAAACATTCTGATGGGAGTAGATAGAAAAGTTATTTTTTTTCTTTCGCCACGTTAATAATTTCAAAAGAAGTGCTTATACAAATTTTGGTCACTCGACCGCAATTATGAGGGCCGTAAAAAATAAGTTCGTCAGGGACCGTTAACAGAAAGAAAACACAATTTAAATGAAAAAATATTGGAACCGACACAGCAATTGTTGAGCTATTCTTCAACATATTTCCCACCAGAATTGAAACGTTTGTCACATCAGACAGAGAGGTACAGACGTCTGTCAAACTCAGGTTCCGATCCCAGGCGGCTGACTTATACGACACAAGGATACAAAAATTGATCCCATGGTATGATAAATGTCTGAATTCCAGTGGGGGATATGTTGACAAGTAGCGCAACAATTGCTGAATCTGTTTCAATAAATCTTTCCATGCACTTGTGTTTTTTTCTGTAAACGGCCCCCGGAAAAATCACTTTCTGGACGGCCTCGTAATTGCGGTTGAGTAGCCAAAATTTGTATAAGCACTTCTTTTGACATTATTAACATGGTGAAAGAAAAAAAAATAACTTCTTTTATCTGCTACCGTCAGAATGTTTGCTTGTTAGCCCAAAATCTCATATCGTCACTATTTCGTTATCTGACTACCACACTCATACTTACATACAATCCGCACTACGCCTCTTTTCCTGCTTTCATTTTCAATGGAAGATACAGCATGCATACCCCTTAGAGTACTAGTCGCGCGCACTAACCCGTACGTGCTTGACTTTACATCACAGCCAGTTCAGAGCGCACTTAGTATACATGCAGCCTAAGAAGTCTCAAGGAGCCGCGGACCTTCCGAATACAAAAAGGTAAACCCTGAGTGCCTCAGACATGCCGCCTACGTTGTGAATGACTGGGCCACGCTGGAGTTGTGGCACTCTTACGTGCAGTTGCATCTCTTGTCCTTGTCCATCGTCTCGTAATGCAAATAGACCGTGGAATAACAAATAGTGTTGTCGCCCACTCGCCCGTGCATGCGATCTCTCGTTGACAGCCTGCAGCTTCCTTTCATTCGCGGTTACATAATAACCACTTCGATTTCTGCAGCTCCGCTGACATTAATACTCATTAATATTTGATCAACAGAGATGGATAGAGCTTGAAATTTACACATAGTAATACAGATAAACCAATTTATAATTTAATGTAGAACTGTTGAAAATTTGAGATGTTCAGAATGACAGCAGGCTATCCAAAATGAACACATTTTTTCTCTTCATATTTCTGGCTTATTCATACTTTAGTGCTATACAAAGTGTGAAGAGAGCTTATTCTGATGTTGAAAAAGAAACGTATTTAGGAAGTTTGACAGGAATTGTTGCTTTCTTCATAATAGATACCAAAAATGTGCTTTGGTATGCTGTCTTTATTTGTACGGAGCTATCTCCTATACCACTAAACCAGGCCTGCAAAAGGTTTGCGCCCACCGAGTCGGCTCACAGCTCGAGAGCGGAATGCAGATATTGGCTGCGCTCTGTATAAGGGTGGACTGGAAGAAGGGGTGATCGCTTACAAAATGTACACAAAAGTACTAGTACGAGTGTTCATGAAATGAATTCCCGTTCAGTGTTTAGAAAACTATCTTGGACTATTATTAATTAATAAAGAAATATTTATTTTACAGATATAATAGAAACTCTATAGCTACTAAAATATACAATATCATTTTGTTATATTTTTATTTATCAGTACATCAAAACGGGGTTTTATGCTGTTGGCAGCTGAAAGGAATAGTACTGATCGTAATGAAACATCAGTTACAGATGTTCGATGTCTACATTTATTAAAGTTGATAATAGAAAACAGTTGCTTACAAATATAAATTTTGAGCCAAACATTGCAATAATTTTCACAGCCAGCTTGTTTAGTCGTGGATATTATTGCTGAGGTTTAGTCTTGTAAAACTCAACAGACTAGTAGTATTATTCAAATGGTCTTTAGCCCTTAGGCCACATTGAAGGTCAATAAGTTCAAGCTGTAAATCGTATGACACTGTTTCAACTCGTGTTGAAGGGATTTATTTTGTTAACTTTTAAACTTCTTTCCAATTAAGGCAAGATCTTGGAACCTAGAATTAAATTCATTTTGAATTTCAAGTGATATTTGCACATAATCGTTTAACACGGCTTTATCACGAGCAGTTTCTATCGTTGGAAAGTGAGCCATATTACCTTCCCGAAACTGACTTACGAAAAGTGTAAATTTACGACTGAAATCCCGTAATTTAGTCAACATATCAACAATGATAAATTCTAACGTACCCTACCTCATGTAATAATGCAATTTTGAACTCCTGAACCTTTTTACTGCGATCTTCACCAACAAAACCATCGTATCTCTATGTGTGGACTAGTAACGAAGCATTAGGCTATATTATGTTTTCCTCTTTCTTTCAAACTTTTGTGGCAGATGAGTATTAACTCCAGTTGCTGTGAAAAAATAAGCATTTTCCCATGCAATATTGAAAGAATTTGTCTGATGATCACTTTTCCGTCTTTTAGATTCCTCCATTATGTAGCCGTAGATAGGCAAAGTGAAATAGCTACTGATAATACACACTACACCAGATAGCTGCGTGGACTATCCTCTACCTATACCAGGCCTACGTCATTCCGAAGTACCTTTCCGGTGAGCTGTTAGACGGCTCTCTCACGCCGAAGGAACGGCCGCGCTCAATGAGCGTTGTTTGTGCAGGCCTGCACTAAACGAATTTAGTTCATATTCATTATCTAAAAGTGATTCATCCGAAAATAATGTAGAATGTAGACAAAATAAGAGACGATTGCATAATAACGTGTTGAGTTCGCCCTTCGATTCCTTGTAAGGGTACAATTTAAAAGATGATTCCTGGCCCTGAACTATCCAGAGGAGTTACAAAACATACTTTTCTCTTACTGGTAGAGGCTGTATTAGACATTCGAATTTGGGGATCTGCGCCTCTAGACGAAGTTCATGAATTTCCTCTACAGAGTAAATGATTCAGTGTTATATTGGGCTTCACTGGTATGTTCATACTTGGCTGCTTTTCTTTGAAGAGATTGAAAGCCACCAGCGTAGCTCGGTCGGTTAAGGCGCTTGCCTGCCAATCAGGAGTTGCGCTCGGGCGCGGGTTCGATTCCCGCTTGAGCTGATTACCTGGCTGGGTTTTTCCCGAGATTTTACCCAACCGTAAGGCAAATGTCAGGTAAACTATGGCGAATCCTCGGCCTCATCTCGCCAAATATCATCTCGCTATCACTAATCCCATCGACGTTAAGTAACCTCGTAGTTGATACAGCGTCGTTAAATAACCAAGTAAAAAAAAAGAAAGAACTACTATACCTGCATGTAATCCCAGCTCTACAGGAAGACATGCTATGAACACAACGTTTTTAAGCATTCCTTACTGGAGTTCTCTTCATCAGTTCTCTTCTACATGACATCCAAAATATTCACATTAAGTTTCACGTTCCACCGATCAACAGTTTTTCGTTTACAGCTGAATAAGTAGGAACAGTTTAACTACAACCACCTTGTAATATCTGCAGTGCTTGGGAAAAGTGACACAAGTCAGTTTCCGCAAAACTTTTTTGATAATTTATTGACAACTTACGGAACATTTGCTCGCTTGAAAAAAAATACATAAGTATTCCTCCCATTACAATAATTCAAACAGAAAAAAATCAAATCGACATAAACCAGTGTAAGTAGTCAATAAATTATCAAAAAAGGTTTGTGGAAACTGATTTATGTCACTCTTCCCGAGCACTGCAGATATCATGTTGCAAAAATATCAATCAAATTTTATGTGACTTAAAGAATGAAAATGACGTCTTGCTCTTAATCGGTTTTAACCATTCTTTTTATAATTTTTGTTACATACGGTAATCATTTTGCAGGGTAGATTTATTATTCACAAAATATGTGTCGAGTCAGAAGCTTCTTAGACAAATATGGCGTAGAGATATCTAGCAATGACAATTTTTCGGATAATTTTAAATCTGAAAATTTTCTGAGAAATGTTTCCCTTTTCAAGCAATATTTTCAGCTTATTGATTTTTAAATATAATAACGGTTTTATTAATAAACTGTATATCATTTTTGTACGAGACTCGTGTAAAGTTAGGACAGAAAACATAAGCCTACTAATAAATCATGTATAAGTGATGCTTGTACACATGGGAATTACTAGTTACACACACGAAACCTCCTGTTTGAGCGGTGTATACAGAGAAAAAATGGCCGCCTCTGTAACAGCTGTTTGTATCGATTGTCATTTTACGATGATGGTTATCTTGTAACCACAGAACAAAAAAAAAAAAAAAAGAAGAAAGACCTCAGAATGATTTTTTTAGAATAATATTGCTCTAGCTGTACTCTTTGATCAAAATAGAGCGTGATAACCGATCAGATCCAGTTGTACTGCGACACACTACCGCATACTATCGGATATAATAAAGAATCTCAGTTATTCTCTACCTTTTGTAATAAAATAATGACGAAACTGTGATGTAGCTGTATAACAGTTGTATTGTTACACACAATGTATATAGTGATTATTAGTCCGAAATTTACATACGACTTATAAGTCAGCTATTCACTGTATAAATGTAAGATAATTAAACGTCTGTATAAAAATTTTTATCAGTAAGACCGTTAATATTTAAATACAATAAAAGTCTAAAAACTTTACAACTTTAAAAATTTCACAGTATTAAAATTTGGTGTCTCGACAATTCGTCCCAGTCAATTTGTCACTATGATAATTCGTCCCAGAAAACAATTCGCACCTGCGACGGTTGGTACATTTTACAAATTTGTCCCGGCCAATTGATTCCATTTTAATTTGTACTGAACAGATCGCGAATTGTTGTTACATTTCAATCCTGACAGTAAATTAACAATCTTTGCCACATAAGAACATCTACGAAAGCTTGTTACATCTGAATATTGGATTTATGGTGGAACGTTACATCTGCTCCTAAAATTGTCAAGTATACACGATCCATGCTAATATAAGGTACCAGTGGTTTCCTGTAGTCTTGGCCTTGCTCCGAAACAAAACCAAAGCTTTATATTGTGAGCTGTTTAGTGTGTTAATAAAGTTTTTTGAAATTCAAATTCAAATTTATTCACAATTTACATTTGAAATGGTACATATGAATAGATACCCGAAATGAGCATATGCTCGAAATGAGCATATGAAGTGGATGCACTTTTCAGAGAGCAGTTGTCGTCCTCATTTATTTCCACTGATTTCGAACTAATTGCAATTAATACAACAAAGAAAACTTTTCCACGAGCTAAACCACCCGGATTTTTATTTCATTTAGGACAGACATTATGGCGTAAGTTGCAATCTGAAGGACTAAAGGAGCAGACATTCAGTTCCATTTCCTAATTGCACTGGCATTCGTTCCGTACAGGGAGGAAAATGATGGTTATGAAGTACTGGAAGCATTCAACCTTCTTCGAGAAACCTCTTCAGATGATCTAGTGCCTTTGTTTGAGAATGCAGAGAATAACTACATTAAAGGACGTCGTCATGGAAGTGGGTAGAGACAACCTATGTTCCCAATCAATCTGTGGAACTGCTATGGTCGCACAATAGTTTATCTTCCAAGAACCACCAACCCAGTTGAAAGATGGCATGACAGAGTAGACCTCCTCGTGGAAAAATCACTTCATTCTCTTACAAATTTCCTGCAAAAACTCCAAAACAAAGTAGCTCTAGTTTGTAGACATATTCTCAGATTGGACGCAGGTGGTTCCCTCAAGAAGATGAAAATAAACTATGTTTAACCAAAAAAAAAGGGTAACCAGATTTCTTGATGATGAATATAAAGATAATGAAGACATACTTGGTTTACAATACAACTGGAAATTTATTTTAAGCTTCAATGGCTTTAATTGTTTTCAAATAAATATTTGTTACGCTTTAACTTCCTTGGTACTTATTGCTTGGGACAAATATTTTCACGGTACAAATTGTCCGGTACGAACAGTCTGCACCGAATTTGTCACGGTACAAATTGTGCTTGATACGAAATATATGGGACGAAAAGTACTGGTACGAATTCCCTGGGACAAATTGTCGCGTAATCTAAATTTTGTTAAAAAAAATCATCCGCTGAAGATATAGAGTACTCGACACTGAAACTGCCATACGGTATAAGATAACTTTTTAAAACAAATTTTGACACTGTGAATTTTTAAAGTTTTAAAGTTTTTATACTCTTACAGTCTTACTGATAGAAACTCTTATATGAACGTTTAATGGCTGTGATTTTTATAAATTGTTTGTATATCGCAGGTTATTGTCGCGAGAGCATGGTGAGGTCTACGGACCACAGGTCGTGTACACAGCATCCAGCCGAACAGAGCGAAGGTAAGGATCCATTCATAATGATGGCATAAGCAAAAAGCCTGTGCCTTGAGAATAGTTTTACCTTTACATTTGTATGTTTCTCGGATTATTATAATACCTGAAATCTATGTTACAGAAATCTCTAATACATAAAAATTGAAGAATTTATATTTATAAACTGCTTATATATTGGACTTATTTCATATAAAATGAATAAGTTGTTAATAATTAAGAATTTTCTTGAGGTTTTATGGAAAACAAATATAGTTTGTACAAAAGTTACGGAAGATTTGAAAGTCCTCAAACATTTTAAAGAAGTAGGCTACGTTTATAGAAAAATAACACAGTTTTGTTCACAAAAGAATGCGATTTATTCGAGTCTGAATCAATATCTGAACATACACTACTGTTGTCACGCCAGGAGAAGGCGGCTGAAGTACTTAGACGGGGCGGAGGGGAAACAGTCGCGCATGCGCACCGCGCTGTTCACTGCAATATTCCTGTTCCACAAACATCTACTGCACGTGTCTATGAATCTTTGCGACTTTGTGATAATAATAGTGGGGTTTTTACTGTAGTGTTTTATTAGTTTCAACAAGACAATTGTTTTCAGTATACCACAAATCTTGTATTTCTTTAGTTATCCTTTGCTTTTCGTGTTAATAGTGTTGATAATAATATAGTTAATACAATTTATGTTATTGTATACTGTTATTTAGGTTTATAGCAGTTTTTTGTTTATTGTAAATATGTCGACAAAGAGGAAACAAGGATTGACAATCTATAGCGAAGAAAGGAATATTATTGAAGTGCAAAATAATTCTGTGATGAAGAAAAAGAACAACAGTGCCTTTGCATTCCTCTTACGAAACCTACACCAAAGGTAGAAAAGTACTCTAATCTATCCACAAGAACAATACAGCGTATAAGGAATGAAATGAAAGACTGCACAGAAGAAAGTGCGTTGTCGACACCTGAGGGAGAAAAAAAATATAAACGTCCAGACTACCGAAACGCAAATGTAGATGACTTCGACGGGAGATTGACAAAAAGATATAATTGAGAATTTTTATTTGAAAAAGAAAGAGGGCCACCGGCGTAGCTCAGGAGGTAGCGCGTTTGCCTGCTGATCTGCAGTTGTGCTCGGGAGTGAGTTCGATTCCCGTTTGCGCTGACTACCTGGTTGGGTTTTTTCCGAGGTTTTCCCAAGCGGAAGGCGAATGTCAGGTTCTATGGCGAATCCTTGGTTTCATTTCGCCAAATACCATCTCGCCATCATCAATTTAATCGACACTGAAGAAGCTAGTAGTTATTACAGTGTCGTTAAATAACAAGTAAAAAAATAGTACCAAGCTGCAACAAACGTCTACCCTTTTACAAGAGAAAATTGATTTGAAATGAAAGACAACATTAAGACTAATACTGAAGAAAAAGGATTTCAGGTGGAAGAAGTGTGCAGCAAAAAAAATTGAGGAAAACACTGTAAATTAGAATACGTGAAGATATCTACAGCAAATAAGAAAGCTTAGGAAAGTGGAAAAACCGATTTTGTATCTGGACGAAATGCGAATAGATAGGCCTACCAATTTAACGTTTCCCAAGTTCTGGCACGACAAAAATGTTACGGGAGTTTTGACTACCGTAAATGTGTCCAGAACAATCATTGTTGTTCATCAGGATGGGGGAGGTGGGACTAATGGCTTTGTTGAGAGATTCGAATTAATATACACGGCTGGAACATAAACAGACGATTATCATGGACAGATCATACTCCAGAAATTGTGAAAAATGTGATAATGATAGTCATAGCGACAGCACCGAAGATGCGGAATCTTTTATATCTGACTCCGTTCCCGTGTGGCCAAGTAAGTGGACGAAGTTTTCAGGTCAGAGTGTAGCGTAAAGTTCCCCCGTCACGCCTATCTACTCCCCGCGCCAACTCGTAGCGCGAAGACAGTACTACGGTTGTTGAGTAGTTAATAATTGGTAGCACTTGAATGCGTTGAGATCGTTCACAATTTAAGCCTCTTGGATGCCACCTTCCAGCTTTGATATAAGTATAGTTAGGCCTACACTTGTAGGATTTTTACTCACAGAGATATACCCGTGAAGTGTACGCAGAGGATGATGACGTCTTGTGACCTTGAGTCATGCGCTTATTCTTGTGCTCGCTACAAGTAACTCGTTTCCCGTATAGAATTACCCTGGGCCCTAGTGATCACGCTTCGCTCCTATAATATAAATGGGGCTATTACTTAGAGAATCAAGCACACGGCACTTCGTAATGGATACTTAGCGACCGGCCCCGCTTCCTTACGTGGGAAACCTTTATTTAAAGCCAACCTAATTACTCTCCCAGTGAAATGAAAACAACTAAAAAACCAATTACAATGTTGTTTAAAATAAACTACTTATTAGAAACCCACCAAGTTCTTGTAATGGAAGTACATTGAAAGAGTGCCGCGGACAGTGGAATGTGCAAGCAGCAGCTCGACTTCATACTTAACAGAGGAATTAGCCTCGTAAATATCCATTTTCATCTTCTTCTTCTCATTCCCTTTTAGATTCGTAACCTGTTTCATCCTCTATTAATTCGGACCAGCAAATCTCCAGTCCTTTATTTATTTATTTATTTATTTATTTATTTATTTATTTATTTACTCTGGTGGAGTTAAGTCCATCAGGCCTTCTCTTCCAAATCACCAGATATGCAATACAACTACGGTACAAGAAAAATTATAAATCAATGCAATTAATCTACTGTAATAACGAGTGACAGCCACCGGCGTGGCTCAGTCGGCTAAGGCGCTTTCCTGCTGGTCTGAAGTTGCGCTCGGGCGTGGGTTCGATCTCCGCTTGGGCTAATTACCTGGTTGGGTTTTTTCAGAGGTTTTTCCCAACCGTAAGGTAAATGCTAGGTAATCTATGGCGAATCCTTGGCCTCATCTCGCCAAATACCATCTCGCTATCACCAATCTCAGCGACGCTAAATAACCTAATAGTTGATAGCGTCGTTAAATAACCAACTAAAATATAATGAGTAACAGAATGAATATGACATAAAAACAACTGAACATACAAGTAGAAATTGAAAATAATAAAAATTAGTCCAACATATTAAATGATTAAAAAAAGAAAAAGATAAAACAAATAAAAAGTAAAAACATATACAACAAATATAGACACAAAATAACAGTGACACTCAGCATCATTGTTATTAACCAAGGACAATAAGCTGTTCTAGTATCGTGCCACAAAGGCAAGAGAAAAGTTTAATGTAACAAAAGGAAATTATTGTGAAAATACTAAAGATAAAAACTTCGACATAAATCTATCAACTTCTCAGAAACGGATTTCGTGAGATGAAACACACTTTTCTAGTTTGCTTTTAAACTGTGACAGTGTCCGACAATCCCTGACGTCACTAGGTAACGAATTCCAGAGGCGAGGGAATGATACTGCTGTGATATTGCGACCCACAGATCAATCAATTATGTTGGATGCCGTGCTTGATATGCGACTTTTTTTTCTCGTGACTGTATGTAACATGTTATCTTAATATTTATATCAGTTCTTAAGGGATTATGTACACGTTTCGCTAGTACTGTATAAATTTTGTAAAATTCAAAATTTAATTTATACATATCCTGAATTAATTTTGGGCCGGAATTTGTTATAGTGGTCACTGAAAAAAAAAAGTATTGGTTATAGGCTACGCTGCATCATACGTAGAGCCCTGAGTTTACAAAATGCTTGTATGCCCACACGACTGGTTACTGTAGTGGCTGCTTGTACAGTCCGATCCGTATGAATGAAATCACAATAGAATTTACATTTACAGGATTATTTATGTTTCAAATTAATTAACTCGGAACAAATATTAAATTTACAAAAAAAAAAAACATCATTATCAATTAAGTCAAACACAATTTCCCCGTGTTCTGAATTCAGTCCTCCTATTATCTGTTCTTCGTTCGATTTTTGTTCAGTATTCTGATACAACCTCACGTCACTTAAGCAGATCTACCATTGAGGGGAGTCGGATCGGATGTTCACTCTTTCTGCTTTTTCCGACAGTAGAGACACCCGGTAATGCGGCGCAATTTGTAAGCAATATATGTAGAAATTATTTACTAACCTGAAACCAATATTTTTTCAGCCCTACTGATAAGATAATATTTCTAGATTATTAAACAATTTTTAGAATACAAACATTATTATTTTTAGAGAGAATTATTTTTTAAATTGGGGAGGGGGTGCAATTTGTGCCGAGAAAATTGGTTTCGCTTAAATCTTGCACAATTTTGAATAATTTTTAATGCATTCTTCTCTATTTTATTCATAATGAGTTAATAAATACTGATTGTCTGTTGACTATATAAATGAGTTATTTATTTTGCGAATTATTTTTGCTATGAATTGTAAAATTTAACTATCTTTACATAGAGAATTATTAATGAAAAAAAAAACTTGAAATGATAAAAAGTGCTACATAAAGACTGTTTGTTTGTTTTCCATTGTGAAATACATTTGCATGCAGAATTTTATAAATTTATCTCAGAAAATATTGATATTATGAGAATAAAGGATTTTGAAAACTTAAGTTACAGAAAATGATCGACCAACTTACTAAAGATGAGAAGTCTTTCCATATTAAAATGGCCAAGTCAATTGACAAAGTCTCACATTTTAAGTCATATATATCGAAAATTGTAGAGATATTTAAACATTTTTTCTTCATCACATTCTTGAGGAAAGTCTATTCAACACAAAGGAAAAAAAAAAAAAAATTTTTTTTTTACTTAAGAAGATATGTATGTCCCCTTAAGGCAAGGTATGTTAAAATTTATAAATAAAAAAAATCGTATTTCAAATTTCATAAAATAAGATTGTTCATTACATTCTGAACAGTTTTACAAATGGGTTATATATGTTTAAACGATTTTAAATGCTCCTGATTGCCTTTAAATGGCGGCATGCCAAGGTTCTTTAAATGCCACGCCAGGTCACAAGCTTCTTTTTTTGTCTGAAAACTACATTTTTTTGTAGTTTTACATATATTTATCTCGGGAAGTTTTATGCCTACTATTTTGAAATATTCCATATGCATATACAAGTACAGTACGATTATTTAGTTCTGACAGCCGCCGGCGGTCTGCGCCTTGGTCAGGCGAGTCCATTTAGTTACGGCAAGGGGTGTTTGGGTTATTCACTCGTTTGCCTTCGGAGCGATCGGATGTCATGCGTGCGGTAGAGCGGTATGTTTCTAGTACAATTAAACTGTACTGCATTCCTTTACCGACCGCTCGCCCTTATCTCTACTCCGGAACTCTCCCCACTCCTCCTATTACTTCCTCTCTTTCCCGTCGCTGAGCTGTCAGGACTAAATCAGTCTGTAACTGGGGAAGAATTTAGTGCATTATAATTAGTTATATTTGTATGGATAATTATGTCAGTAGGCTTACATGTCAGTATTGAAAGAAAACTTAAATCAAATTACACTACAGGAAAGATAAATAATATCAGTGAGGTTCATTGTTGCCCAGAAACTTTAAACTGCACTGATTTATTTTAATAGATATATTGCTATATGTATATAAAATTTCAAACCGGTTGCTTTAGTTTGCATAATGCGCGAGTCACCAGAAAGTACCTTACGATTTCCGCCCTTCCTCACTGACACGATAATCTCCGGAATTTAGAGGTGACATCATAACTTTCGTGTTTAATGTTATGCTTTCCTTTCATTACTGTCGCTATTATTATTATTATTATTATTATTATTATTATTATTATTATTATTGCTACTACTGATAAAGCTAAAAGTATTATTATTATTATTATTATTATTATTATTATTATTAGTTGCGAATAATTCCATTTAGGACTATGCAGAGTACGTAGAGGCAGAACACTAAATGAATGTACTTCACTATCAGCTGGAAATTCTAAATCACCTTCTGTACTAGACTAATAAAAATATACAATGCTTATGTTTTGGTTAGTCTAAACCGCATTCGCAAATATTTTTCGCGCTTTGTATTAAAATAGTTTTCTCTTTCGTAAATTATCGTCGCTCGTCTTGGTGAGAAATCATCATTTTCAAATATTAAGTCCATTAGTATCCTCGCAATTATGAAAATTATTGTCGTTAATGCAAGATTAATTTCCCCAAGAAACTAGTTCGATTAATTAAAATGTGTCTCAGCGAAACGTGCAGCAGAGACCGTATAGGTCAGTTTCTGTCAGTTGCGTTTCCAATTCACTGTGGGCTAAAGCAAGGAGATGCACTATCACCTTTACTTTTTAATTTTGCTCTAGAGTATGCCATTAGGAAAGTCCAGGATAACAGAGAGGGTTTGGAATTGAACGGGTTACATCAGCTTATTGTCTATGCGGATGACGTGAATATGTTAGGAGAAAATCCACAAACGATTAGGGAAAATACTGGAATTTTACTTGAAGCAAGTAAAGAGATAGGTTTGGAAGTAAATCCCGAAAAGACAAAGTATATTATTATGTCTCGTGACCAGAATATTGTACGAAATATAAATACAAAAATTGGAAATTTACCCTTTGAAGAGGTAGAAAAATTCAAATACCTGGGAGCAACAGTAACAAATATAAATGACACTCGGGAGAAAATTAAACACAGAGTAATTATGGTAAATGCCTGTTCTTATTCGGTTGAGAAGCTTTTATCATACAGGTTACTGTCAAAAAATCTGAAAATTAGAATTTATAAAACAGTTATATTACCGGTTGTTCTTTATGGTTGTGAAACTTGGACTCTCACTTTGAGAGAGGAACATAGATTAAGGGTTATTTTTATTAGGTTATTTTACGACGCTTTATCAACAGCTTAGGTTATTTAGCGTCTGAATGAGATGAAGGTGATAATGCCGGTGAAATGATTCCGGGGTCCAAAACCGAAAATTACCCAGCATTTGCTCATATTGGGTTGAGGGAAAACCCCGGAAAAACCTCAACCAGGTAACTTGCCCCGACTGGGAATCGAACCCGCGCCATCTGGTTTCGCGTCCAGACGCGCTAACCGTTACTCCACAGGTGTGAACAGGTTAAGACTGTTTGAGAATAAAGTGCTTAAAAAATATTTGGGGCTAAGAGGGATGAAGTTGCAGGAGAATGGAGAAAGTTACACAACACAGAACTACAAGCATTGTATTCACCTGACATAATTAGGAACATTAAATCCAGACGTTTGAGATGGCAGGGCATGTAGCAGGTATGGGCGAATCGAGAATTGCATATAGAGTGTTAGTTGGGAGGCCGGAGGGAAAAAGACCTTTAGGAATACCGAGACGTAGATGGGAGAATAATATTAAAATGGATTTGAGGGAGGTGGGATATGATGATAGGGTCCAATGGTGGGCTTATGTGAGGGCGGCAATGAACCTCCGGGTTCCTTAAAAGCCAGTAAGTAAATAAGTAATGCAAGATTAATTATTTAAATGGCCAAATATTGACCAATTAACTTAAATATAGTTTAATGAGAGCTTAAAGCACAATTTGTGTTGGTGAAATGCATTGTCCCTCTAAGTGCCAATTAAAAAAATTAATTACCAATTAAAGTTAAGTATGTTTGGTGAAATCGGCCCCAACCCATATTTTATATTATGGTACTATAGAAATTTACATATATTTTTTAATAAATGATATAAAGTAGTTTCAGTATAATCGATTCGGTAAAATGTCCATTCGGAAAACTGGATTTGGGAATATGGGTTCTATATAACCGATTCGGGAAAATGTTCATTCCGCAAAATAGGCCTTCGGGATTTTTTGTTCAGGAAAATGATTGGGAATTTGGTCGGAGACGATTATTCACACGTACAAAGGAGTCGTCGTAAAAGTTTCAGAGCATTTTAGCTCGCTTTAAACACGAACATCAGTCAGCAGCATTTCCGAAGAAAACTGCAGTCAAGAAGTAGCAATCCATACGGGGCACAGAACAGTGATCTACTGCCCATGCACTTTGCACGTGATTCCATTGATTTCCTTCAATGAGCACAGGGAGCTCTTACAAATGCCAGAAAAATAGCTCCATGAATATTATTAATGATCCCATTTATAGACGACGTGGGAACGAGAAGGAAACTTTCTCACATATCTTTGAAGTTCTCATTGAGTGGAGTCACACATAAATAGCTTGAAAACTGCTATGGATTTTATGGAGGATGAGAAATTCAAGTTACTGAAGTTAATACTTGAATGTGGATTGCCTGTTTAAATTTTGCGGACGAACGTCAGTGGATAACATCAATAAGAAAACATAAGAAACAAAATTAACGAACATCAATTTTAACTAACAGGATTCATTGGGCCCTAGAATTTTTCATTCATACTTTTCTACCCAAGGGCAGGTCTTTCACTGCAAACTCAACATTCTCCAATCTTTTTTACTTTCCGACTTCCTCTTTGACTCCCCATATTATCCATATATCTTAATGTCGACTATTAACCGATATCTTCTTCTCCCCCGAACTCTTTTCCCGTTCACTATTCCTTCAGTAGGCAGTTTCTTCTCATCCAGTGATCCACCCAATTCTTTTTTTTTTTCCTGATCAGGTTCAGCATTATTCTTTCTTCACTCATTCTTTCCAGCACACCTTCATTTCTTATTCTATCTGTCTATTTCACACTCTCCATTCTTCTCCATATCCACATTTCAAATGTTTCTATTCGCTTCTCTTCACTTCATCGTAATGTCCATGTTTCAGCCCCTACAATGCGACACTCCACACAAAGCACTTCACTAGTCTCTTCCTTAGGTCCGCAGAAGATGCTTCATTTTTTATTAAAAGCTTCCTTTGTCATTGCAATCCTCCTTTTGACTTCCTGGCAGCAGCTCATGTTATTGCTTAAAGTACAGCCTAACTATTTGAAGCTATCCATTTGTTCTACTTCCACAGTGCGATTTCACACATTTACCTCGTTTATTTTCTTCCGATAAACATGGTATTCGTGTTGTTTGCACTTATATTCATCCCATACTGCTCACAGCTGTTATTTAGCTCCAGTAGGAAATCTCTTAGTATCGTCTCCTCTTCTGCTAACAACGCCGTAACAACAAATCTTATGCACTTTATTCTTCTTCCTCCTACTATCACCCCTCCCATGTTCTGAAAACAGTTCTTCACCAAATCCTCAAGTAGATGTTGAACAGGGTAGGGCATCCTTGTCGTATTTCCTCTCCCTATTTCACTTCCTTCTGACATTTCTCCTCCTATCCTGACTTTGGCTCGTTGTTTCATATAAAGATTACAGAACTGCCTTCTTTCCTTCCAGTCAGCACCAATTTTCTTCAGGATCCCAATCAGTTTATTCCAATCCACTCTGTCAAATGCCTTTTCTAGATTCATAAATGAAGAGTCCACTGCAAGAATGATGGATGTCACTTTCTTGTCGAAAATGAACCAAGACTGTCAATGCATAGCTTAAGACATATAGAATGCACATAGAGAGTTATATGGCATTAACACTGATAGTCATTATCCAGTAATGATCGGAAAATCACAGTTAAGCTTTGAGCGCTAAGCATTTCAAACTTTCAATTGCTTCTCCTGCAAAATGTGTTCCAGATGACTCCATCATTCTTGCAGTGGACTCTTCAAATGCTATATTATATATTTCTTTATTCTGTTCGAGGTGTCTTTCGCCGATTAGAAATAGATGTTTATTTAGAAAACGTACTCTCATCGGCAAAGATTTACGCTGGGTACTTCATGGTTTATTTTGAAATGGTTCAGACCAGTTTAGATTACCTTCAACATGAAGATCAATCAGTAGTACTCCCGCAGAAAACTACAGTTAAAATGCACCAGTGACATTTTTCGTACAGCTGAAGTAAACACAAGATCTATTGCCCACATAATCTATACGTGTCGCTGTTCAGTCCTTTCAAGAAACATAAGGACTATTAGAAATTCCATGAATATCACCATAATCCTGCGTATGTAGACGACAAGAAAGAAGACAAAACTTCTAAAATATCATGCGTCAAAATTCTTCTGTTGATGAAGTCGGGTATACGAGTAAATATCTTGAGAACTGCTATTTGGTTCTCAGCAATTTCAAGGGGATGAAGCACGTCAACGTAAGAGACTTGGTATTTGGCTTTAGGCTGGCTATTTAATTCATACGGCTAGTGTACACAGTGGGAAAAATCAACTGATACCCAAGCTTGAAGAGAAACAAAAATCTACAATACTAATTTTAACCAGCAAAAACCTCTGGACTCTAGAAACAGGTGTTTATTTAGCAGACGTCGTATCATCTGCATATACTGATGCTGGACTCGACTTGATGGTCCTATACTGAAAATACCTAAGAAAGTTTTAGATCGCCTTAAACACAAAACACGAAACTTCTAAAATTTCTTGCGTCAAAATTCTTCTGTTGATGTCGGGTATACGAGAAAATATCTTGAGAACTACTATTTAGTTCTTAGCAATTTCAAGGGGATTAAGCAAGTCAACGTAAGAGACTTAATATTTAGCTTTAGCCCGCTATTTAATTCACACGGCTAGTATACACAGTGGGCAAAATCAACTGGTAGCCAAGCTTGAAGAGAAACAAAAATCTACAATACCAATTTTAAGTAGCAAAAACCTCTGGACTCTAGAAACAGGTGATTATTTAGCGGACATCGTATCATCTGGATATCCTGATGCTGGACACTACTTAATGGTCCTATGCTGAAAATATCTAAGATCGTTTTAGATCGCCTTAAACACAAAACACGAAACTTCTAAAATTTCTTGCGTCAAAATTCTTCTGTTGATGAAGTCGGGTATACGACAAAATATCTTGAGAACTGCTATTTTGTTCTCAGCAATTTTAAGGGGATGAAGCAAGTCAGCGTAAGAGACTTGCTATTTGGCTTTAGGCTGGCCATTTAATTCACATGGCTAGTATTCACAGTGGGCAAAATCAACTTGTAGCCAAGCTTGAAGAGAAACAAAAATCTACAATACTAATTTTAACCAGCAAAAACCTCTGGACTCTAGAAACAGGTGATTATTTAGCGGACTTCGTATCATCTGCATTCCTGATGCTGGACACGACTTGATGGTCCAATACTGAAAATATCTAAGATCGTTTTAGATCGCCTTAAACACAAAAAGGAGCACTTCATCACAGAACTAGATGGGGAAAAGTAGCAGTAACACTGTCCATGCAGCGGAACTAAACAGATGATCCATTGCCCACGTAATTCGCACGAAACGCCGTACAGTCCCCTGAAGGAACATACAGGACTGTTACAAATGGCCTAGAAAGAGTCCCACACATCCCAATAAAACATTAAGAAGCCATAATTTTCACTAAGGCGGACTAATCACCTTCATTTCCCAGTATAATGTGACCACAGAAGCGATACGATCTGCAGTGATTCTAACACCTCTGGAGGAGCCACCCCGTCCCACCTCCGGGATAATACGGTACCGAGAAGTCGTCAATAATGATGATTAAATTGGCCGAGTATAAGTTTTTGGTGTAAATGTTGATGGCGCCTTACGAGGACTGCGTGAAGC
This sequence comes from Periplaneta americana, assembly GCF_040183065.1. Classification (NCBI taxonomy): domain Eukaryota; kingdom Metazoa; phylum Arthropoda; class Insecta; order Blattodea; family Blattidae; genus Periplaneta; species Periplaneta americana. The sequence goes on along the minus strand of NC_091119.1, from coordinate 148,654,230 downwards.
GGCGGACTCTGCGCTGTAATTTGGGTAGTGGGTTAAGTTAAGCGGTCATGCAAAGCTGTCATCATCCGCCATCAGTCAAGGCAGGACAGGAGTAATAGTGCGTGCCTTCGCCCTTCCCCCTCGCTCACGTAATTGTTACACGGTGCTTCTTCCTTAAGAACTGCCGCCTTCCTGCTCATGCGCGAAGGTTTAACTAAATCTTCAGCAGTTTAAGATCCAAACTGGCTGATGAGACTGGTTATGGACAAATCAACGGGCCTGCAGGCTTAGTCTTAGCTTAGTTAAAGTACTAAGGTTGATGGAATGTCTCAAGACTGGTCCTATTATTACCGCGTCTGTGGCTCAATATATATATATATATATATATATATATATATATATATATATATATATATACAGTATATATAAAAAAATATATAAATATAAAAATTGGAGATCTATCCTTCGAAGGGGTGGAAAAATTCAAATATCTTCGAGCAACAGTAACAAATATAAATGACACTCGGGAAGAAATTAAACGCAGAATCAATATGGGAAATGCGTGTTATTATTCGGTTGAGCAGCTTTTATCATCCAGTCTGCTGTCAAAAAATCTGAAAGTTAGAATTTATAAAACAGTTATATTATCGGTTGTTCTGTATGGTTGTGAAACTTGGACTCTCACTCTGAGAGAGGAACATAGGTTAAGGGTGTTTGAGAATAAGGTGCTTAGGAAAATATTTGGGGCTAAGCAGGATGAAGTTACAGGAGAATGGAGAAAGTTGCATAACGCAGAACTGCACGCATTGTATTCTTCACCTGACATAATTAGGAGCATTAAATCCAGACGTTTGAGATGGGCAGGGCATGTAGCACGTATGGGCGAATCCAGAAATGCATATAGAGTGTTAGTTGGGAGACCGGAGGGAAAAAGACCTTTGGGGAGGCCGAGACGTAGATGGGAGGATAATATTAAAATGGATTTGAGGGAGGTGGGATATGATGATAGAGACTGGATTAATCTGGCACAGTATAGGGACCGATGGCGGGCTTATGTAAGGGCGGCAATGAACCTTCGGGTTCCTTAAAAGCCATTTGTAAGTAAGTAAGTAAGTAAGTGGCTCAAGTATTAGCGCGCTGGTCGTTCATCCAGGCGGCCCGGTTTCAATCACCAACTAGGTCATGATTAGGGGGCGGATGTTGATGACTTAAAAATCTGCTTAAAATGATCATTAAATGCCCTTAAACTAATGGAAAAATGACAAAATTAAAATAAAATGACATTTAAATATTATTATTCATCGTACTCGCACCACAGCTTCTTAAAAATTAGTCACCTTGTTCAATGACTGCCCTGCAAATCTAGGAGAGAGAAGACAACTTCCTGGAATTTGGCTAAGGTAAAGGAAGAAGACACGCAAGAAATTGAAGGTTTTAAGGGAAAACTATAGATTTTAATGAGGGTTTACAATGTGTTTCAATCAGGGGTGGTCCATGTCAGTGCCTTCATTCTCCGTCTCCTCCTCCTTCCGCGCTTCACTTTTGTTACCAGATCTTCCAGATGAGGGAATGTGAATGAAAAAACAAATTGTGGGCGCAGCGTGCATTCTTGCAATCTTTGTGTTAAAAATTCTGTCCACTACAGTAGACATCCCTTCCGAACCAGTTGAGGACACAACGTCCTGTCCAGGACATGGTGAAAGTTTTTCCCCTTCCAAACATAAATTCTAAAGACATCCTCGTACCGACAAAAGAACAGTAGCGGTCAAAACCCTCACTTAAACTAAGCTCTATCAAGCATGTTATATTACTCCCGTTGTGTGAAGTGAAGCCTTGAGTGGAATGAGGGATGGATTTTAGACTCTGTTCCAAACTATAAAACTCAAACTTCACTGTTATTCACTTATTCAGTAGGTAATTACTACTGGCCTATTTGGTTAGAAAATTATGGACAAAATAGACGTTACGGAGGTTTTTTCTCGGGGTGCTCCCGTTTCTATCATTCCACCGACACACTCTCCACCTACTCCTCATTTCTTCTAAGATCTGCAATACTAAAAATTGGCTGGGATCAAGTATTGGGGTAATATTGGTTCTCATGCTGATATAGGAAGGGCTTCGGACTCCAGGGCTTATCAGGTTACTTGTCCGCGAAACGGAACCTAGCTCTGTCAGGGGCTAAGGCAGGGTCAGTCACCTGTCAGCATCGGATTCATGAAAGCCATCCAGCTAGCTGTCGGACTTGGACAATCATCGCATATAGAGGGCGCACAATGAACCAAAGCGTGCCTAAGTGTATGGATCTGTCCTAGGTCAAGCCCTCCCAAAGCCAGCCAGCCAGCCAGCCAAACATTATTATTATTATTATTATTATTATTATTATTATTATTATTATTATTATTATTATTATTATTATTATTATTTAAGAATTAAGTCCTAAAATTTTCTGTCATGAGTTTATTCGCACAAATAGGCCTACATCGTCAATTTTATTAACAATAGGATATTAGTACAGGCTGTAACAATGATTATAAAATACTCATTTACATGAAAGTCTTGAATGCTATAGAACAGTAGTATTTAATCTATAGCCGGTCTGGATGGCTCAAGCGGTAGGGTCACGGCATGTCTCTATCGCTTGGTCCGAAATGTTGTGGGTTCGAGTCCCGCCTTGGGCATGGGTGTTGTGTGCGTACTAGTTTAAGAAAGCAGAAAACAGAAAAAGAGAAACGAAAAAGAGGGGGGGAAACACATTACATATCCCTAAATATTAAAAAAAAAAAATCTATGATATACGCACCCCTGGGGTAAGCATCGCGCTAACTACGTATGTAAAAATGCTGATATTTATTTTATTATACTTGTTGATAAATATTATGGTTTATATATTTTCTTTTACAATACCAACTCTTGTTTTTCCTAGCTTCAGTAATAAGTTATTTTACACAATTCATTAGGGCCTACTATTATTATTGCATCAATAACTATTGTATCATAAAAATAAATAAATAATAATAATAATATTAATAATAATAATAATAATAATAATAATAATAATAATAATAATAATAATAATTATTCTGAGTACATCTTGTGTTATCTCGGGAGGAAATTAAACGCAGAATAAATATGGGAAATGCGTGTTATTATTCGGTTGAGAAGCTCTTATCATCCAGTCTGCTGTCCAAAAATCTGAAAGTTAGAATTTATAAAACAGTTATATTACCGGTTCTTCTGTATGGTTGTGAAACTTAGACTCTCACTCTGAGAGAGGAACATAGGTTCAGGGTGTTTGAGAATAAGGTGCTTAGGAAAATATTTGGAGCTAAGCGGGATGAAGTTACAGGAGAATGGAGAAAGTTACACAACACAGAACTGCACGCATTGTATTCTTCACCTGACATAATTAGGAACATTAAATCCAGACGTTTGAGATGGGCAGGGCATGTAGCACGTATGGGCGAATCCAGAAATGCATATAGAGTGTTAGTTGGGAGACCGGAGGTAAAAAGACCTTTAGGGAGGCCGAGACGTAGATGGGAGGATAATATTAAAATGGATTTGAGGGAGGTGGGGTATGATGATAGAGACTGGATTAATCTGGCACAGGATAGGGACCACTGGCGGGCTTATGTGAGGGCGGCAATGAACCTTCGGGTTCCTTAAAAGCCATTTGTAAGTAAGTAACATCTTGTGTTATAATTTCAATGCAGTTTGAAGCACGAAGGTACAAAAATGTTATTCTGAGGTTATGTTAGCAAAAAAAAATTGAATATCACTGCCATAGAACAGTAATTAAAGGAATACAACATAAGGTAGGCCCTAATTACTTTCACGTGTTTATTTGAACTAAGTTTATAAATATCTAGTTGAATAGGTACTAGGTAGCAAGACTACAACGAAGAAATAAATACCATCAAATACATAGCACAAGAAAATGGATGCAACCCCAACATAATAGACAACTTAATAAAAAAAGGCGAAACATACACAAGGCATGAGATGGAATGAAAAACAATAGTAACGTTTTAAACAGTAATTATTATAGATACCATGAATAATAGTCTGTAATTTGGAGGAGAAACACGCCAAAATGGAGCCAAACCGTAGAAGCAATTGCTGCTGCTGCTGCTGCTGCTTCTGATGATGATGATGATGATGATGATGATGATGATGATGATGATGATGATGATGATGAACTCTTAAAGCGATGGAGTGTCTTTCTTACTCAATATTTAGACACACAGCAAAGCTTTTTTCAATGACGGAAGTTGTTAAAGACTGAACTCAATCTACAGCCCTGGGATATCCTAACTAGCATTTTTGTGAATGCGTGTGAATGAACCTTTCCAACGAATTGCTGTGAAAGTCGAGTTCTACGAAACATTATCGAGTTTTATGAATACTTCACTAGCAACGCAGTGCGTGAGTTTGTGGTATCGATGTTAAGTTAACACAATGTCGTTGTGGCTATGTCTATTGATATATCCCCATTTAATTGAAAATAAGAATAAAAGAAATAATTTAGATTATCTTTTGTTTAAATGTAGTGAAAAATCAAATTCTTAGTCTTATATATAAATAATATTTCTATATTTTCCTTGTAAATAATGTTTTAAGACTTCCTACGAACTGTAGATTTTTGTTGGAGACGTCAAAATGATGATGTAAAATTTATCGCTCTGTTTATGGCACTTTAACGCGTCTATAAACTCTTGATGTAGCTCAAGAATAAAGCCATCAGAAGCGTCTTTACTGCTGTTTTCATGAAACTCTTCAGGTGCTTCATGTGTTGCAATAAAGAGATCGGCTCCCGCAGTTAATGTTTACTGTCGCATGAACAACAAAAGTTTGTAAAGGGATGGACAGACGGAAAGGAGACGTTATCTGCTGTGTGAGAGATACTGGGTCCAGCATTATTCATTTGTTCTGTTGGATTTGCTGTGCTTATTTACAAGTCAGATTTGACGTTTCGTACATAACACGGTCTCGATGTTTTAGTTTTGTTCAGAACGTGGATGTTTGTGTGTTGTTTATTTTGTAATACATGGAGTCTCAGCTTCGTATTTAACCCACATCTGATAGTCCCATTGTAAGAGTATGCGCACCTAGTTGTTTAGTCAACTGTCCAAAGACAGATCTGAACCTCACAAGTGACACCAAGATCTCAACACTTATGAGGCAATTAGGTCAGGAGGTAATAGGGTAGGATGGCCAGTTCCTTTCCCCCTCCATTGCATACATCGCCGACTAGCTACATATTACACTTCAGAGCGCATCTAGTGTCATTTTTAAAATCGCGAAGTCGGCTTCGGATTAAATACTAGAAGAGTGTGAATACGCTTAGTGAAAGAGTGAGTGATAGTGAAAGAAAGAACGGAATAGAGTAAATAAATATATATACATAAATAAATAAATATATATATACATAAATAAATAAATAAAACAAGCGTCAGAGAATTAATTAACGTATGGAAAATAGTGGATGTAGTAATGAGTGAATTAATTACGTAAAGGAAGAATGATAAATTGTTACAGTGAACTAATTGATTAACTACCTAATAATAAAGTTAAAACAATAAAAATATATCAAAATGAAATAAAGGAAGGGAAAGAAAGAAAGAAAGAAAGAGAAAAAAAGGAAAGAAGGAAGACAAAGGAAGAAAGAAAGAGAAAAAAGAAAGGAAGGAAGACAAAGGAAGAAAGAAAGAAAGAAAGAGAAAAATGAAAGGAAGGAAGAAAGGCAAAGAAAGAGAGAGAAAAAAAGAAAGGAACGAAAACAAAGGAAGAAAGAAAGAAAGAAAGAAAGAGAAAAAAAGAAAAGAAGGAAGGAAGACAAAGGAAGAAAGAAAGAAAGAAAGGAAAAAAGAAAGGAAGGAAGACAAAGAAGAAAGAAAGAAAGAAAAAAGGAAGGAAGGAAGACTAAGGAAGAAAGAAATAAAAAAAGAGAAAAAAGAAAGGAAGGAAGACAAAGAAAGAAAGAAGGAAAGAAAAAAAGGAAGGAAGGAAGACAAAGAAAGAAAGGAGGAAAGAAAGAAAGAGAAAAAGGAAAGGAAGGAAGACAAAGAAAGAAAGAAAGAAAAAAGGAAGGAAGACAAAGGAAGAAAGAAAGAAATAAAGAAGGAAAGAGAAAAAAGAAAGGAAGGAAGACGAAGGAAGAAAGAAAGAAAGAGAAAAAGTAAGGAAGGAAGACAAAAGAAGAAAGAAAAAGAAAGGAAGGAAGACAAAGGAAGAAAGAAAGAAAGAAAGAAAGAAAGAAAGAAAGAAAGAAAGAAAGGAAGAAAGAAAGAAATGAGAACATCGGACAAATTGGAAAATCTTTTCCAACACAATACAAGGAACACATCACAGTCATAACCAAATCACACATTTCTACACACGTAGAACGCATCACCATCACCAACCACAATTATAGCAACATAGACAGGAAAATTCTACACATATAACCGAAAAAGCCAGAAAGTAAATACACAAGAACAATACGAAATATACAAACAAAAACATATCCTCAACACACAATTAAATTTCAGAATGCACACCCTATTTGACACAATTCTACCGATCATAAACGCACCCACCACCTAGACATCAAAGAAGGAACCAGACGCAAACAAGAACCTCACTAGAAATCGGAAGATGGCCGACATCAAGCCGAAACTAGTCATTAACTAGAGTAAATTACCATCATGGTTTCAATTTAACACAGGAATTATTGTAATGTACCGAAGTACGTAAGATATTCCCGTTCAGGTTTTCTGCGTTACCATATGATAAAGGATGGGTGGAGCGAGAAAAATTCTCTCCGGCACCGGGACTGGAACCCGGGTTTTCAGCTCTGCGTGCTGACGCTTTATATACTGAGCCACACCGGATTCCAATTCCGATGCCGGATTGAATCCTCTCAGTTTAAGTTTCAATTCTTAGTTTCCCTTTAGTGACAAAGAAATAAAGCGGAAGATAGAAAATAAGACAAGCAGATAAGAAATAGGAAAGAAAGAGAATGGAAAGAAGGAAAGAAAGAAAAAGGATCAAGAAAGCGTTCAAAATAAGTAATGAGACAAAAGAAAGGGAAAATGAGAGAAAGAAACGTTAGAGGAACGAAAGAAGAAACGCGAGAAAATAGTAAGCAAGAAAGAGAAGAAGTTACGAAAAGTATGAAAGTTGGAGAAGAGGCAACTGAGTGAAGAGAAGAGCAAAAGAAATAAATGCATGAACAATGGAGCAAAAGAATATCGACAATGAGAATAATCACTGCAAGAAAAGAAAGAAAAACCTGATAATTGACACACGTAACTAAGTCCAAAGAAGTTGTGCACCCCTGTTTGGTATTCTTAACACACAACAGTTACACGGGAAATTACACGATTAGTTAAAGATTTTCAAAATTAAACTTGGATAATGGAATATTATACAAGCTGCAGGCGATTTCAGGAACAAAATACTTACAGCTCGTTTTAACGCTTCTGGGAACATCGGAATAAAAATGAAGAGTTGATATCTTCTGGCCGTATGAATTGAGTGTCGGAGAGGCCGCCACTCAGTCTCTTAATGATTATACACAAGGGTGTCCAACACTCTGAAAATATTGCGTAATACAGTAGGAGGAAAAGTACTGAGCACAATGCCGAACATTAATGGATTTTATTTTTCGTCTGGAGTCTGTTTTTAACATAAATACGACTTTATAAGTTCGGATCAGTACTAGGATGCCATCCCAGAAAGTCGACCTACACATTTTCAGGCCAGTTTTGTCGCGCCTATAATTTCTAAACTACATGACATATTCCAATGAAGTTAAGGCCGATCGACAGACGAAGAATCAATGTATCCAACGTGACCTTAAGTTGAAGCGGGTGATATCATTTAACGATACGCGGGACGGAGACGTTGAGGAACGAATTAATAATAATAATGATAATAATAATAATAATAATAATACTTTATTTTCTTCTGGCAGAGTTAAGGCCGTGAGTTCTTCTCGTCCACTCAATCAGAGGATAAAAAGGAAATAAAATATAATATAATATTAGGACAACAGAAAGTTAAAGGTATATCTAAGAACAAGATTGAAACAGAAAAATATTCATAGTTTATTTATTTTATTTTATTTTATTTTATTTGTTTAACTAGCTAGCTAGTGAGTACAAATTAAAATTATAAAACAAAAATGTTTCTAGCCACTACCATAAGAGCCAGGATCGTGTACGGTATGGTCTTAGCCAATAATATAACATAAAATTTACAAGGACAGTTTAAATACAGTAAGTAACTTAATTCAGACCAATAAATAACATGCAAAAAAAAAAGAGAGAGAGAAAAAAATTATTTAATATAAATTGACAATCAGACAGAAGCCAATGATATTCAATAAAAATATGAATATAGTAGACAGAAATAAAAGGTAAAAAATAAACACATTTGTTAATGTTATAGGCTATATCATGAATAATTTTATAAATTTCTTTTTTAAAAGCTTCAATTTTACAATATTTCAAATTTGGAAAATGGTTTGTAATTTTATTATAAAGTCTTGGGCCGAAACTAGCACCATGTTTAAGAGTTGCACTTGTATGACATTTAGGCTCAATTAATGCGAAAGTAGACTTTTGTCTTCGAGTACGATGATCATGTAGATTAGATTAGATTAGATTAGATTAGATTGGATTAGATTAGATTAGATTCGATTAGATTAGATTTATGTTTTATTTGATTTCTGTGGTAGTAAGTTAGTAAACTATATTTATAAATTTCTTCAATAGTTAATTTTTCAAAATCTGTATAAATTAAATTTGTTAGGTAATCCATATTTTTGATTAGACAAATTTTTATTTATCTTCTGTATAACAAAATTGATGGATTAAGTACAGATGATGCTACTCCACCTCAATTTATTATACTATATTGTATTAATGATTGCACTAAAGCTAAAAATATTATTATCAATGACTCCTTAGTGATAATCCAGAGGATTATCGAACTAAAATACTTACTTACACTAGATGACAAATTAAATTACATGATTACTTTATAAAATAGTTACAATTGTGAATTTTAATAAATATCATGTATACACTGTGCGTTCTAAAATAAGATGTTTCACTTTGGACTTGAAAGCGTTTAAGGTCGAGCAGCCCCTAACATCTGTAGGTAATGAATTACAAGAATGGATAGTGCCTATTGTAAAAGACGAAGAATACGCGGAAGTTCTGTGGAGAAGGATTGACAATAGTGTGTTGTATTGTGATCGGGTAAACAGATTATGATGTGTGCATAGATTATGAAATCATGATGCAAGGTATTCAGGGGTTGATGTCTGCAAAATCTAATAGAGAAGAGAAAGTCAATGCAAACTACGTCTGTCAGCCAGCCGGAGCCCAGACAATTCATTGAAAGACGGTGAGATATGATCATAGAGACGGATTTTACATATAAACCGAACACAGGTATTATGGACACGCTGAAATTTTTTAGTTAGATCATGCTGAGATCACTTAAGGGGTGAGGTACAGCTTACAGCAGTAAAATTGTGGAAATATTCAATACTTTTTTTTTTCCATTACTATAGCTTGTACAATAATGAAAATTAATATTTATAAAACACTGTCCTTCTGCTATATGAAAAAAATATTTCTACGATTAAAAAATATATATTTACATTCTTTTTTCAAAATTCAGTTCACTGTGCATTGATGAAGCGTTTCCCACATAACTCAAAAACTATCCAATATTATGTTATGATTTTTTTTGTGTGTATTTATGCATGTCATATCTACAATATGATGCGAGATCACTCCTCTACCTTTTGATAGATTGTCTGTTAACAAATAAATTCATTTTTTAAAATGATCAAATATCAGTATTTTCTTCTAACACAAAATAAAAATAAAATATTATTTATTAAGGAAAGTAGTTGAAAGAGCATGATATTGTAAACATGACTTTCAACAATAAAATAAGAGAGAAAGAACATGAAAAAGTTAACAAGTTTATGAGTTATGAGGGAAATGCTTCATCACTGCACAGTAAACTGCCGCCATTTTGAATTTTGAAAAAATATATATAAATAATTTTTCTAAATTGTAAAAAAATATTTTTTTTTTTCATATAGCAGAAGGACAGTGTTTTACACATACCAATTGTCATTATTTTTCAAATATACAGTAATGAGGAAAAAATATTGAACATTTCCAAAAAAATATTGCTGTAAGGCAGCGGTGGCGAAAATGTAATCGTGCGCCGAGCCACTGTGTAACCTGCAACGTGCAGAGCACCTATGGAGGTAGGCGGACACCCGAAGGGGAAGTGAAGCAACTGTCTGACTTATTAACGGATTTTCATTTTCCTTACGTCAAGCACTTAAATATAATTTTATACAGTACAAGGGTACAAACTAATGTTTAGTACGTGTAACGAAGAAAGAAATGAACAATAAATGAACAATATCACAACCTAAAATTAACTGTCTTCAGAATGTCTCTGCGACAAAGGTTCAAAATCAGGAATTATGTCACTTACTGCTAGTCGTAGTTGATCACGAAGGTATTTGTCTCTCAGTCTTGATGTAAATTTAGTTTTTACTATTTTAATTGTTGAAAATAAGTTTTCACAAACGTAAGTTGTAGCGAACATGGCTTCAACAGAGCAACCGAAAGAACGAACCTTCGGATATTTATTTTTTGGCAAAGATTTGAAAGTTCAACAATTGTCAAGTCCTTACATCTAGCTTTCATTTGACATCAGATAGTAAATCAGTGAGTTCAAATTGAAAAGCTAGCCGCATTATTCGTACATCTGCTGAAAAAGGGTCGACGTACAGAGATGATGATGATGATGATGATGATGATGGTGATGATGATGATGATGATGATGATACTTAACATTTTAATGTGTCATCAGTAACATGTAGTATAATGCCGTTTTATGTTATACAACTGTTTTCTTCGTAACACTTGTGAACAAATCATATATTTAATATTCTCATCATATTGACAGAAAAAAAATGCGTCCTCCCATCCTACTTGAAACTTTCGTACATGGTTTCGAGAGAGACATATGCCACTCGCAGGTCAGAGACAAATACAAATGGAACGGAGTTTGACTCCAGTGATTGAGAGGGTGGGGGTTGGCGGAGGTTAGAAGCAAGCGAAATGCACAGCTATCACTGCGAGCCACAATGTCTCTCGAGTCACGTTCTCGCCACGGCTGCTGTAAGGTGTACCTAACCCCTTAATAGAACGTTACAGTATTCGAACTGCGGCATCATAAGTGTCTGGACTAAGATTTGTTTTAATTTAAAAGAAACAAAATTTCTTATTCGTCGAAGTGAGTGCAGTATAGAAAATACTTTTTACATACATGTTAGTCTGTGTGGCCCAGTTTAAGTGTTCATCGATATGAACACCTAGATTTTTCACAGTTGCACTAAGCTGGATTTCAGTGTTATTTACAGCATGATAATAATAAATGTAATAACATTGCAGTGAATTATTTTAAATTACTTTCTGGGAAAGATAAAAGAACAGCACAAAACAATCTCATTTTCACACTCAGACACCCACAACACTGAGCCAGTTCTGCATCAGGAAACCACTCCATGATATTTGTTACCGACTGTAACAGCAGCAAAGTCTTACATAAGTGTAAACGAAATTCCAAGATATTGTTCTCACAAAATAATGGGGTTGTAGAAGGCACATAAACAAAGAATCAGACTTTTGAAATACCCGGTGAACATACGTATGTGAGTGGAACACACGCCCCTACCCTCCCACTTCCAAATGGTCCAGCGAGGGCTCATTTTGACCCCAGTCTTTTGAGAGGTCAACACTTCTTATATGGGCGTTAACCCTTTAAAGGTATTTTTTTCGGCTCCCTTTTATAATAAAAGCTTCTCTACTGGTTGTATATTTTCATATAGTGCTGTATGGGTATTCCACCCTTCTTTTAAACGTTAAGGGTTTCCCACAGAATTCACCTCCATTGACCTGTGTATCCCCCCTCTTCATATGATAACAATATGTGGGAATACATACTCTGTATCCATTTAAACGAACACTGTCAGACTTGTTTTCAAGTCTCATGGGACAGAGTGCTCAGCCAGGTACATACTGTCGAGAGCAAAAGTGATTTGTTTGGAGGAAACAAAGAGTAGAACCTATTATTCACAAAAAAAAAAGATGTTCTGAATACTGGACACTAAAATCATTTTGGTTTTAGCCACGTCTATGGATCAAGTACTAGAACGCTGGTCTTCCGACTTCCATCCAGGGGGCCGGTTCCATCCTCGGCCAGATCGTGATGGAATTTGTGGTAGACAAAGCAGACTTTGCATAGAGTTTTTCTCGGGGTTTGTCGTTTCCATCTATCATTACACCAACATTATTCACTTTCCCCTCTTTCATTTACCATCTGCAACAATAAACTGCACCGGCGTAGCTGAGTCGGCTGAAGCGCTTGCCTGCTGATACAAAGTTGCGGTGTGGGTTAGATTCTCGCTTGAGGTGATTGTCTGGTTGGGTTTTTTCCGAAGTTTTCCCTAACTGTTAGGCGAATGTCAGGTAAACTATGGCGAATCCTATATCTCATCTCGCCAAATACCATCTCGCTATTAGCAATCCCATCGACAGCAAATAAGCTAGTAGTTGATACTTACTTACAAATGGCTTTTAAGGAACCCGGAGGTTCAATGCCACCCTCACATAAGCCCGCCATTGGTCCGTTTTCTGTGCAAGATTAATCCAGTCTCTATCATCATATCCCACTCCATCAAATCCATTTTAAAATTATCCTCCCATCTACGTCTCAGCCTCCCCAAAGGTCTTTTTCCCTCCGGTCTCCCAACTAACACTCTATATCAGGAATCCGCCCCTGAGCACGAGTTCTACTCTTTCAGGGGCGAGCTAAAATTGTTCTGTTTTTATTGTATTTTATGTTACAATTACTAGCAAAATAAATAAATAAATAAATAAATAAATAAATAAATAAATAAATAAATAAATAAGTAAATAAGTAATAAATGAATAAATAAATAAATAAATAAATGAATAAATGAATGAAGGAATAAATAAATGGATTAATAAATAAATAAATAAACGAATAAATAGATAAATATGTAAGTAAGTAACTAGATAGGCAGGCAGGCAGGCAGACAGACAGACAGACAGACAGACAGTTAGATAGATAGATATATAGATATATAGATGGATGGATGGATGGATGGATGGATGGTTGGATGGATGGATGGATGGATGGATGGTTGGATGGATGGATGGATGGATGGTTCGATGGATAGATGGATAGATGGATAGATGGATAGATAGATAGATAGATAGATAGATAGATAGATAGATAGATAGATAGATAGATAGATAGATAGATAGATAGATAGATAGATAGATAGATAGATAGATAGATAGATAGATAGATAGATAGATAGATAGATAGATAGATAGATAGACAGACAGACAGACAGACAGACAGACAGACAGGCAGGCAGGCAGACAGACAGACAGACAGACAGACAGACAGATAGATAGATAGATAGATAGGTATGTAGGTAGGTAGGCAGACAGACAGACAGACAGACAGACAGACAGACAGACAGATAGATAGATAGATAGATAGGATTTATCAGGTACTCGTCTAGGAATGGGATCTGGTCTGTCAGAGCTGAGGAAGGAAGGCGTACCTGCCAGCATCGGATTCAAGAATGCCACCCTGGCCTCCTATCGGGCTTGATCATCTCATATATAGGGCACACAATGAATCAATGTAAGCCTAAGTACAGGCATCCATCCCGGTTCCGGTTCTGGAAAAGCCTAGACAGGATATTAGTTTTGCGAGAATGGTAATATTCGTAGGCTACATGTATATTATACCCAAACAATTCCTTTTCCTCCTCAGTTTCAGCATCATTCTTTCTTTACCCACTCTTTCCAACACAGCTTCATTTCTTATTCTGTCTGTCCACTTCACACGTTGCATTTTTCTCCATATCTATATATCAAATTCTTGTATTCTCCTCTCTTCACTTCGTCGTAATGTCCATGTTTCTGCCCATACAGTGTCACACTCCACATAAAGCATTTCACCAGTCTCTTCCTTAGTTATTTTTCCAGAGGTCTGCAGAAGACGTTTAACATTGTCAGATTGCCAACGCTTATAACCATTCTTTTCCCATCATTCTCATAGGAATTTGGCTAACAACACTTCAATCCCAATACAGAAAATTGACGAACTTCCATGATGATATATACTTTGCGTCATAAGAGTTAAACTCTCTGGTAACTAACGATCTCGATTAACTACATAGCAATACAAAATGTTTTCTGCAGTACCAAATGTGACAACAAATAATTTTAAGGCCACCAGCTTAGTTCAGGCGGTAGGCTGGTGCCTTTCCCTTCTAAACCGGAGTTACGCTCGAACGTGGGTCCGATTCCAGCTTGGGCTGATTACCTGGTTGGTTTTTCCGAAGTTTTTCCCCAACCGTAAGGCGATTGTCAGGTAATCTATTGCGAATCATCGGCCTCATCTCGTTAAAAACCATCTCGCTATCACCAATTCAATCGACCCTAAATAATCCAGTAGTTTATATAGCGTCGTTAAATAACAAAGTAAAAAAATTATTTTGATGCGTTAGTTCGCTACCACTCCTCGTATGAAGATTTTCTCCTATTGATTAATTATTTGTGTGAATATTATAAATCTTTTGATTTTATATGTTATTGCAAAAACTTTCCACGTTCTAACTCACATTGCCTTTAGTGGAATTATAGGCCTAAGACGTATACTAAATTTTGGGCTGCATGTGACCGCTCGACGCCTCAGTGTTAAGGTTTATTATATTTAAATTACTAGAATTTCATATTTCAGTTGAATCCATATGCCGGATCTCATTCTTACAGCTGTTGCGCGCTGTGGTGACGCCAGTTCTTTCAATTTGCAGAGACCCATCTCCCGCGTCCTTTTTATTGTTTTATTGAGCTTCGATGGATTTTACAATCGTTTCACCTTGTTAGAAGCAAGAAATTTTGCTTCTTCCCATGTGTTTATACCTCCACAATGATGGTAAAGTACTTGTGCGCTTAATTGCATCGTAAAAAGTAATTTTATTAATTTTAAAATACTTATTGCGGAGGATCATAACTCGCCTTGCAATCTTCAAAAGACCCGACCGCTTGATATATTGCCCATAATGTTCGAAGGTTTTGTTTCTAAAAGTTTTAGGACCGTCGTTGGGGGTTTTATTTTGTTTGCTATGCAGCCAAGCTTCTGTAAGTTTTACTATAATTTAACTGATTATTGGGATCCATCTCGTAAATTTATACCCATTAAATATATGGTATGTTTCAGTTTCTTTGGTTATGAAATAGAAATTACAGTAAATTACAAAAACCAGCTTAAAGATTTCCACACAAGTACGTTTTCTTGTATCCCTAAAACTGTTCAGTAAATATGAGTCCAGATATAACTTCAGTCAGCGCATATCAGCCAATCAATATCAATCAATCAGTTTTCAATAGCTTCTCTTCTATATATCCTGTGCAAATCCTGTTGAGTTTATGATGGAAAAGCGGGTTTGCAGCGAATTTTCTGACTACTTCGGCTTCTGTTCCATTTCCTAATCATATTACACTACCTTCTCCTTCTTTTACTTCTTTCCTTTCCCCCTTCTTCTTCTTCTTCTTCTTCCGAATGACCTAAAGAATCTGTAGTTTGCCCTATCATTCGCTCTATCAACAAGAATTAAATAGTTACCAGTAGCAAGAATAAATTATGACATTATTAAGAATGAATGGCTTAAGATGATATTAAGAGTTATTTAAAATTATTTTGTATTATATGTAATTATGTTAGACATTCGATTTAGAAACAATTTATATGTAGATTATGTATATTCCGTTACTTTCAAGGATTTTCTTTTTGTTTTAAAATGTACGCTTCCGTAAATCACTGTATTGTATGTTGATTCTTGAAAAGTATTTTTGTAAACACTATATTTATTTATTTATTTACTTATTTATTTATTTATTTATTTATTTATTTATTTATTTATTTATTTATTTATTTATTTATTTATTTATTTATTTATTTATTTATTTATTTATTTATTTATTTATTTACGGAGAGATAATACTTTTCGAGTATTGTTGTGTGAGTTATGATGACATCGAGCATATTTTTCATAGCAAACTATAGTTCTTTAATATAATCTGAAAGAGTATATTTTTATGTAGATCTATATTTCATTTGTGACCTATGTAGGTCTATATTTCATTTGTGACCTATGTAGATCTATATTTCATTTGTGTCCTATGTAGATCTATATTTCATTTGTGACCTATGTAGATCTATATTTCATTTTGTGACCTATGTAGATCTATATTTCATTTATGACCTATGTAGATCTATATGTCATTTGCGACCTATGTAGATCTATATTTCATTTGTGGCCTATGTAGATCTATATTTCATTTGTGGCCTATGTAGATCTATATTTCATTTGTGACCTATGTAGATCTATATTTCATTTGTGACCTATGTAGATCCAAATTTCAATTGTGACCTATGTAGATCTATATTTCATTTGTGATCTATGTAGATCTATATTTTATTTGTGACCTATGTAGATCTATATTTCATTTGTGACCTATGTAGATCTATATTTCATTTGTGACCTATGTAGATCCATATTTCATTGTAGATCTATATTTCATTTGTGATCTATGTAGATCTATATTTCATTTGTGACCTATGTAGATCTATATTTAATTTTTGACCTATGTAGATCTATATTTCACTTGTGACCTATGTAGATCCATATTTCATTTGTGACCTATGTAGATCTATACTTCATTTGTGACCTATGTAGATCTATATTTCATTTGTGACCTATGTAGATCTATATTTCATTTGTGACCTATGTAGATCTATATTCCATTTGTGACCTATGTAGATCCATATTTCATTTGTGACCTATGTAGGTCCATATTTCATCTGTGGCCTTTGTAGATACATATTTCATTTGTGACCTATCTAGATCTATATTTCATGGGCTAGTGGTCAGAGCTTCTGACTACAGTTACAGAAGCACTCTGCTTATGATTACTATGGTAACAATTTTATTGTTGATACATTTTGTTAGTCCCTGTATTATGGAAGTTTTACTGATGAAATCAACACAGAAAATATTTTCTTAACAGAAAACAAGAATATTAAGATTCTGGTGATGATGATGATGATGATGACTACGACGACGACGACGATGATGATGATGATGATGATAAGATTTGATGACAATAGACGCAGATATGGTTATTTTTAACGAAACTCATCCAAATCGACTAACCATTTCTCAGTCAGCTATGAGTGGAATAGAAGGGAAAATTCAGAGAACATGGACAATTGGACATGTCAAAGACATAAAAGGATTTGGTGGACCGTCCACTGATAGACCTCTAACTATTTCTCTCCGTGAAATAAAGAGTCCACTGCAAGAATGATGGGTGTCATTTGGAATACATTTTGCAGGAGAAGCAATTGAAAGTTTGAAATGCTTAGCACTCAAAGCTTAACTGTGATTTTCCGATCATTACTGGACAATGACTATCAGTGTTAATGCCATGTAACTCTCTATGTACATTCTATATGTCTTAAGCTATGCATTGACAGTCTTGGTTCGTTTTCGACAAGAAAGTGACATCCATCATTCTTGCAGTGGACTCTTGAAATATAATCCACATTAGATATCTCGAAAGCTTGAATAATTCAGTCTTTAATATTTCTTTTATGTTTTTTATTTATATTTTCTATATCTGGATTATTTTATTGAGGTAATTTGGGTTATTTATGTGGTAGTAATCTAATTCCCTTTGGTTTACTTGCTGGAGCAATTACTATACTATTAACTGACCGAAACCTAAATACATCTTTTTTCGAAAATATTGAAGAGTATTAAGTCTCATCCTCATAATGTCCAACTCATGCACAAGTGAATGGAAAACGACTTTGATAGAAAATTTCAGTTCATAGTCTTCAATTTCGCTTCTGAATGAGAAAGTGTTGTCGTGTACGTCGTCTGTCAACAAATCCTATCAACAGTATCTCATTTCTGTCATTTTCTGTTAAGAATAGCAAATTTTATATTGATATTAACAATAAAACTGCTTTCGTAATACAAGAACTTGCAAAATGCATCAACAATTAAGCCAGGGATGTCAAAGGGCCTGCATTGCGCGCTCTCTAAAACCCGCACAACATTTCTTTAAGAGCGATGATCTTGCTGAAAAGTGAACCTTGTTGGATTTATATTGTTTACAGCAGTGATTGCCAAACACCACGAAATTTTGACGTAATAGAAATGCAACCCGCACATCACTATCACTGGTAGAAGGATGCAGTGAGTATCTCCTCAGATAATGCAGTGCATGACAGTGCAGAGACGGACTGTGATCAAAAAACAAAAACAATATAATATTCTTCTACTTATTTACTGCACACATTTTTTCCGTGTTAACTTTTTATCCTCCTACTCATTATTTTTATATTATTAATAGAATAAAATATATTTTCTTATTTTCCATAAAAAGAACGTGCACTTTACATCAGCAGGTATTTTAAATTAGAAAAACGTACCAGGCTGGTCACGAATTTACAAATTACACTACATACGTAAAAAAAGTCGAAGTACGTTACTCCCATTAAGACGTAGAAGCCGATACTTTTTATTGTTTGTTTATTAATGGAATATTCAAATTACACTACATACGCCGAAAAAACGTTGAAGTATTTTACCCCGATTAAGACATAGAAGCCGATACCTTTTATTGTTTGTTTATTAATGAAATATTCAAATTACACTACATACGTCGAAAAAACGTCGAAGTATTTTACCCCGATTAAGACATAGAAGCCGATACTTTTTATTGTTTGTTTATTAATGAAATATTCAATTTACAGGTAAGGACGTGGTAGTCTTTATGGAAAGAAGAATAATGACAACGTACATTATTAAGTTATTTTATACTTCTTTTAAAATTTTACAACAAAATATTTTGGCCATTAACACAAATGAAATACTGTTCTTCCCATGCTCCTTGAAATTAAGTTTTTACATATTAGGCCTATCTGTTTTCTCTTTTTGGAAAAGACATCGAATCATATTATCCTACACACTTGTAACATTACATGTGTACGTACGTCCGCTGCTGATACCTTTCTTTACTTCTATCGAAGTGAAGACTGTAAAAAGAGGGTGGGGTATGATGCCATGGTTAGGCTTGAGTGGAGGCAGGGGCATGTGTCGCGACACAGCTTTTGGCGATCACTGGACTTTACAGTATGAACACGTTTTGACATTCCTGAATTAAGCTGTTGTTACCATAGTAACCATAACCATAGTATTTCTGTGTAAAACAAATTAAGTATTATATAAAGATATACTCTTTCAGGTGTTATTTTTAAAAGAAATGTAGGGTATCGTTTAAAATGTTCTCGATGACGTCATCATTCAGACAAGAGCCGCATAAATATTCTGTTTCTATAAAAGTATTCCTTTCTGAATATTAGATTTGACGTGTCTGACCTTTCTGTCCAAAATGCCTTCATTCAATTTTGATTGCAGTTATGCATTACTGTACTTTTGGAAAGCTCAACCAACTAGCGGCTTTTGTTCTGACAGAACCTTCTGGATCTGGAGGCGAAGGACCTGTGATGTGAAATGCAGCCCCACTCGTGATGCGGTCGGCGGACTCTATAGTGTTGAATGTATAATATGTAGATAGACGAGATAGCGTTGGTAATGCAAGCGGAAGGGAAGATTTACCGAGGGCAAGGGGTGAGAGGGTTTGCTCCCTTGCAATCAATTTGTTACACAGGCAGCTCTTGTAGGTGAGACTTATTCCATTTGGACCCCGAGTTGTTGACTGCTGCTTCGCGGCCCGTGATTGATTGCGATCCAGGGACTGAGAACGCTTTAGTACAGTGCCGTGCACTCAGCACTGCGCATGGCTGCAAGCATAATCGGCCTGCCGTGTTACAGTAACTGGGGGCGTGCCTTACGAATCATACCAGAAATAGGAAAATAAGTGAGCTTTTCAACAGTAATCTCACTAGACGTTTTGATTTATCTAGAGAAAATCAAAACTCGAGTGGGATTTAATTGACTATTACACGATTAGAAGAAAGTATATAAAGATTAGAAGTAACGAAGTACTCCAATACAATAAAATATTAATTGACTTACGAAAATACAACTGTCTTCAAATGTATTATTGTACCATCTCAACATTACAAATATTACGCTAGATGCATGCTAGATGGCAGTAGTGTCTTTATACAGACACTGTAATGATTACTATTCAATAAATCTTAATATTAAACAATCTCTTATACGTGACTATCCATAATATCATGTAGCAGAAGCTGTAACATAAGCTAACTAATATACACAAGAGTTAGAAAAGTTTTAATTAACGACGATGACATAAAAAATAAACATGAATAATTTTAAAAGGAATAATTATTGAATGTATAATTTTCAAATTTGAATGTGGTTGGTGGTTCAATTGATGTTATATTGGACGTGTGCGTAATAGAAGTGGAACTCGTTGATTTAGGCCTATATGGTGTAGTCCACTTATTCAGAATTTCCGAATGAATAATTTTAAAAGGAATAATTATTGAATGTACAATTTTCAAATTTGAATGTGGTTGGTGGTTCAATTGATGTTATATTGGACGTGTGCATAATAGAAGTGGAACTCGTTGATTTAGGCCTACATGGTGTATTCAACTTATTCAGGATTTCCGAATGGTGCTCTTCATTTATTTGTAAATCGGATTTCAGAAGATGCATAGGTATGATCAGTGATTTTTATTAATTCTTGTTCTTGAATGCCAATGCGAGTCATATTTGAAACTGCTGTGCATCGACTGGAGTGGTTTGTAATTTTATATATATATATTTTTTGACGTCCAGACCAGCGCAGTTTCAAATGTTGGCAAACAAAGAAACAAATGCTAGGGACGCGATAAAATTAAACAAATGCTAGGGACGCGATAAAATTGTGCGATAAGCAGCCATGATTGGTTGAAATACGTCCTTTCGTACCGTTTTATTGGTCAAAAGTAGTATGACGTAGTAAGAGTGTAATAGTCATAATAAACAAATGATTCCCATTCAAGTGATGAAGAACTTGTTGTGAGAAGAGCTTAATTTTATCGAGAAAAACAATTATTGTTGCTATAGCAACAAGCTAATATTAGTAGATTCAATATTTTGAAATTAAAGGACGAAGAAACTAAGCAACGTTATCAGGTTGAAATTTCAAATAGGTTTGCTGCTTTAGCAACTTCCGACGAAGGTGAAAAAGAGTTAGATGTTAATAGCGTGTGGGACAATATCCGAGATAATATCAAAATTGCAGCTGAGCAGAGCATAGGGTATCATGAAACTAAGAAAAAGAAACCATGGTTTAATGAAGATTGTTCCATTGCAGTAGATAGAAAGAAACAGGCAAAATTGAAATTCTTACAGGATCCAATTGAGGAGAATAGAGATAATTATTTCAATGAAAGACGGGAAGCAAGTCGTACACTTAGGAATAAAAAGAGTGATTACTTGAAGGAAAAACTGAATGAGGTAGAAACGAATAGCAAGAATAAAAACATTCGAGATTTATATAGGGGTATAAAGGAATTTAAAAATGGATATCAGGCAAGGGTAAACGTGATCAAGGATGAGAATGGTGACTTGCTTGCAGACTCTCATTCAATCCATAAAAGAAGAAAAACTATTTTAGGCAACTACTAAATATACACAGGCCAAATAGAAATGATCGGGACGAAATTCAAATACAAACTGCTGAGCCACTTATACCGGAACCCACACTTTCTGAAGTCGAAATTGCGATAGAAAATCTGAAAAGGTATAAGTCTCCAGGTATTGATCAAATTCCAGCAGAATTAATACAAGAGCGTGGAAGCGTATTATCTAGCGAAATTTATAAACTTGTACTTGCAATTTGGGAAAAGGAAATTGTACCACAACAATGGAAGGAGTCCATAATCGAATCTATTTTTAAGAAGGGGGACAAGACTAACTGTAGTAACTTTCGAGGAATATCACTTTTGTTGACGTCGTACAAAATTTTGTCGAATATCCTTTTGAGAAGATTAACTCCATATGTAGATGAAATTATTGGGGATCATCAGTGTGGTTTCAGGCGTAACAGATCGACTATTGATCAGATTTTTTGTATTCGACAGATATTGGAGAAAAAATGGGAGTATAAGGGTACAGTACATCAGTTATTCATAGATTTCAAAAAGGCGTATGACTCGGTTAAGAGAGAAGTTTTATATAATATTCTTATTGAATTTGGTATTCCCAAGAAACTAGTTCGATTAATTAAAATGTATCTTAGTGAAACTTACAGCAGAGTCCGTATAGGCCAGTTTCTATCTGATGATTTTCGAATTCACTGCGGGCTAAAGCAGGGAGATGTACTATCACCTTTACTTTTTTAATTTCGCTCTAGAATATGCTATTAGGAATGTTCAGGATAACACAGAGGGTTTAGAATTGAACGGGTTACATCAGCTTCTTGTCTATGCGAATGACGTGAATATGTTAGGAGAAAATCCACAAACGATTAGGGAAAACGCGGAAATTCTACTTGAAGCAAGTAAATGGATAGGGTTGGAAGTAAATCCCGAAAAGACTAAGTATATGATTATGTCTCGTGATCAGAATATTGTACGAAATGGAATTATAAAAGTTGGAGATTTATACTTCGAAGAGGTGGAAAAATTCAAATATCTTGGAGCAACAGTAACAAATATAAATGACACTCGGGAGGAAATTAAACGCAGAATAAATATGGGAAATGCCTGTTATTATTTGGTTGAGAAGCTTTCGTCATCTAGTCTGCTGTCAAAATATCTGAAAGTCAGAATTTATAAAACAGTTATATTACCGGTTGTTCTGTATGGCTGTGAAACTTGGACTCTCACTTTGAGAGAGGAACAGAGATTGAGGGTTTTTGAGAATAAGGTTCTTAGGAAAATATTTGGGGCTAAAATGGATGTAGTTACAGGAGAATGGAGAACGTTAGACAACGCAGAGCTGCACGCATTGTATCCTTCACCTGACATAATTAGAAACATTAAATCCAGACGTTTTAGATGGGTAGGGCATGTAGGACGTATGGGCGAATCCAGAAATGCATATAGAGTGTTAGTTGGGAGGCCGGAGGGAAAAATACCTTTGGGGAGGCCGAGACGTAGATGGGAAGATAATATTAAAATGGATTTGAGGGAGGTGGAATACGATGATAGAGACTGGATTAATCTTGCTCAGGATAGGGACCGATGGCGGGTTTATGTGAGGGCGGCAATGAACCGCCGGGTTCCTTAAAAGCCAGTAAGTGTAAGTGTATATTTAGTATTAGTATTTATTTAGTATTTAGTAATTATTTATTTAA
Source organism: Periplaneta americana (assembly GCF_040183065.1). Classification (NCBI taxonomy): domain Eukaryota; kingdom Metazoa; phylum Arthropoda; class Insecta; order Blattodea; family Blattidae; genus Periplaneta; species Periplaneta americana. The sequence continues at coordinate 148,630,765 of NC_091119.1, read as the reverse complement.
CCTGGTGGAGATAAGGCCATCAGGCCTTCTCTGCCCCTCTACCAGGGGATTACAACTATAATATGAAGAATAAAATTACAATTAATATTAAATTTATAATTAGAATTACAATAAAAATTAAAGTACGACAAGATTACCTGATTAATGAAAGCTAGACAATTTGTCATATTTTCTCATGAAATTTCGGCCAGTGTATGGGACCGGTACCCACCCAGCATCGTGTTGCACTTGGGGAGCTACGATAGGTAGCGAAATCCGGTTGCGAATACCAGCTATAACGGCTGGGGGGATCATCGTGCTAACCACACGATACCTCCATTCTGGTTGGATGATCGTCCACCTATGCTCTGGCATGTGGGTGTGAGGCCAGCAGCCGGCTGGTCGGTCTAGGCCCTTCACGGACTGTAGTGCCACGGATTATTATTATTATTATTATTAGACAATTTGTCATAGAAGTAAGAACAAAGAGTATTTTTGTATTTACTGAATTACAATTTAAACCTAGAATAACAAAATTTATAGTGATGAAATTACCATATATTGAGATATTTTTTGATAGATTAAGAGAACTATTTACAAGAAACCATGTCTGAACGTGTCTCAATTACTGACCAAGTGCCTAGTAAGTTTGCGTTTGAATCCAATTTTATTTCGACAGTCCCTGATGCTAGCAGGTAACGAATTCCAGAGTCTTGGCAGGGCTATTGTGAAAGAGGATGAGTATGAGGAGGTGCGATGGAGCATGGGAGCATTGTTTAAATATAATAAACGCTTTAGGTCAGTGGTCGTCAGCACTCGCTGAAATGTGCAAAGGGTAATCGATGCCGTCCCGTGTGCATCGTCGTGCAGCAGGAAGAGATAGAGAGCATACCCGATGGTGCACTGCGTTTTCCGCGGGTAAGAGACACTAGCCCCAGGGTGCTCTGTTCTGACGACCCCTGCTTTCGGTAAAGTGCTGAAAAGCTTGAAGAGTTGTTAAATGTAGTGGGACCTGCCATAACAAATAGAAGTCATGCATTATCAGCAAAGCTTCAGATACAAATTGCTCTATAAATTGGGATGTTGATTGTTTTCCAACACAAGGATGAATAAGGGTGGGGGGGGGTTCGTTCGTGCGTGCGTGCGTGCGTGCGCGTGTGTGTATGTGTTTGCGTGCGGGTGTGTGAATGCGTTGATGTATGTCTATATGAGGAGCTCACAACCAGAGTGGACCAAGTCCATCAGTGATCAGTTTATGGAGTAATACAATCTCGGATGAAGAAAACTTAGATTTATTCATTACCATAAGAAACAAAGTCCATAACTCATTTGTTACTCCACAGAGGACAGCATTTCCTATGGAAGGTGAAGGTTGCTAAGCGTGAGCCAGAAACTTTAAGACTCAATATCTCAAAATTATTCCAGAAGGACTTGGTCCACTCTGATTGTGAACCACTCATATATGAATGCATGTATGTAGCCTATTATAGGTATATGTATGATTTGTTCTTCGTTTACATACGTTACATATTGGCTGTGGTGTACGAAACAGCTTGGGCGCAGATAGGCCTAGATAGGTGCTGAGTGACAGCTATGGATATTGATTTGAATCCCTTCTAAGTCATTGAAATTTTTTCGTGTCAATGTAATTTTCTTTGGAGAGACGTGTTGTAGTGTCTATCTTACATGGCATAAATTGCATCATAGTAGGCCAACATTCTACTGGGTGTTCATTTCAAAGTGTGTCACTACGTCACTGTTGTGAGTCAGCGATTCGAAGCGAGTTTCAGCTTTTATGTCAGAGAAGTTGCCTATTAATCAAGGCGTTCAATCTGCACTTGAGAACGTTTACGGTATAACTTGAACGTCGTAGCAACAGATGGCGGTCTGTAAAGTCTGTGTGCTACCATAATCTCTTTCGAATTGTGTTTTGCGCAGGCAAGTCGTACGCAGGGAATTTGTTATCATCGGTTGCGTACGGCAACATTCCACAACACAAATCAAATGCTCCGTGTCCATGTTGACCGTCGAAGTTAATGTCAACAAATACATAAGTAATCGTCTTAACCGTCCACACCTGTGGAGTAACGGTCAGCGCGTCTGGCCGCGAAACCAGGTGGCCCGGGTTCGAATCCCGGTCGGGGCAAGTTACCTGGTTGAGGTTCTTTCCGGGGTTTTCCCTCAACCCAATACGAGCAAATGCTGGGTAAATTTGGGTGCTGGACCCCGGACTCATTTCACCGGCATTATCACCTTCATTTCATTCAGACGCTAAATAACCTAGATGTTGATACAGCGTCGTAAAATAACCCAATAAAATAAATCGTCTTAACCCTCTCCCAATATCCCGACAGTAAGGAAAAAAAAAACTCACCCCAGTACGTGTTTCCAAACAGTTCACATTCCTGCCACTACTGGAGTTACCGTACGTATCGGTACGAACTCTTCAGAATGAACGCCGTACTTGCTAGGCAACTTCTCTGGCACATAGGTAATACGCCTTTGCGGAAGTGTAGGAAGATTGAATTGTCTAGGCTCATCGGCTAGCCACATGACGTCATACAGCGAGCCATGACACACTTTGAACTTAACACGCAGTAGTTTTAAGTAATGGTGAATTAAATTGGTCTTGTAGTGTGTATATGTGTGTGTTGTGAGACTTGGCATAGGGGATTGAAATTGTAAAGTAAGGCAGACCTGGGGTAATTGTACTGTATTGTATTTATTAACAATACATGATACTCATACATTGCTTCATAGGTGGAATATGTAACAATTAAAAAAACTTAATACTATTATAGTCACAGGCTAGATGAAATATATATACAGACGAAGTTTACAATATAGTCTACTAGTACAACATAAAGTTTTAGTATCAATTTCATGAAGAGTTGTTGAATGTCATGAATTCACCTACAGAATAGAAGGCGTGAGAAATTAGGTACAGCTTTATTTTGGCCCTATATAATCTTATGTTTTGAGTTTAATTTTTTATATCGATAGGGAGGCTATTAAAAATGTTTACTGCCATATAATGCACTCCTTTTTGATAGCACGATAGATTTGCCGATGGAGTATGAAAGTCATTTTTTGACGTGTATTTATGCTGTGAACTGTTGAATTAGTTACAAAGTTTTCACGATTACATACGAGGAAGATTATTAATGAAAAAATATACTGACAAGCCATGGGCATTATTTGTAGTTTTTTTTAAATAGTCCTACATGATTCCCTAGATTTGGCACCAACTATTATTCTAATTGCTCTTTTTTGTAGTAGGAATATACTGTTACTATCTGTGGAATTTCCCCAGAATATTATTCCAAAACTCATTACCGAGTTGAAGTATGCAAAGTATATTGTTTTTAAGGTATTGATATTTACTATCTTTTGCATAGATTTAATAGCAAAACATGCTGAATTTAGTTTGGGGGTAATTTCTTTAATATGATTTTTCCAATTTAACACATTATCGATTTTTAAGTCAAGAAATTTGATTGTTGTTGTTTCAAATAGGGATCTATTGTTAATTATTACTCTTCAAATTTGCGAGGTTTATAGAATTTTAATAGGTCTGTCTTACAGATATATGATAGATGAATAAATATATCATATCATATTCTAGTTTCGAGCTAAAAATATGTGTATATGGCTTTTCAAAGGCAGGAAGCGCCACAGTATAGTAAATAAATTTATTATTTTATAAACACATGTCTATCTGTTTTATTTTTCTGAATTAAAGTAGGAAAGAAAACTCATTTGAAATATACGTATGTGTAAGGATTTCATAAGTGATTACAGAGTCTGCCCTCAATACAATTCCCTTTCAAACAGCTTCGATAGAAAACATCTCAGAATGTGGTAACCAATTCACATGGTGCAGGGTGTGTGGGAAGAGGTGTTGCAGATTTACGACTGAATATTGTAACTTGGAGATGCGAACTATAAAATGTGTCTTATGATGGCGCTTAAGGGAGTGGCACTCTTCCAGCCCTCCCAGTAGTGCTATTCCGATCGAGAAGCTCAGATATGTACAGTTGAAAGTCTTTGTAGTAGTTGATTCATAAATGTAGTTATATCGTCGATGTATGACAGTCGAGAAAATTAAAGTGTTGTTAAGATATCCAATGAAAAGTAAATAAATATCACCCGATGTGTCTGAAGTTTCCAACCTCTAGTTACAACGCCAGCGATTTTGAGTTACAGTTCTGAGAGATAAATGGAGATTTATCGTTCTACCACAGAAACTGGCATATCATTATTATTATGTCTGTACTGTCGTAAGCGGTTGCATTACGCAACGTGGATCACGTGAGCAGTGAGTCTCGTTGCTTGTAAATGTCCAGTGTTGTTTCATGTCACTCAAGAATATGATAAAGAAGGGAGCGAAATAATCAAACTTTTGGAGTAGATGATTATGGTACGTAGTGACGATGATATTAGTCGTTAATCATTTTATTATTATTATTATTATTATTATTATTATTATTATTATTAGGGACCGGATTTTTATGTAATATCAAGGTGTGAAATATGTACATATTTATGTAAGAAAAATAAACTGAATATGTACCAAAATAAGTAAAATCATGAAAATATTTAATATTCAATATCTGGCAGGTGTAGGATAGGTAAGACTCTCCAGTTGTGATTTCATAGAGCACCTACTATTTTTCCATCTGTAGTGAAAGCTTCGTCCATTGCAATCCATGATTTTATTTTTGTCGTTAGGGTTGAAGATACAGGGGCCAATTTAGTCAGTTAAAAGCAGTAGATACACTCACTTGCACTTTATACTGAACTAGAGAACTGAGTGAAATGAATGACACAACAGTACTGCAAGCACTGTTTCGCTTTACTGGATTAGGAGAAAAGCGGAGATGTGGGACACATGCATTTTAGCTGCTCTCTGTAAGAAACAAGTACCTACTAAAACCTCAAACTAAAGGCATTTACAAACTGTTGTTTGAAAAGTGACATTCCTGTCTCATTCAGAAGGGTAGGATTATTCCAGACGAGAACCATACTTTCTAATTGCTCGGAAAATCCCATTTCCGTATAGGTCTACTAAATTTAAAATAAAGCGATCAAGCAATAACCTGAAAGTCTCATGTCAGATTTGACACGGGTTTTCCCTGGAAGAATTAGGAAGAGGGTGGGTAAGGTTGCAAATTGCATGGGAAAGGCTTGTTAAGATGTGTGCAGAACAATTACAGTCCGAGACAAATCATGTCGTCGTCCCACTCCACCGTATGAAGGCAACGCTACTTTCTGAGTGATTTTTAAAATACAAGGTAATTGTATGAGATAGGTTGCCTTCTGTTCACTCATATTTACAGTGGAGAGCAGCTGGCTGCGGACTGAAAGGTCCGGGGTTCGATCCCAGGTGGTGACAGGATTTTTTCTCGTTGCCAAACTTTCAGAACGGCCCCGAGGTTCACTCAGCCTCCTATAAAATTGAGTACCGGGTCTTTCCCGGGGGTAAAAGGCGGCCAGAGCGTGGTGCCGACCACACCACCTCATTCTAGTGCCGAGGTCATGGAAAGCATGGGGCTCTACCTCCATGCCCCCCAAGTGCCTTCATGGCATGTTACGGGGGATACCTTTACCTTTACCTTTACCTTTACCATATTTACAGTGGACGGTACGGGGTAAGTGCCTTTATTACTTCCTGGAACTAAGAACGTTATGTTTCGTCCGGAAATATAACCTTTCTTGGGTAGGTAAAAGGCTTTTTAAATCTGTGTACTTCAAATTGTAAACTTCCCCAGCAGAAGTTTTTTTTTTTCCTTCAGAGAACAAAAATGAATAAACCCCTAAATATGTAGATTTATGTAATACCAAGCCATAATATGTCATGTGGGGTAAATATATAAAAATATGTCGTATCAAATTTTAATATATTAATGGTAATTACAGGATTCGCAATGATTTATTATTTATATATGGTTAGGTTGAAAGGGATATAATATGTAATTACATAAAAATCCGGTCTCTAATTATTATTATTATTATTATTATTATTATTATTATTATTATTATTATTATTATTATTAAATTTTAATTTAAACAAACTTCCCTTAATATAGGGGTTGCCCTGAAGGACAAAGTATACCAAATATAAGTACAAATATTAGTAAATGCGTACAATTTTATGAAATGTTTTCCGTGAGCAATATAATTATTATTATTGTGTTATTAATTTACTTTATATATTATGTGATATATCTCAGAAGATAGATTGAATAGTGGTGGTGGTGGTGGTGGTGGTGGTATCTTCAGATTTCAATTTCTATTGTGTTATAGAAAGTGTATGTCAGAGTTTTAGTTTATACAACATGATTTCAGTATATTAACTTAATTGACAGATAAAAGAAAATAATGTTATTCATAGTTTTCTACCCACGGGAAGGTCTTTCACTACAAAGCCAGCATTCTCTCCAATTTTTCCTATTTTTTGCCTTTCTCTTAGTCTTCGCATATGATTCATATATTATCTGGATGATAAAAACTTCTCAACCGAACAATAACAGGCATTTCCGATATTTATTCTGCGTGTAATTTCCTCTCGACTATCATTTATATTTGTTACTGTTGCTCCAAGGTACTTGAATTTTTTCACCTTCTCAAAGGATAAATTTTACAATTTTTATGTTTTCATTTCGTACTATGTTCTGATCACGAGACGTAATCATAAACTGTATTTTTGTTTTTTTTTTTTTGTTTTTTTTTTTTTCGGGGTTTACTTCCAAACCTATCTTACTTACTTCACGTAAAATTCTCGTGTTTTCCCTAATCGTTTGTGAATCTTCTCCTAACATATTCACGTCATCCGCATAATCTAGCAGCTGATGTAACCCGTTCAATTCCAAATTAATTTATTCATTCATTGCTGCATAATGTATATTTTCATTTTTTAAGTTTGGTATTTAACGATGCGTATCAATTACTGGATCATTTAGAGTCGATTATAATTGGTGGTAGCAAGACGGTATTTGGCGAGATGAGGCCAATGATTCGCACGAATTTACCTGACAATCACCTTACAATTTGGGAAAACCTCAGAAAAAATTCAACCAGATAACTAGCCCAAGCGCAGCCCCGAATCAGGAGGTAAATAACATTTTTATTATCACTACCATAACCATCATCATTATTCATCATCATCAGCATTATCATTTTATCGAAACGACGACTATGACTCTTTCCGCCCTCATTCACTTGAAAATTTCTGAGCGACACTACGGATTCCTAATTAACTAACCTCTCTGATGATGTGGTCGGCATAGATCTAGGACGCCGTTTGAGACAACACAGAACAAGACAGGTACAAGAAATATACCTACAAACAGTTTTTATGCAAAGGAGATATATCTCCACCTGTCTTCTTGGAATAGAATTCAGATACGCTGGCTTCGAACCTAGGGAGACAACTACTCATACTATGGCGTAAAATTGTACGCTTTTTTTCTAATGCAATGTTACAATTTTACATTATTTCTTTTTTTATTTGTCAGCATTCTGCATCACTTAATAGTGAATACATATTTTAATTGTAGTATGAATACAACTTACAACTTACTTACTTACAAATGGATTTTAAGGAACCCGAAGGTTCATTGCCGCCCTCACATAAGCACGCCATCGGTCCCTATCCTGTGGAAGATTAATCCACTCTCTATCATCATATCCCACGTCCCTCAAATCCATTTTAATATCCTCCCATCTACGTCTCGGCCTCCCCAAAGGTCTTTTTCTCTCCGGTCTTCCAACTAACAGTCTATATGCGTTTCTGGATTCGCCCATACGTGCTACATGCCCTGCCCATCTCAATCGTCTGGATTTAATGTTCCTAATTATGTCAGGTGAAGAATAAAATGCATGCAGTTCTGTGCTGTGTAACTTTCTCCATTCTCCTGTAACTTCATCCCTTTTAGCTCCAAATATTTTCCTTAGCACTTTATTCTCAAACACCCTTAATCTCTGTTCCTCTCTCAAAGTGAGAGTCCAAGTTTCACAACCATACAGAACAACGGTAATGTAACTATTTTATAAATTGTAACTTTCAGATTTTTTGACAGCAGACTAGATGACAAAAGCCTATCAACCGAATAATAACAGGCTTTTCCACATTGATTCTGCGTTTAATTTCCTCCCGAGTGTCATTTATATTTGGTACTGTTGCTCCAAGATATTTGAATTTTTCCACCTCTTTGAAAGATAAATCTCCAATTTTAGATTACGAAATTCGGAAGGTCTGATGATACAAAAGAAAGTGGGATGTTTGGATTCTGACAGCACAGTAGTTGGTTCGTTGTCATGAGAGCCGACTATACAGGTAGCTCTGTAAAGGCAAACTAATCTGTCATGCAGGAATGCGAGAGAGGTTATAAAGAGAACAGCGTGTGGTCCTGCCAGGGGGTGGCCATTGTCCCATCATCGGAGCTGTCCCAAAACACCTACAACACCCTTACTTTGCACCCCCTAATCTCTAACAAAACCCCTTTCGGTATACCTTTTACGACCAAGATCTGTAGATTTCTTAACAATAGAAATTCTAACAGGATTTGTTGAAGTTGTCCAGGCCCAAAATGTGTTTGTTAAATGGCGATTTTCGTTTCAGTGTCGTTTAAATGAGATTTAGCGAGATTTCGCGTTCCAGTAAATATATTTCCTTTGGTAAGCTCCTCACAGCAACTGCCAATCATACTGTCTGCGGTGACAACACTACCTTAAGATTTGTATGTTGTTGATCGTCAATGTGTTATGTGTAAGGACTGTCGTCGGGTTGGGTCTCACAGGAACCTAAGTCCAATGTTTATTTAACGACAGTTTGAATCTTAAAACTAAATCTTTAGCCTCTGTAAAAGGCAGGGAAGTAGATTTCCCATGCTTTTATAACTTCGATAATAGAAGTGAATGATATGAGTGATTATCTGTGATTTACGGGAGCCCTATGATAGACGTTGAACTCGAGATTCGCTGGTTCAATTCCGTATGAGAGCGATAGGTTTTAGAGGACGGGGTAATAATTTCAAGCTTTCTGAACAATTACTCCAAAAATACAGTAATAATTTTATTCTTCTACTTAATAGGTACGAGGGTCCCACGCCGTGGCGTCGCGGTCTAAGACATCCTGCCTAGGACTCGCGTTACGGAATGCGCGCTGGTTCGAGTCCTCATGGGGGAAGAAATTTTCTCATAAAATTTCAGCTAGTGTATGGGACCGGTGCCCACCCAGCATCGTGATGCATTTGGGGAGCTACGATAGGTAGCGAAATCCGGTTGCGAATGCCAGCTATAATGGCTGGGGGGATCATCGTGCTAACCACACGATACCTCCATTGTGGTTGAATGATCGTCCATCTCTGGTTCGGCATGTGGGCGTGAGGCAACAGCCTGCAGGTCGGTCTAGGCCCTTCATGCGTCACGGATAATAATAATAATAATAATAATAATAATATTATTATTATTATTGTTATTATTATTATTATTATTATTATTATTATTATTATTATATTAAAATGGATTTGAGGGAGGAGGGATATGATGATAGAGACTGGATTAATCTTGCTCAGGATAGGGACCAATGGCGGGCTTATGAGAGGGTGGCAATGAACCTCCGGGTACCTTAAAAGCCAGTAAGTAAGTAATAATAATAATAATAATAATAATAATAATAATAATAATTATTATTATTATTATTATTATTATTATTATTATTATTATTATTATTATTATAGGTAGGAGGACACTAACATTCTTAGAGAACGTTTGTCCAAATTATTAAGACAGCATTTTCAAATATAAAAGTATAATTACATTATCCAATTTACCCCATAAATTTCAACAAGATTAATATTTGCGTGACAAATTGGATATCTTAAGGGGTCGGCCTAACAAATACATTTACAACACGTATAATAATCCTGTGCGTAATAAAGAACTGCAGGCAAAATGTGTTACCCGTTTCTCTCTCACGTTGAATTTCGACAATGAATAACTTCTGCAGTTTAGAGCATTGTTAAATTAATTTCTACTACTAAAAGGCAGTAATTTGATCATTACCATGCATCGACTATATTTTGTCTTTGTTAAAGACGGGATGTTTAGTAGACCTACTGAAGAGTCTAATTGATCCCAGAAGTCGTTGTGAAATTCTATGACGTGATAAAATTGATAGTTGCATAGCTTTACTACTTTAATGAGTTTTGGAATAATATTCTGGGGAAATTCTACAGATAATAACAGTTTTAATTAGAATTATAGTAGGTGCCAAATCTAGGGAATCGTGTAGGACCATTTAAAAAAAACTACAAATAATGCCCATGGCTTGTCAGTATATTTTTTCATTAATAAAGTTTCTCCTGCATAATCGTGAAAACTTTGCAACAAATTCAAAAGTTCATAGTATAAATAGGGTAAAGGTTGGTAATATTGTGATACTAGTAATATTTTTATAGTCCTTTTTGGGAATTTATTACAATTTTACTGAGCGAAAGAAGGACCGATTTTGTGCAGGAACTTTGGACAAAATTCCCTTAATACGTTGACGCAAAAAAAAAAAAAAAAACCGATCTCCCTCTCGCTCAGTAAAATTGTAATAGATTCTCAAAAAGAACTATCACAATATTCCTCATATCACAATATTACCAACCTTTACCCTACACGTAAAAAATGACTTTCATACTCCATCGACAAGTCTATCGCGCTGTCTAAAAGGAGTGTGTTATGTGACAGTAATTTTTTTTAATAGCATCCCTATGGACATAAAAAAATCAAACTCAAAACATAAGATTATTTAGGGCGAAATTAAAGAAGTGCCTAATTTCTCACGTCCTCTATTGTGTAGATGAATTTATGGCATTCAACAACGCTGCATGAATTTTTCTGTCTTGTATAAAGTTTCTATAATAACCCCATGCATTTTACTAGCTATATTGTAAAACTCTTGATTGTATTTCAACTAGACTGTGACTATACTAATTAAGACTTTGTAGTACTATTTTTTTTACATGTTTCATATTCTAGCTGTAAAGCGATATACGAATACCATAGAATGCAAATAAATACAATACCACTACTATACTTCTCTGCATATCTTAACGCTGCAGTGCCGCCACCTAGGCGGGATTGTGTCGCTGTCGCTGCGATATGAGTGGATACATATCCCGCTGTAGGCCTACTCACAATAATTCGCGTCGGTTTCGCTTTCGCTCACGCTCCTGAGTTTCGCGTTGGTGTGAACAAACCTTTACGTATAACTACGTGTGATTGTGAAAGTGCCTGTCCCCTTTCATGAAAAACGAATCTACATGAACTGCAGTCCTTGTATTCCTCTTATTCTCCTTTTTTCTCCCTGTTCTCCTTGTATTCACTTATTTTCGCTGTCTTTCCCAGTTTTCCTGTATACTTTTTGTTCTCGTTGTATTCCTCTTTGTTCTCCTTATCTTCCCCTAGTTCTTCTTGTCTTTCCCTTTTTTATCTGTCTTGACCTTGTTCTTGTATTCCCCTTTTATCCTTATATTCCCCTCCTCATTGTGTTCTTTCTGTTCTCCTTATCTTTCAATTGTTCACCTTGAATAGCTACTCATTGTTCTCCTGGTACCTATGCTCCTTATTCTCATGGTCTTAACCCTTCCTCGCCTTGTCATCCTCTTTTTCTTCGTGTATGATATGACCCTTGTTCTCCTTTTCTACCATCTTCTCTTTATCTTCCCCTTATTCTGTTTTCCTTCCCTTTCTTCTCTTTGTAGTCTCCTTGTATTCCTTGAATTCCCTAGTTCTCGTAAAAATTCTCCTTGTTCTCCATGAACTCCCTTTGTTCTCATTACATTCCCCTTGTTCCCATGTCTTCCTCTTGCTTTCCGTGTATTACCCTTGTTCTCCTTGTCTTTACCTTGTTCTCTATGTCTTCCCCTTGTTTCCCTTGTATTGCACTTTTTCTCCTTGTCTCCCCTTTGTATTATTTCAGAAAGCATTTTAGTCTATGTATTTATTTATTTTATGAATTTCAGCATGTCGAGCATCACACACTGATATCTCCGTCTCGCTCTTCTCTCCTCCTCTCTTCTTCTCTCTTTCGCTTTCTTAACAACTATTGGTCGAGATTCAAGCCAGTTTTTACTTCAATTTGTCGTAAAATATTTCCCTAAGAATTCCTATTACGCGCCGATATTGAGGGACTTCTAAAACCTGTGTTTGTGTCTATTGAAAGTTTTGGTTTAATAGAGCTGATGATTATTTGGAATGGAATTGGAATGGAATTTAACTGAGGGGGGCACGGATGGCCCAGCACTGCGACCTATTGAGATCTATTGCGCTAACATTTCATATGGAATGAATTGCATGTCACAGATTACCTACGCGCACCGTCCTAACCACATGACTCTCTTAACGACCAGTCCCTACAGCCGACAGAATCCATATACCATTCCTGCTTCGGCAAATTCCCCCAAGGCCCCCCTGTCGGTCCGAGGCGAAACTCCTCCCCCGAGTAGGTCCGCCTTGGGTGCCATTGCAGAAGCCATTCAACATCGCTGAACTACATTCCACGGAGGCCGGTCGAGAGAGTCAGCAGCTTCGGGAGGCCGCCAGTAAAGTGATCTGAAAAACCAGAAACGGATGATGATGAAAGGATGATGGGGGGGGGGAGGAAAGGAAGTGGCGAAGATGTGTGGCGTTCCAATCGCCTGAAAAAGCTACCTGATATTCATCCATAGGAGTGAGGGAAACACCCCGAAAAAAACCTTACGCAGTCAACTCGTCCTGACCGGGAATCAAACCTGGGATCGCTGGGTTCGGAGTTAGACTCGCCAATCTCACAACGGTGAATTGATGATTATTTAAAACCTATTGTTATAAAATATTTTTGAATATTAGAAAAGACTACAAATTTCTGCAAAATTAGGAACGTAGATGGATATTTCATAATATGACCCCATAATTAAATTACGTAAGTTGGGTCAGATGCAACAGTGTTCATGAGTAAGATAGTTATATATAATAAAAGTGATATAATACAGTAAAAAGTGTTCATATAACTGTATTATATCACTTTGATTATATATAACCAGGGAAAGGATTTATATGTAAATACATATTTACTTATAAAGCTAATATAATTTATATTTTGCATTATCTTTATGTTTCACAATGTGTAGGGTTGAAAAATCCTACTTTTATTTTCCATATTTTTCCATATTTTAGAGTTTAGTACATATTTTCGTTAATTTCCATATATTTTCCATATTTCATATAAAACAGTCCATATTATATTAGGTTTAACAATAAAACAAAACAAAATTCCATTAACTTTTAAAAATACATTTCAACAATAGAGATTTAAACACATGTTCAGTAATCCCTTTAACATCAGAGTTATTTGAAAATTAGCAGTCCTATCAACAATGGGAAAGTAAGTTACAAAACTGTATTAATTTAATTTAAAATTTTTAACAGACTTCAGTTGTGCAGCTCAACAGTTAAATGCCAGTCAGAGTACACATAGGTTCAGTTTTGTAAATCATACTATAAAGACGGTAAATATGCCAAAAGTACGTCATTCAGTCAATTTAAAATCAAAACTAACAAGTTACATTTCAGAATTTAAAGAAGATGGTTTATCAACTGACAATAAAATATTATTTTGTAATTTGTGTCAGTGTGCAGTATCATCTACACAAAAGTTCCTGGTGCAACAACACATTACAACTAGTAAACATCAGGCCAACAAACAACTAAATTCCAAGCAGAGACAATTGTTTTTAACACAACCAACAACATCGAATGTAAGATCTGAGTTTAACATCGACCTGTGCCGTTCTCTCATCTCTGCTGATATTCCTCTCTACAAACTAAAGAATAAGGTCTTCAGGGAATTCCTTGAAAAATATACTCAACATACAATCCCGGATGAGTCAACACTTAGGAAGACGTATGCTCCATCCATCTACGATGAGACAATACAGAAGATAAGAGATGAAATTAAAGATAGTTCAATTTGGGTTTCCATTGATGAGACTCCCGACAAAGAAGGTAGACTTGTTGGTAATGTAGTTATCGGTTTGTTAAGTGAACAATATTCTGAACGAATTCTTTTACATTGTGATGTTCTAGAAAAGTGCAATAACAAAACTATAGTTAAACTGTTCAACGAAGCTATGGGTATCCTGTGGCCAAAGGGTATTATGTACGATAATGTGTTATTCTTTATTAGCGATGCTGCCCCTTATATGGTCAAAGCTGGACAAGCATTATCTGTTGTATATCCTAAATTGACTCATTTTACTTGTGTGGCGCATGCATTTCATCGTGTGGCAGAAGTGGTCAGAGACAATTTCCCTAAAGTAGATTTGTTGATTTCATCAGTGAAAAAAGTATTTCTCAAAGCTCCCAGTAGAGTTAACGTGTTGAAAGAAATGTACTCTGAAATTCCATTGCCACCAAAGCCAATTTTAACTAGATGGGGTACATGGCTAGAAGCAGTTGAATATTATGCCGAACATATAGACTCTATTAACAATGTTCTCCTTGCATTGGACTCTGAAGATGCAGTCTCAATTGATACTGCGAAAACAGTTACCTGTGACATAAGTGTGAAGAATGACTTAGCTCACATTCAGCATACATTTTCATGCATCATAAAAACGCTCAAAAGTCTCCAAAATAGGCACCTTTCACTATCTGAAAGTTTTGAAATTATAAATAGTACTGTGGAACAACTGAATCGTGGTAGAGGTAAAGTTGCAGATGCAGTAAGAGCTAAGGTGGACACTGTACTTTCAAAAAACCCTGGATATGAAGAACTACAAAAGGTTGTTGCTGTGATGAGTGGTGAATCAACAGTGAAGATTAACTTGGACTTATCCCCAGCAGACATTGTGAAATTGAATTATGTACCAGTTACTTCTTGTGACGTCGAACGCTCTTTTAGTCAGTATAAATCTATCCTCAGAGACAATAGAAGAAGATTCACTTTTCAGCACTTGAAAGAAATGTTTGTAACCTATTGTTATGGTAACAGACAATAAAAATTGTGTTTTGTTGAAACTACATTGGAAGATAAGGTACGTCCATTATATTTTTTGTTTAGTTTGATTAAAATGTACCAATATTTAACGTACATAGTCATTTTTTTATAATTTTAAGTCCATATTTAATTCCATATTTTGGTAAAAATCCATATTTAATTCCATATTTTGGTAAAAATAACTACATATATATTTACATATTTCATATATTTTTAGTCCATATAAATCCGTTCCCTGTATATAACTATGATCCCATAAATTTTGGTAATTTAATCCATCGTTGAAACAGAACAAAAATAAATAGGAAAAGAGATCCACCGAATATATATATTTCTTTTCCTAAAAGTATCGATCGCTCTCGATACTCTCAAATATCGAAGTTATCGAAGTATCAATAATGTCGAAAAGCCAACTGTATTACATTGTTTATAGCTATTTAATTATAGGCGAAAGATCGTGTCTTTTTTCTTGGTCTGCAAGTTACAATTCCGCGATTTCATTCTTGCTGATTCTATTTTTGTCAGATCTATTTATAGCCCAATTTTCGCTACGATATATCAAAACTGGCGTGGCCATAACTTTGCGGCAATATTTGTCAATTTTTCCAACGATATTCTCTATATTTACGAACTTTCATACGAATGCAATGTGAGAGACAGCAAATAACATTCCTCGAAGTCTGTCTGTTACCATACCGATCTGTTGTTAAGCATTATTGGCCCAGTGAGAGTGAGTCAGACAAAACAAGAAACAGGACTGTGTTGAAGATGAAAATAGAGCGGTCATAAATTAATTTCACAAATGAAGGAGTACAAGAGATGGGTCTATTGTACCATTCAGTGTAACAGCTCTCGGATAATTACAGAAATTAACAATCTGGCCAGACGGGCCGAGCTTCAACTGCGAGATATGGTCGTGGCAACCGTCCAAGAATGCGAGCCGTGAAAAGTTCATTACTGAGTCGTGGCAAAATTGGATAACGATTTCGATGCAGCAGAGACGTCAACCTTTCGCCTCACGAGACGTTCTTTAATAACTCAGAATGTCTTCAATGTGCAGAAGTTTTTCAGTTGTAATTAAAGAACGAATCGAATGGGCTAACCGCAAGATAAGACAGTATGTTCTGTTACTGCAGATAAGATGCTCGATTCTCCAGAAATTAACTGACACAATTCCATTATTTCAATTCTGATTTAAAATCATTTTAACTCAATACAAATATCGTTTAATCCCAAAACCTTTCTTGTTCCTTAATTTTACATTCAAATCTTCGACTTATCCTCCTTCCCCCTCATTCTCTCCCCTTCAACGTATCTGTCTTCCTTGTTCTCTTCTCCCCTACCTCTCATTTCACTTTCCTTCTTATTACTTTCGTTTGCACCTTCTTTCTCATCCGCTCACATCATATTTTTCTTCTCTTCCTACTCCTACTCCTTCACTCTCTTTATTCTTTGTAGTCCTGCCGTTTCCCATTTCTTCGTAATCCTATTCTTCCCTTTCTTTCTCTCGCTCATCCTCGCCTGCAATTCCTTTTCCTTCCTCCTCTTCAACTTTTTACTTTATTTCTTCCTGAAGAAAATATGTGTGGATTGGAAAGAGAGGAGGCTGTTCAGTAACCTAGTCAACAAATTGAAACTTTTTTCGTGTATCTGATGTTATCTGATGTGTAATGGGTATAATTACATCATTTTGGGTTCCTGAATTCAGTGGAAAAATTAGCTACTTTCTATCACGATACATTTCCTAGATACACATTGCACTAACACAAAAAGACCGTAATACTATATTGGCACACATGGCTCATTTTCAATGCAGACATAACATAACACCCTAGATCATATATACCCAGATTGTTCGGCGTTATAGGCTTTGACGGTAACAACTTTTGTCAGGTTTACTATGCTGCCATCCAGTTGTTACATAAGGAGTCACGTCATAACTCCCATTTGAATTGCATTAGCGACTGTACTGCCATCTCATGTTCGTTTACGGCGGACGGGTGGCGATCCTGGCGGTTGTTCTCTTCAAAGTGCAACCGATTTTAACATAGGAATGAGCAATCTATATGTGATCTGGGATAACACTCAGAATCCACATAACATAACATAACATAACATAGCATAACATAACATAACATAACATAACATAACATAACATAACATAACATAACATAACATAACATAACATAACATAACATAACATAACATAACATAACATAACATAAAATATTCTTATAAACCAACAAAATCACTAAAATAAATCACAGTAATCCAAGATGTTAATACAGTATTTACAATATTTAAAACCAATTTCTTTCCGAAAAATGGGATACGATGCTTTCCTTTTGTACGGTATTTACTTTACCTCTGTTTAGAAATTAGCACGAAATACCGATTCACTGAAAATATACTCCAACGATTTTCTTCTTGCGTATTTTTCTTGCATACTTAAGATGAAGTGGGGTAGCTCATTTGGTAGAGCAGCTGGCTACGGACTGGAAGGTCCGGGATTCGACCCCGGATGGTGACGGGATTTTCACGTTGCTAAACTTCCAGAACGGCCCCGAGGTCCATTCAGCTTCCTATAAAATTGAGTACTGGGTCTTTCCGGGAAGTAAAAGGCGACCAGAACGTGGTGCCGACCACAGCACCTCATTCTAGTGCTGAGGTCATGGAAAGCATGGGGCTCTACCTCCATTCCCCCCCCCCCCAAGTTCTTTCATGGCGTGTGACGGGGATACCTTTACTTAAGATTAAGTGACAAATGAAACGGTAGCTACACATCATAGGTTGTGCATTCTGGAACTGTCTTCTTTGTAAAATTAACTTGTAATAATAATAATAATAATAATAATAATAATAATACTTACTGGCTTTTAAGGAACCCAGAGGTTTATTGCCGCCCTCACATAAGCCCGCCATTGATCCCTATCCTGAGCAAGATTAATCCAGTCTCTACCTTCATATCCCACCTCCCTCATCCATTTTAATATTATCCTCCCATCTACGTCTCGGCCTCCCCAAAGGTCTTTTTCCCTCCGGCCTCCCAACTAACACTCTATATGCATTTCTGGATTGCCCATACGTGCTACATGCCCTGCCCATCTCAAACGTCTAGATTTAATGTTCCTAATTATGTCAAGTGAAGAATACAATGCGTGCAGCTCTGCGTTGTGTAACTTTCTCCATTCTCCTGTAACTTCATCCCTCTTAGCCCCAAATATTTTCCTAAGAACCTTATTCTCAAACACCCTTAATCTCTGTTCCTCTCTCAAAGTGAGAGTCCAAGTTTCACAACCATACAGAACAACGGGTAATATAACTGTTTTATAAATTCTAACTTTCAGATTTTTTGACAGCAGACTAGATGACAAAAGCTTCTCAACCGAATAATAACAGGCATTTCCCATATTTATTTTGCGTTTAATTTGCTCCCGAGTGTCATTTATATTTGTTACTGTTGCTCCAATATATCTGAATTTTTCCACCTCTTCGAAGGATAAATCCCCAATTTTTATAATTCCATTTCGTACAATATTCTGGTCACGAGACATAATAATAATATACTTAGTCTTTTCGGGATTTACTTCCAACCCTATCGCTTTACTTGCTTCAATAATAATAATAATAATAATAATAATAATAATAATAATAATAATAATAATAATAATAATAATAATAATAATAACTACTTTCACATATGTTAAGAACTAAGTGGAAAATAAGGAAACATATTGCTTCTGTCTTTATTTACTGTGTGTGTGTCGACATTCCATCGCTGCATGACTCCAGCAAGTGGGTAACAAACATTGCACTTCAGCAAGGAATTCATGTCCCTGTCGGCAACACTCCCCCCCCCCCATCCTCCTCTCCGTGGCCCTCGTCATCCCAACTGGCTTGACAATGTCGCTTTGCTAGATTATTGCATTCAGTCTGGAGGCAGACGCGGTGTCGGTGGAGTCCAGACGGAAGAAAAGCCTCTCTTTAAATAAGGAGGACGACCCAATAAACAAAACGTCACAGCTCGGAAGAATGGTGGAGTCGGCTCGTATCTCTGACATCCCGACTGCCGGACTGACGTTAATTACTGATGCGATCCGCTTTCCAGTTTTCTTTTGTTTTAAAAAATGGAGTCGTCATTGGACTTTTCCATGCTCTCTCGTTCCAAAGTTATTCTCGCACTAGTTGTATATGTTTATCGAGTTTGACAAAACGTTCGATGTTGTCAGTATGATCGCTTTATTAGGTTTATTTGCTTTAGATTTGGAGTTGGCACGTAGGCCGATTGTAAGAAATGACCAGTCACTTTATGGTTTTTATGGGTTCGTACAATATTTACGTACTACGATGTACACGAGTCTTTTTCTTGGTCTGTACCAATACGATATCTTAATCGGTCACTACAGTGAAATCTGTTTTGCATTTGCTCAGTTTGTTAATTTATTAAATATCACAGTTTTAAGTACGAATTGGATGCTCAGAAACCATCTTATCACAACTCAGTCCTCACAGGCAAGTGCTTGGAAGTTAGGGAAAGAAAATTTGAGCACTGTGACAGGAAAACTAGAGAAGAAGAAGAAGAAGAAGAAGAAGAAGAAGAAATAATCCATTAGAAATGATGTCGCTAATCGATAATCGATAGTATGGATCATGATAGTAATGACGTAGAGCCCGGATGTTAGGCAAAATGTCTTTTTTAAACTGAGTGTATGTATGAAAGACCTATTAGAGATAAACACGTTTCCACACATTTGAGGACGATAGGCCCAATTATTATTTTGGATTTTTTGCCTATTTTAGCTTCCATTGCCTATTTTAAGGTTAAATGCCTTTTTTTTTTTTTAGCTTTTTACGTCGTTATTGTACATTTTTTATATTTTTTAATGCATTTAAAATAAACCCCGCACATAAATTATATAAAAAAAGAATCGTTGAAATGTGGATATGGAGAAGAATGGAAGTGTGAAGTGGACAGATAGAATAAAAAATGAAGCTGTTTTGGAAAGAGTGGGTGAAGAAAGAATGATGCTGAAACTGATCAGGAAGAGGAAAAGTAATTGGTTGGGTCACTGTTTGAGAAGAAACTGTCTACTGAAGGATGCACTTAAAGGAATGGTGAACGGAAGAAGAGTTCGGTACAGAAGAAGGTATCAGACGATAGACGACATTAAGATATATGGATCCTATGAGGAGACTAAGAGAAAGGCAGAAAAAGGGAAGATTGGAGAAAGTTGTGTTTGCAGTGAAAGACCTGCCCCTGGGCAGAATACTATGAATGAATGATTGTGCTAACCTTTCCCTTGTTTGTCAAGGTCACCAGTAGAATACTAGGTGTAAAACGTCTGGATTGTGTACATTTGTTTTCATTTTATTATTATTATTATTATTATTATTATTATTATTATTATTATTATTAGTGTACCGGTATATTGTTCCTGTATTTCTGCTATTGTATTGCTATTGTTCTGATACTGGTTGAGTGGAAGAGAAGTCTGTATGGCCTTAACTCTGCCAATAGAAATAAATCTACTATTACTACTACTATTGCTACTACTACTACTACTACTACTACTACTACTACTACTACTACTACCATCACCACCACCGCCGCTGCTACTACTTCTACTACTATTACTACCATCACCACCACCGCCGCCACCAGCACCTCTGCTGCTGCTGCTGCTACTACTACTACTACTACTACTACTAATACTACTACTACTACTACTACTACTACTACTACTAATACTACAAGGAGATTTCCCTATGCGAAGGTCACCTCAATTCCAAAGGCACGTCATGAATACAGTGTTATCTTCATTCTGAAAAATAGGAGCAAGAGATACACCTGGTATAGTACAACACTATCTACACGATTTCTTCTTACAGTCTTACTAATAAACCGTATATATAGTTTTTATACGAGACTTATGCAGAGTTGAGACAGAAAACGTTACTAATAAACCGTGAATAAGCTATGGACGTATAAACAGGCTGTAACTATACAATGGGAATTGCTTTGCAGTAGTTATATACACGAAACCCCTTGTTTAAGCGTTGTATATAGGAAAAAAAATGGCCGCCCCTTTAACAGCTGTTCATATCGACTGTCATTTTATGATGATGTTTACCTTGTAACCACAGAAGAACAAACCAAAGATCATTGAATTATTAGAATAATATTGCTGTAGCTTGTACTCTTTGACCAAAATGTAGTGTGGTAATCGATTAGAGCCAGTTGTACTATCGATACATAACATGCCACACTAGAGCGCTCTACCGGATCCAGTAGAGAACCTCAGATATTCTATTACCTTTCGTAACGAAGTAATGACGAAACTATGACATAGCTGTGTAACAGTTATACTGTTATACTCGACGTATGTAGTGATTATTAGTAAGGAATTTACACACGACTTGTAAACGAGCTACTCATTGTATAAGTATAAGAGAGTTAAACGTCTGTATATAGAGTTTTTATTAGTAAGACCGTATATATATTACAAATCATAAATTAAGATTTGCTGTTCTAATGTGTACTGCATTGCCACTTATTAAACTGAACTGAATTGAATGGAAGTCAGCTGTATATTTATTATCTAACCTTGACTTTCCTTCTGCTTGTATTATTTGTGCAAAACAAAAGCTTTCCACACTTGATCCAGAGGTTATAGGCTTACACATTATTTCCCCGGTAGTCGCGTTCGATCCGCGTACAACAGCAAAAGGCCGCCGGCATTTACGAGAGCGATACTGTTCCCTGGCAACGCTCTGTGTAAACGAAGCGCGCTAATGGATGAAAGAATGCAGTCGTTAAGAAATATGACGTACTGTGGTGGCCCGACTTTGTATTGACTCCGCGTGTCGTTAAGTCCCGTCGTGTTCCCGTTTCTTGTAGATTTTCGTCGTCATGAACATCATCATTATTCAAGGTCGTTAAAGATGACATAATCTATAACTCTTTGATAAACAACGTTAGCTTCCTATGAAAGGTATGAGATGTCACATCACAATCTTTATTAAAACTAAAATTCTAAATATCTTTCTCCGGTCGCCAGACGAATTAAAACTGTTAAATAATCGTTTAACGCTAATTGTGATCGCTTTTTAATACGGCTGGTTAGTTGCTAGTCATGAGTTGCGTCTAGCAATGAAGCTATTAGCGATCTAGCTTTTCGATATTTGCATATCGTCGGTTTACAGGCAAAACACATTAAGGGGTTTAGGTACAGCTTACAGCAGTAAAATGTTGGAAATATTGAACATTTTTTTCCTCCATTATTGTATCTTGTACAATAATGAAAATTAGTATGTCCTTCTGCTAAATATTTTTACGATTAAAAAAAATGATTTACTTTTTTTTTTTTTTTTTTTTTTCAAAATTCAGTTCACTGTGCAGTGATGAAACGTTTCTCACATAACTAAAAAACTACCAAACAATCTGTGATGACATTTTTTGTGTGTATTTATGCATGTCATATCTACAATATGATGCAAGATCACTTGTCTACCTTTGTTAGATTGTCTGATGAAAAATATTTATTTAAAAAAAATGGTCAAATATTAGTATTTTCATCTAACACAAAATAAAATAAAATATTATTTATTAAGGAATTTAGTTGAAAGAGCATGATATTGCAAACTTGAGTTTCAGCAATAAAATAAAAGAGAGAGAATATAAAAAAGTTAACAAGTTTATGAGTTATGAGGGAAACGCTTCATCACTGCACAGTAAACTGCCATCATTTTGAATTTTGAAAAAAAAAAAAATATATATATATATAGGGTAAACTAGGGTCTGTTGGACAGTCGGGCATGTTGGACACTCTGTACTTTAACGTGTTACCACGCCACTTGTGGGCACCACATTCTGCTAGAAGTCAATGACGGAAGTAGCCCCACTCGTGGCTACTTCCGTCATTGACTTCTAGCTGAATGTGGTGCCCACAAGTGGCGTGGTAACACGTTAAAGTACAGAGTGTCCAACATGCCCGACTGTCCAACAGACCCTAGTTTACCCTATACAATTTTTTTTTAATCGTTAAAATATTTTTTTTTTCATATAGCAGAAGGACAGTGTTTTACACATACCAATTTTCGTTATTGTACATGATACAGTAATGGAGGAAAAAAATGTTGAATAATTCCAAAAATTTTACTGCTGTAAGCTGTACCTAACCCCTTAATATCAATGATTGTTTTTGGTTTCAGTCAATGACTTATCATATAATATTCAAGGAATAAACCCTTTATATTACACATTTTATGATTTGTACAAACGTTTTCATCGCACTTGCAACATCATCAGATACATATAATTTCTAATTTATTAACCTCAGTTGTAAGTAGAGCAGATATTAATCAGTATTAGAGGTGAATGCTAAAATTAGGTTAAAAGTAGAAAATTAAAACATTAAACATTTTTTTGAAATATTATGATCTTTCACTTATTTATACAAAAAGCATTTTTGTTGTATATTTATGATTAATCAAGCAAAGTTGTATTAATCTTGTGTTATTGCTTTTAAATTATTCATTTTGTGTACACCCATAATATAATTTATTATAGGCTACTTCACATAATAAATTTATTATAATAATTTTACTTTTGCAGTTTAAATAACTTCCGATAATACTCTACATAAACTACACTACTGCTTCCAAGTATTGGACAACATCATAGCAAAAGTTATATACAAATAACTACGTAAGTTCAATTATAAGTTTGATCTAAACGACATTTCATACAAGTTGAGAGGATTCGAAGGTATTTCCTTCCCCTTCTACTTGCCCTGAGTCCGTCAGTAACAGACCGGTAGCTGTTACCTCTTATACCTGTACCCCCCAAGCTGTACACACTAGCAAATAAAATATTAAATAAAGTATATAAGTGAATATAAAATACAGAGTCACAGATGTTTGACAATTACATGTTAGAGTATATTTTAGTGTAATTCTTACAATATTTCAACTAATAATTAATTACATTTAGGAATGTCAGTTTGTATTACGAAGTGAGGGGGGGGGCGACACAGTGCAGATTGTCCCATTGTGCATGCTGTTGAGTAGCAACTAGCAGTGGAGAAAACATTTATCTTCTGTTGTTAGTAGCTTTTTAATGTGCCAGTTGATATAAACAGCAATAAAATTCAATATAAACGCTTAGTATGGACTTTCAAAATATAGAGTACCGGTAAACACTTTCAGAAATAAAATTTGTCACTATGTAGAAAGTAAATTAGTCAAACGTTTGTGAGATTGACAGTAGCATCTTCCCCTTCACTGATGATACGGAGTGTGAGTGGAGGGGAAAGCCTATCAACCAAACTGAAATGGAGTATATTCAAATATTTCTAAATTAATTCAGTAAACTCACAATAGCCTTTCTTTTTTAGAAAATACTTCGACATTGGTCTACAGTTCGTAACATCAAACCACACATATTAATACACGAGAGCAACTATACACTTCATTACCAGATGTTATACCATATAAACATATAAAGCAATTAATAGTTATATATAATAAATTTTCAGTCAAATACACTTTTCAATTTGTGAGGTCAGATGATCTGTTACATCACAATATTTAATACGAAGTCACTAATATTTTCGACTTTAAAAAGTCATCTTCAGGTGCATGAGATGCAAACAATTTTTAAAATTAGGTGGTAAGTTGATCTAGCAATTAATAACATAATAAGTAATGCACGTACTGGCATTTACATTTATATAAATTTCGTGCCTCTTGAGGTAAACTGTACTCAGTCTAAAACATGTAACGTCGGGTGAAACACGCCCCCTTGTCTGGAAGCAAACAACTGAACAACTATACAACTATGGCATTCACCACGACGAATTAGACTGCGTGCTCTCCCACCAACAGCATTTGCATCACAGCTTCTCCATCTCTTTTAGATTTATACATTATATTTAACATTTTAACATAGTTAATATCAAACTGTACAAATTTAATTTTAATGATAAGATCTAATGAGAATACTTAGCCTTTAATTGTATAAGGTTAATATCATGCTGTGCCTTCTCCTTGTCTTATATACATACGAGAATCTAGCATCAGTGTTCAGCTTTACCATGTACAGTTTACCTCAAGAGGCACGAAATTTATATAAATGTAAATGCCAGTACGTGCATTACTTATTATGTTATTAATTGCTAGATCAACTTATCACCTAATTTTAAAAATTGTTTGCATCTCATGCACCTGAAGATGACTTTTTAAAGTCGAACGTATTAGTGACTTCGTATTAAATATTGTGATGTAACAGATTATCTGACCTCACAAATTGAAAAGTGTATTTGACTGAAAATTTATTATAGCCTATATAATTATTAATTGTATTCACACTTTTCTGAACCAACATGTCTTTCAAAAAAAAAAAATATATATATAAAGCAATATCAGTCAACAATATCAATTACAACATGTAATATAGCCTATATAGAATACAAACAATTTTATCATGTAAATGAAAATGTAAACGAGTTTTCACTACAACACAAATTAACAATTTACACAACGATATAATCAAACTTTCTCATTAACAAAGTGAGAGCATTCTTTTACCAATGTTTGGCATGTTGCACGGCCGCAATTTATAAACCTATCAATCTAAGACAAAGATAACAGTCCCTGTGAATGAAATATACATTTTTCCCCACTTTCTCCCGGTAATCGAACGCGGGTGCACTGGATTTGTAGTTCAAAGAACTGTCACAGTCGAGCACGAAATAGGAAATGCTTATTTCGAACAGATGGACGAATGGGCAGACAGATAAAATTGCTCTCTGTCCGTTGACAGCGTAACAAGATCCTCCAATATGTAACGACACTCGGGTCAGCTTTTCATTTCAAGGCTCGTGTGGTGATGAATGTGAACCCATTATAGCGTACCGGCGCTACACAGCATTCCGTGTTGTACGTCACTTGAAACAGGATTTGAGTTTTCAATGGTCGGGCTCAAGTACGCAGTATTGTTGCTTGTGATGACATCTTAATGCTACAGATTCCGTCTCCGTGACCCGTGGAAACGGCACTCGCTACAATGTTGTGATTTCTATCAGTAATTTAATTGATTGCTCTTATAAGAGGGGTGCCCAAATATCTTTCCGCATCGATACGTCCTTTGTGTTCTTACGTTCTCTTCTATGATACAAGGGAGAAATTGATATCATTAAATGATAAAGACGAATGAATTACTATGATTCAGATGGGCTATTTCTACGGAAAAGACAAAGCCATGGCATTAAAAAAAATATATGTAAGAACAAAAATATTAATTCGAGGCAAAATAACAGAAACAATTCTGTAGTGCTCGGTAAAAGTGACACAAGTCAATTTCCACAAACGTTTTTTTTTTATTGACAACTTACGGAACATCTGTTCGCTTGGAAAAAAGTACATAGTATTCCTCTCATTACAATAATTAATACAGAAAAAAATCAAATCGACATAAACCAGTGTAAGTTGTCAATAAAATATCAAAAAAGGTTTGTGAAAACTGACTTATGTCACTTTTCCCAAGCACTGCAGAATTAATATTTCAATCATCGAACACCCAGGTTTCGATGTTCCCACAATTTGAAAGTTAAAAATCAGACAAATTAAACAAATGTCACACTATTTGCAGAAAAATATTAAGAAACTTAAAGCGAAAAAAAAACAATGTAAACACCGAGTTAATATATATATATATATATATATATATATATATATATATATATATCAATGTCTCTAGTTTTAATACTTAATGGGAGCGAAGATGGCTCTTAAGGGGAGATAGCCTATACAGGTTTGAGAACAAAAAATTAGGGAAATTCAATATTTTTGTTTCCCAGCAACTAATGACTCTTTTATGTTGCAATTTGACATGCTCAGTATTTACTGCTTCTGCAATTATAGAATATTTTCAGATTTACAAAAGGTTCACCATTATGAGTAGGCCTAATTATCATAACAAAAAGTGGCTGTTTTTGTGCACTGATGTACCGTTTTTGTGATAATATCCACAAATACAAATATTTCTGAATCATTATTTTCCTATTTATTCCTGAATTTCAAATGAAAAATAAGAATTACAATCTTTGAAAAATCTGCAATAGAAGTTTTTTTTTCTAATTTCTTATGAGAAGTTGAATATTAAAAAACAGACTATAAATGTTACACCAATAATCGTAGTTCAGCTTGATGACAAGTATAAAAGACAGTTGCATGCAATATTATACTGTGGTGTCTTAAAAACGAGTTACCACAAAAACGGTTTTCAAAAGTACAAGTTATGGGAAATGAGCGTTAAATATACCTTATGTATAGAGAGTTAATAAGTGCACACTTGCACGTTTATGGCCATATGTACCAAAATATATCATGAAAATTCCGTCACTGACATCAAGATAAATGTTCAATCTTTACATAATTTTCTTTTTACTCTCAAACCTGTATATCCCCCTCTTAATTTATATATATTATTTTAATGTACCGAAGTACATATGATATTTTCATGCAGATATTCTGCGTCATCATACTGTACGATGAAAGAGTAATGGAACGGAGAAAAATTCTCTCCGGCACCGGGATTTGAACCCGGATTTTCAGCTCTACGTGCTGATGCTTTATCCACTAAGCCACACCGGATACCAATCCCGGTGTCGGACAGAATCGTCTCAGTTTAAGTTCCAACTCTTGGGTTCCCTCTAGTGGCCGCCCTCTGCACTACTTCATAGATGTCTATGAACGTAGGACTGAAGTCCACACATGTGCTGAGGTGCACTCGTTATGAGTGACTAGTTGGCCGGGATCCATGGTTCTGTGAGTGACGTCAGAGTTTACAGAAAAACCTACAATGTCAAAAGTTACCATTTTGATCCAATATAAACTTTTACAATACGCACTACTAAGAAGAAAGTGGGTTGGAAGACTCTTGAGAAAATTAGAAGACTGCATGAATCAACAATTTTCTTTTCTTAAAACATCTGGTAATCGAATTCGTATTTGTAGAATAAGAGGCAAAATAATTACAGTGACTGTTTCTGTTTTATTTTGGCCTCATGGTTTTAAGAATTTAGCAAAAAAAATTCTGGACCACCCTATAAAAATAGATAACATTCTTTAAAACCAGGAACTTACTTAGGTGGACTCATAAAGGTTTCTTCTTTGAACAATATCCTTGCTGGTCCCTCCCAAAACACCGCGATGAAAACAAAAACTACAATAGATGTTTATGGATTTTAACCTCTACGCATTAGCCCACAATGTCGGGCTCCGTAATAGATCAAGCGGTAATGGGCATCTCGCAGCACTTCATCGGCTTATTGTGTCTGTATTTCAACGCCCCGCACTGCTGTGGCAGCCGCTGTAGACCCTACTGCTTCAGACCTGGATTGTTTAATGCGAGATTTAACAGATCGATAACATCAATGTTAAATTTTTTAAGACAAATTTAATGAATTAGTTAATATCAATCTGCCTGCCTGCCTGCCAGTCTGTCTGTCTGTATGTCTGTCTATCTATACTACTTACCTACATCTATTTGTCTGTCTGTATCTAAATTCAGATTCTACCAATGTAATCCATCCAAGCTAATCTATCTAATCTAATCTACCTACCTACAGTTATCTGTCTGTCTGTCTGTCTAAATCTAAATCAAATCCAATCTTATCCAATCCAGTCCATCCGATGTAATCTATCTAATCTAATCTACCTACGTACATCTATCATCCATCTGTCTGTCTGTCTTTCTAAGTCTAAATTCAAATCCAATGTTATTCAATCTGATATATCAAATCTAATCAATATTCCTACTTACATCTGTCTAATGTATGTATGTATGTATGTATGTATGTATGTATGTATGTATGTATGTATGTATGTATGTATGTATGTATGTATGTATGTATGTATGTACGTACGTACGTACGTACGTATGTATGTATGTACGTATGTATTTACAGTATGTATGTATATATGTATGTATGTATGTATGTATGTATGTATGTATATATGTATGTATGTATGTATGTACGTATGTACGTACGTACGTGCGTATGTATTTACAGTATGTATGTACAGTATGTATGTATGTATGTATGTATGTATGTATGTATGTATGTATGTATGTATGTATGTATGTACTGTACTGTATGTATGTATGTAGGTATGTATGTATGTTTATATATATGCACGTACGTACGCACGTATGTATGTATGTACGTTTGTATTTACAGTATGTATGTATGTATGTATGTATGTATGTGTATGTATGTATGTATGTATATGTATGTACGTACGTATGTATTTACAGTATGTATGTACACTATGCATGTATGTATGTATGTATGTATGTATGTATGTATGTATGTATGTAAGTTCAAGTCTTATCCAATCTAATACATCTAATCTGATCTACCTACCTTCCTACATTTGTATACATCTGTCTGTCTCTATTTAAATCCAAATTCAATGTTATCCAGTATTATCTAATATAATTCATCCAATATATCTACCTACGTACGTCTATCTTCATCTATCTGTCTGTCTGCCCACACGCATACTTTCCGTGATTCGAATTCACTGATCCACAAGTTTATTCTTGTCGAAATTGACATTTTAATGGATTTAAGTTTTTTCTGAATTTAATAGAGAATGAAACATCTACTTGGAAGATTTAGTGAAGAACTGTTTTCAAAACATTGGAGAAGTGATAGTAGGAGGAAGAAGAATAAAGTGCATAAGGTTTCTGATGATATGGCATTGTTAGCACAAGAGGAGATGATAATAAAGGATATGCTACTGGAGCTAAATGACAGCTGTGAGCAGTGTGGTATGAAGACAAATGAAAATAAGACGAAATTCAAGGTGCAGTTTATGTTTGGGTGGAAATGGATTAAATTTATATTTATTATTGGATTATTGGTTGAAATTTTATTATGAACTTGGATTTAATTGTAATTTTTTTTAGTTTGTAAGAATGATTTTGGCTCTAAAATATGTACGCATAGCCCGTCGCTCTCATTACTTTTTAACTGATATATTTCAATTGTTCCATGATTATAGGAAGAAAAATAAGGAAGATAAACTTGAGAATTCTAAATGAGGAGTAGATCAAGTGGACAGCTTCAGATACTTGGGGTGTACTATAAACAGTAACATGAGTTGCTGCCAGGAAGACAAAACAAGAATAGCAATGGCCAAGAAATCTTTCAATAGAAAAAGGAGAATCTTCTGCGGATCTCTGGAAATAGAACTAAGGAAGATACTACTGAAGTGCTTTGTGTGGAGTGTGGCATTGTATGGAACAGAAACATGAACATTACGACGAAGTGCAGAGGAGTGAATAGAAGTTTTTGAAATATGGCTATGGAGAAGAATGGAACGTGTAAAGTGGACAGACAGAATAAGAAATGAAGCTGTGTTGGAAAGAGTGGGCGTAGAAAGAATGATGTTGAAACTGTTCAGGAAGAAGAAAAGGAACTGGTTGGGATATTGTCTGAGAAGAAACTGCCTACTGAGGGATACACTGGAAGGAATGGTGAATGGGAGAAGAGTTCCGATCAGAAGAAGATATCAGGTGATAGACGACATTAAGATATATGGGTCATATGCGGAGACAAAGAGGAAGACAGAAAATAGGAAAGATCTGAGAAAGCTGTGTTTTCAGCGAAGAATCTGTCCCAGGGCAGCACACTACGAATGAATTAAACGAACAAATTATACTCGTACTCGTTAGATTATATTATCATGCTGAGTGATTCGTAAACACAACAGAAACATAACTTTAAAATCATTTATTTATTTACTTATTTATTTATTTATTTATTTATTTATTTATTTATTTATGTGTTTATGTGTTTATTTACTTATTTATTTTCTTATTTATTTACTTATTTATTTATTTCTTTTCTTATTTATTTATTTACCTATATATTTATTTACTTATTTATTTATTTAGTTACTTATTTACTTATTTGTTTATTTATTTATTTGCTTATTTGTTTGTTTTTTATTTATTTACTTATTTAATAATTTACGTATTTATTTATTTATTTATTTATTTATCTATTTATTTATTTGCTTATTTATTTATTTATTTATTTACATATTTACTTATTTATTTACTTACTTATTTACTTATTAATTAATTCATTAATTTATTATTTATTTATGTATTTATTTATGTTTTTATTTATTTATTTATTTTGTTTTGTTTTGTTTGTTTTGTTTGTTTGTTTGTTTGTATGTCTGCTAGTAAGTTTGAAATGAATACCAGTTAATACAATGAAAGATAAACTAGCCCACTCCTGAATGAGGAAGACTCGTGCTCAGAAGGGGATTCCAATACAGACAAAAATAAGATTAAAATTGAGAGTGAATACAGATTAAAAAGCGTTTATTATGTTTAAACCCAAACTATAAAGGCAATACAAAAAGCTATTAAAAGAGTTTTATTCTATTATCAAAATACGGTAGTGCATTTAAACAATGACCGATTCAATATTACAAATGTGGTTAGTAATGCTCAATGAATCGACAGA
Source organism: Periplaneta americana (assembly GCF_040183065.1). Taxonomy (NCBI): domain Eukaryota; kingdom Metazoa; phylum Arthropoda; class Insecta; order Blattodea; family Blattidae; genus Periplaneta; species Periplaneta americana. The sequence goes on along the minus strand of NC_091119.1, from coordinate 148,599,205 downwards.
TCGATAGAAAATAGGCTGTCGCGTGGAGACTGCATAATAAACACTGTAGCATGAAAGCAATCACGGTCCTATACCGAAATCCATTTGTTTTTAATGTGGCAGTAAATTTATATATCCTTTTTATGGGCGCCCCGTACGAAACTTCATTACATACATCATGGCGTGCTGCTTGTCAACAGTCTGCAAGTGAATTAAAAATTGTAGACTAGGAACCTGGTAATCGACTAACTGATTATGTAACATGTATGAAGCACATGCGCGAAGTGTTGCCTAACCTCGAGGTATGTACATTTGCTCAGGGTCTCGTTTTATGTACGAGTATAATAAAACTCTATATTTATAAGTATGATTGGAATCTGCAACCTGCATATGAACGATCCGACTGTTTGTAAATCCGTGTATTCACTGTTCACGTAAGCGTCGTTAATTATTTTTTATCGTCCTCAATCTGAAAATAGATAGGACTACAAGTTAGATCACCTCGTAAAATGACAGTGGTATTTATCAAAATGTGAGATTACCGAGATGTAACTCAATAGTGAGCAAGTTCTCAATCAAATGGACAGAGGTTCGGTATTCGGATTCTGTAGAATTTTTATAGACATAGAAGGTGTACGTAAATGCTTCCTCGTCTTTACGATTTTCTCCTGTCACACTTACTCAGCGATAAAATACTTAGTGTGGCTCCTCTGGGAGGTAAGTAAAGATGTGGGTTCCCGTGTCATACATTTAGGGCTCGTAAAAGGACCCTCTTTCTGAGAGAGAGTTCCAGAAAAAATCATCGTCCATTTTTAAATAAACACTACTACTACTACTACTACTACTACTACTACTACTACTACTACTACTACTGTTACTGTTACTGCCACATTATTCCATGATTGCTTCATTATCATATCATCGTTGTCATATTTGTGGTCGGGGAAAAGAGATTATTGCATGCCATAACTAGAGCTCGTGTTTCTATGACCTAAAACTTTGAAAATATGCATGCACTTATGCTCGAAAAAAATACAAAAATATGTTGTAAAAAATTGGAAATATGACGCAAAACAAATTAAATATTGTGCAAATCAATATTTCAGGTATAACTCCCTGTAAAGTTGATTTGAATAATTTCGAGGGAAAAATTGTTCCGGAGCCGGGTATCGAACCCGGGACCTTTGGTTTGACGTACCAACGCTCTACCACTGAGCTACCCGGGAACTCTAACCGACACCGATCCAATTTTTCCCTCTATATCCACAGACCTCAAAGTGGGCTGACAACCGTCAAGCAACCAACTTCGAGTGCACACTAACTCCGTGTGACTTAAATTGTGGTTTTCTGTTAACGAACAGTGACGTGTATTATGCAAATCAAATTTTTCCCTCGAAATTATTCAAATCAACTTTACAGGGAGTTATACCTGAAATATTGATTTGCATAATACACGTCACTGTTCGTTAACAGAAAACCACAATTTAAGTCACACGGAGTTAGTGTGCACTCGAAGTTGGTTGCTTGACGGTTGTCAGCCCACTTTGAGGTCTGTGGATATAGAGGGAAAAATTGGATCGGTATCGGTTAGAGTTCCCGGGTAGCTCAGTGGTAGAGCGTTGGTACGTCAAACCAAAGGTCCCGGGTTCGATACCCGGCTCCGGAACAATTTTTCCCTCGAAATTATTCAAATTAAATATTGTCCAAAAAATAGTTACAACATTTTTATTTACTATTCTACGTAACTGTTATTTTAAAACTAACTCTTTGTATTGGCCATTATTTTTAACTATGAAAATACAGGAAAATGCAAGGGAGAAAAGACGGATGAAAATATCAGTCTGCTCTCTGCGTGAGTAGTTCTTTACGGCTGTGTCAAGAGGGTCACTAACTGTGTACGAAATACTATCTGGCAATAGAGAGTATGGAACTTTCTAAGCGTCACATGTTTGGAAGGGGTGAATGCGAGACCGACCAGCAACAATTTGACCATATTCCTAACATTATTTCGTCCTTTGTATTTTGACAACTTATTGCTGGCGAATCCAGTTAACTTCAAACTTTATTCAACCACAAAATATTTTCAAGAAAATGAAATCCAGAATAACTTAATTAATCAAACGCAAACCAAATCTCTTGCCATTATTGACACAAAAACGTGTGAATGATACTTGAACTGTTAAAAAGATTAATTGTAATATGACAATAAATATGTTTTGATATAATTTTTGGACAAATATGACTTGTGCTAAAATATGGTAAAACAAGATTCAATCATTACATTTCCTAATTGCACTCGTATTTTATTGTACAATTAGACATACATGTCGTGTCATTAAAGATCATTGCTTTCATGTCTATTGAGTCAGTCTATCAAACAGTGTTAGATTGTCTTTAAGAACTGAGATTCTACACGTGATTTTGTGCAAACATGTCAAGGACTTATTGCGATTTCCCCTGGAATCTCTCTATAGATGCATTGGGGCTAGTCTTCTTCTCTGCCTTTGAAGTGATGCATTTAGTATATTGTGACAGCGACGTGAGAATCGAACTCACGACCAGCGTCCCGAATGAAAGCAGATCGCACAGGCTCCACGGAACATTGAATGACGTCGCGCGGTGGAGAGAAGGGAGAGAGGGTGTATTACGTCACGCGACGAGTCTGCGCGCGCAGCTGCTACGCAGTGGATGTGGAACGACCTTCCCGATTATTCCAGACGTCTGTCGATGTAGAGATATTGAGATAATTCTCTACACACCTGTAGAAGGTTCTCGCAACTATGATTTTGCTATAAAAGAGCAGGCGCCAGCGAACTAGACAGAGTCTTCAGAGTTTTCAGTTATTCAGTCAGTGAGAAAGCCAGAGCAAGCAAGCCAGCCGGAGTTCGACTCGAGTGTGCGTCCGCATCTGCGTCAGCATCCGAAGGCCTGAGTTCGAGTGCAGTGGACCGCAGTTGGAGGGACCTGAGTTCGAGTGCAGTGGACCGCAGTTGGAGGGACCCGAGTTCGAGTACAGTGAACTGTCTCTGAAGGTCTGTGGTTCGAGATACCGTGAACTCGAGTGACTGAGATAGAAGAACTGTGAACTGAGAACTGGTAGTTCTGATTTGTAAATAGTGCTTTGTAAATATTAGTTAAGATTAACAGTTCATTGTTGTGCGTAATAATCCAAGTAAACTGTCATTGTCGTCGGTGGAGTGCTATAACGAATACTTTGTTGAGTGAAGATCCAATTGTTGACGAGAGCGTTTAAGGTGAATTGTAGAAAGGAATTATTGTTGTGACGAATAAATTACATTGTTGTTACTAAATAAAATTCACACTGGTGTCAGAAGTGGGATATTATCGACAATGGAGAACCTACAGCAGATCCTGCAAGCCATCGCAGAAAAGAAAGCAGATCGCACGGGCTCCACGGAACATTGAGTGACGTCGCGCGGTGGAGAGAAGGGAGAGAGGGTGTATTACGTCACGCGACGAGTCTGCGCGCGCTGCTTTCTTGCGGGACGCTGGTCGTGAGTTCGATTCTCACGTCGCTGTCACAATATATTCCAGGCGTTTCTCTGATTCTAGATAACTTCTCCGTTTCCTATGCCCTGTGTGTTGCCTATTATCAAGGCAATCCGGAAACTGTTTGCCTCTTTTATATGCATTTATATAACCAACAAAAATCGTGTGATCTTATTGAGAAGAGCTATAATTGTATTTAATTTAGTTTAAGTTTCTGAAAAGGGACTTGGATAAAAATATGATTCACAAATATGAACCCTAGTTATAATTTCCATAGTACCGATAGTAGTAGAGTTTATTCAGTCTGAGATTCTTCCTGGGGTGAATTGTGTTTGGAGCTTATTGTAACTTTCGAAGTTCCTTCTTATTGGAGTGAAAACATGAACTGCTTCTCCGATATTTCAGCACTGCATTACTAGATTAATAATTTCTTGAACTTTCATGCGATCTATGGAATTGATTAATTGATGTTTCTGGTAGACCTTATCGGAGGATGAGGAATCTTCCTCGGAATTCTCCCGATAGTGTAATCGGTGATGTGTGCAATAGAGGGGGAAAGGAACTGGCCATCCTACCCCAATATCTCCTGGCCTAGTTGCCTCATAAGTGATGCCTTGTTGGTACCACTTGTGAGGTTCAGACCTGTCTTCAGACAGTTGACTAAACGACATTGTATTTAAGAAATAAATTTTTTTCATAACAAGAAAGAGAAATGTATATTCTATAAAGGGGGAAATACAGTGAAACTTTTAATTTCTTTACTCATAAAATATCATTTAACGAATTTTCCCCATTTAATTTTACATTTTTCCTAATTTCATAAAATTTCATGTTACCAAAGAAATGGCATAGAGTGATGTATGAGTTCAGGTAATGCACTGCTGGACCAGAAATGTGCACTGGCCTGGGTTTTATTTCCTCTTGGGCTCATTGTGTGATTGGTGTTTAGCGAGGTGTCTCCAAATGTAAGGTGAATATCAGATAATCCTATAGCGGATCCACTACGCTATATCATCTCATCAATATCATCTCGCTATTACCAATTTTGTCGACGCTAAATAACATAGTAGTTAATATAATTTCGTTAAATTTTGTGTTTGTATTTATTTTGCTAATAATTGTAACATAAAATATAATATAAACAGATAAAACGTCAGATCATCCCTGAAAGAGTAGAAGTATGTAATACAATTTGTCTTAAGCTATGTCTACTACATAAAGAATATATAAATCTAAATTTACAATTTTTTATTATTTATAAAATCCATACATAACTTTTTAAATTCAATACTAGAACTATTAGAATTGACAAGATTATGATATTTAAATATAAATTTGTTATATATTCTTGGGCCTAAATTACTCCTGTGATTAAATACTGTAGCAGTGTTGCATTTTGGTTCAAACAATCTTAAAGAATTCATACCTTTTTTCATAACTATGAGAATACAATTAAAAATTATTTCGATTTTTATGTAATAGTACATTATGCAACGAGCCTATAATGTTAGTAATTAAGAAGCGAGTATGGATGTTTATGAAACGAGCGCAAGCGAGTCTCATAATTTTCATACGAGCTTCTTAATTACCATTATAGGCGAGTTTCATACGACTTTTTATGCTCGACCATATTTCTAACTTGAAATTATTCAGATGTATACATTTTATTTGTATCTGACAAGATCGGAAGTGACCTTGTTCTAGGTCGTGAATTGTGAGATGTGCGCAGATGCAAAAGTATTGATTTTTTCCGAGGAACAATAATGTCATTGACCTTGATGTAATCCCGTTAAACTTGATGTAGCTAACCTTGATTGTTGAATTCGACATTGAAAAACGAGATGACAAATTTAATTTATTTGAATATTATTTACAATTAACGCTAATTATTATAGTAACAGAACATAACCTTCTGCGACAGTATTGGATTTCCAGCCTCCGTGACTTTTCGCTAATTCTCTTTCGATTGCATATCCGAGAATAATCGATACTTGCGGTTTTATAACGGTACAAAGCTGACTTGTCATTGGCTGAACACCTGTAAGCTGAGTTGTCATTGGCTGAACACCTGTACTTTAATGAGTAGGTGTACTTTAATGACATGCATTAAAGGACTGCTACCAGGTGTATAATTACTACATTTCGGCATGGTCGAGCATAAAATAAATGAACAAACAAATATTTAGTACGAATATTTCGATTTCTCCTTCCATTCTTATTACACCATGTTTCCGTAGACTCCATTTCATTATAGCACCATCTCTGTAAAGCATCGGAATATGGTAGAATCACTATTACCTTGTCATCTTGTAGAACGCTTTAGGCAAGCTCTAAAATACGATCTCATAAAACTTATCTCTGTGTGCAGAGGAGTGGAGCATCCCAGTTGGATCCTAGTTCCTAGACTTACTCCCTCACCCCTTGGGTTTCAATCCAGAGGCGTCTTGCCTATTAAATTATCTACACGGGAGAACTGAAATTAATTTCAAATAGAAATGTTATACCCCGAGGGTAAAGTATATAATACAAGAACCGAACCTTGTAGGAAGTGATTTGTTGTGATAGGTCTGAAAGTTCGTATGGAAATACACGAAGATTGTAATTTTCATTAAACTATTTGTTGTTCTGACCGGTCGAATTTAAATGGATTCCTGAGAGCAGATGATCGTCATAAATTGTTTAGACTTAGGGTCAAATAGAACTTAGAGTTAAGATATAAATTAGGTTTACTTTAAATGTTATTTTAAGTGATCGTGCTTCATTTAATTTAGGATGTTCCTTGTTATTATTAATTATTATTAGTATTACTAATTTATTATTAATTGTATTTTTATTAGTTGTGTTTATTATTAATTGTCATTATTGAGTGTAATTAGTTACCACTGCCACCGGGTATATACCTACTTGAAGTGTGAATAAATACACACAAAAGTGTCCGATAATTTAATATTATTAGAGTAAGTTATTAATGATTAAATCAATTGTTATACATTTTGGGCTTTAAAATTTCTCTTAGGTCTGGGCGCTATTAACTCGATTGCGTCACTGCAGATCATTCCTTAACTCCCCATTCCATCTTCCCCGGCTGAGACAATAATATGTTTTGGTGATGTACGAGCAGAAAGGAAGTTCAATGATGGATTGTATCACGCTGGGATCATAACTTTTACGAACTTTCGGCTCTCGGTGATCGTCTAAAATCCACCACTGATGGACAGAGCTTTACTCTGCGTTTGTTTATAAGGCGGTGTAAGAGAAAAGATCATGGGCAGGAGTTTCTCTGTCCCTTTCATTTCTTCTCCCATGGCTGGTTTAAACAAATTTTTCAGTAGTACCATGTTTAACAGGTGTTTACGTCTTTAAGTTTCCTAATTTCCAAGTTTTTTGTTTGTTTAGTGTTAGGTCGAAAAAAGTCCAGTTATATACTTAGGCTAAGATCTAAATAGACTACTGAGAGAGTGAAATATCCTTTTTCTGTAAGATATCGACAATGTTAGGACAATAGTATACACCTCAATGCTATTTACATAAACCTTATTTAAATTTGATTATAATTTTATTAATACGGTATCTCATATTTGAAACTCTTTCTTTAATTCCTTGAAATTAATTCTGAAAAAATGTATTTTACTTTCCTATAATGGAACCCGCGCCGTAGCATCGTGGTCTGAGGCATTCTGCCTGCGACTCGCGTTACGGAATGCGCGCTGGTTCCAGTCCTTCTGGAGAAGGAATTTTCTCTTAAAATTTCGGTCAGTGTTTGGGACCGGTGCCCACCCAGCATCGTGATGAATTTGGGGAGCTATGATAGGTAGCGAAATCTAGTTACGAAAACCAGCTATAATGGCTGATGACATCATCGTGCTAACCACACGACACTTCCTTTCTTATCGAATGATTGTTCACCTTTGCTTAGGTATGTGGACGTGAAACCAGCAGCCGACTCGGCCACGGCCCTTCATGGGCTTTCACGCTACGGATTCCTATAACGGATACAATTTACGACTATATAATATTTTTTCATATGCAGTGTGTTTTCTTTGTTTAAATGACTACATTGTTTTAAATATTGAATACGTTCTGTGTAATGTTTGAAGCAATTTTATTAATGGTAGTTACATGTGATCGCTTTCATTTTTTTTTATTTCAACAATATTATTGTGGACATCCCTAAGTAGAAACGTTAGAATTTGATCTCAGTGTATGGTTATTATACTGCTGTATTGAATTTAATGAAAAATGTGAGTTAACGGAAGTATTTTTAATTATTATTACTAGAGACGAGAATTCCATGGAAATGCATATTTTTTATAGGAACATAGGACATAGCTCAAACTTAATACTTATCCATTTCGTTACTTTTCTGTTCCAAATATGTGTACTTTTTCCGTGCATATTTGCATGTTTTGTCCTTTTTGGGGATAAAAACATGCATAATGCATATTTAAGCAATTTTTAGCGTAATAATGCATATAATATACATTATACTCAGTTTGAATGCATGTTTTAATGGTTTTGAGTGGACATCCCAGTTTCTCAATTTTTATGACCCTCATTTTACCTTCAGGAATCAGGATTGAAAAAGAAAAAGAAAAAAAAACCTAAGTAACAGAAAACGGTTCATTCAAGTTTGCACCCATAACTTCTTGCGATGTAGAGGGATCATTCTTTGCCTTCAAAAACATATTGACTAACAAGCGCAGGAACCTCACAGAAACCAATTTAAAAATACTGTTAGTTTTTAACTGTGCAAAAAAAAAAAAAAGACGTGAAGTGAAGTAAAGTGAAATAAGAAATTTGGAATAAAAATGAAAATGCATGTTTTAATGTATTTTTCGATTGTTCGTGCATGTTCCATAGTTTGAGAGTGAATAAATGAATGAATGAATGAATGCATGCATATTTTGGGATTTTGTAATGCATGAAATTCTCGTCTTTAAATTACTAATGTTAATTTTATTCCTGAACCATGTAGGGAATCTACACTAATAATAAATTTGTAGCCAAAATTTTTCAGGTAATTTTCGATTTTCCAAAAATAATTGATGTTAACATGTATAATTAACCATCCTGAAACCGAAAATAGCTTTTTTTGAAATTTTTGTTTGTCTTTCTGTCTGTCTGTCTGGATGTTTGTTACCTTTTCACGCGATAATGGCTAAACCGATTTATATGAAAATTGAAATATAAATTAAGTTCGTTGTAATTTAGATTTTAGGCTATATGGCATTCAAAATACTTTATTTAAAAGGGAGGTTATAAGTGGGCTTGAATTAAATAAATCGAAATATCTCCCTTATTATTAATGTTTGTGAAAAATGTTGCATAACAAAAGTTTCTTTAAAAATGATTTCCGACACGTTTCATTCCAAGAAAAATTTTGATGGGACCAATTTGCACCAAAAACGGATATTCTCTGAACCACATGATTATATTTTAATTATTTGCATGTAATAACAATTAAGAAATATGTTAAAGGAATTATCATTGTACTAAATGAGTGGTCTCTGGACCAAAATGATCGGATTTTAATTATTTAAATAGAATTTAAATTAAGTGACATATTAAGCGATTCATCCTTCTATCAAACACGAATGTTCCCTGGATCAGATGTCCTATTTTAATTACGTAATTACTTTATATTTATATCTAACAAGTGCAGCGGAGCGCACGGGTACAGCTAGTTTAGTAATAAAATCACTGATTATAATTATATCGAAAGGTCTGCAGCGATTTTATTAGTGGAAATATATGTTATATTAATAATATAAATCCATGTTTGAACTAATCGGTAACAATGGAATTTGTTAAGATAACACAACTATGTAGACTGGCTGAGTTAACCTATATGTCACAACATTGCGCAAATTCACTTCATTAGCAGGATGCTGATGTAAGAAGCACGAGACATTCTTTCCACAGTGATTGGGTGATAATGTTCTGAATTACGTGGGTGTGTAATACCGATTACTGTTTAAATATCTGCCTAATGTATTGACGCACTGACTAATCTTCCTACTTGTCATCATGTGAGAAATTTTATATAGGTAATTATGCTCGTCATATCTGTCGAAGAGTATAGATATTACGCTTTAACAATGCTTCTCTTCATCTAAAAATTCATTTTTACTAGGTGTTAAGAAACATAAGTGACAGAAAAATGATGAAATCCCTTGAATTGTGTGAAACGTTCCTATTATCCGTAAATAATTTTTAGGTTGCGGAAAAATGAATATAAGGATTAAATATATACTATCTCAGGCAGGATGAATAAACTCTAATTATCGAATAATTAGGTAATGGAGCCAGACGGATCTTACGCAATAAAGCAATGACGCAATGAAGGAAAGAAAAATAGGAGGAGAAATAATTAAAACGTACGTGATCCCGTGTCCTTGCAAGAGAATTTGAGGCTGTAAAAAAGAATCTGTGTGAGCTCCAAGCCTGTTGGTCACTTGTCTCAGAGGCTTGAAAGAATTTTGAAGGGGTAGAGGAAAAAATGAACGTAACCTAACAGCTAGCACATGAGGGAGAGGACAGTGTAGAAAACTTCAATGATATACAGGGTGTTAAAAAAGTATCCAATATTTTAGGAGGTGCTAGTATGCATCAGAACAAGAAAATAATGTCTAATAAACATGGGTCCTACAACACATACTTTCTGAGATCTGAACACTTGTTCGTAGGAAGTGCTCAATGTGACGTCCATTCTTGGCAATGCATTCCTCTGCCCTTCGGCTTAAGGAATCACGCACTCTTTGAAACTGACTTGGTTGTTCTTGATAATCAAAAGTCTAGAGGATTTAGGTTTGGGGACGAACGGGCCAAGGTGTGGGGCCTCCCTAATCAATCCAGCGGTCCTGAAACGTTAGCGCAACTGTACTGGTGTGCCATCATGCATGGACACATCTGTAGTCTTTGCTGACATGGCACATACTCCAGCAAGGTAGGCAATACGTTAATAAGAAAGTCTTGTTAACGAGCCTCAGTTAATCTCTGTGGTAGCAGTATGGCCCTTAATCTATCGCCAAGAACGCCTGCCCATAAGTTGATTGAGAATCGGTGCTGATGCATTATTTCTTCAACTGCATGGGGATTTTCATCAGCCCATACATGCTGATTACGAAAATTCACAACACCATTTCTGCTGAACTCCGCTCATATCTGCAATCAGACTTTTGTTTTCAGTATTCCTTGCGACGTATCATTATTCCATCAACTACGGTACGATTATCTGGTAGTCTGCTGTATTGTAGGACAGAAAAATGCATTGCCATAAATGGATGTAACATTGAGCACCCCCTATGGACAAGTATTCAGATCTCAGAAAGTAACTTATGTGCCGTAGGACCCATGTTTATTAGACTTTTTTTTCTTGTTTTGATGCTACTATCACCTCCTAAAATATTGGATACTTTTTTAACACTCTGTATATATATATATATATATATATATATATATATATATATATATATATTAATTTGTCCTACAGAATTTATCTGTAATATTGACACTTAATATTTTAGGAGAAAAATTCGCTCCGGCGCCGGGGATCGAACCCGGGTCCTTGGTTCTACGTACCAAGCGCTCTGACCACTGAGCTACGCCGAATTCAATCCACAGCACCGGATCGAACCTTCCTCCTCCGATGTTTCCCTTTGTGGCCTGACTCCAAGTTAGGCATATATATATATATATATATATATATATATATATATATATATATAATATATATGTTGACGTGTATCCAATGTCAACTGCCACTCAGCTGAGTGACTTGTTGGCCGGGAATCCGCAGTTATTATGCACTGCTAGCTGGGAGAATATTATAGATATATTAATTTGTCCTACAGAATTTATCTGTAATATTGACACTTAATATTTTAGGAGAACAATAAGTCACTCAGCTGAGTGCGCTCCTAGTATAATGGCAGTTGACATTGGATACACGTCAACATATATATGCCTAACTTGGAGTCAGGCCACAAAGGGAAACATCGGAGGAGGAAGGTTCGATCCGGTGCTATGGATTAAATTCGGCGTAGCTCAGTGGTCAGAGCGCTTGGTACGTAGAACCAAGGACCCAGGTTCGATCTCCGGCGCCGGAGCGAATTTTTCTCCTAAAATATTAAGACTCTAAATTTTTTTAAATGCAATATGATTTTTAATGTCAATGATAAATTTAAAAATAAAGTACAATATGATTTCGGAGAAACATGAGATGAAAATACATTGAAGAATAATGAAATGAAGTGAAAAAAATTACATAGTATTATACAAGTGATTGTGTAAAATGGATAATGAATCTCTCAATACCATTAGACAAATTTTGTTAATGTCCTCATTAGAAAATTTAAGAGAAAGGAGAATGGTTTTGGTTAACTTAAATGAAGTTCCCCTACCGCCAAAAAGAAGTCCTTTCACTTCCCATGTATTAATATTCATTTTGTATCATATTTTTTTTCTGTCAATACTCGTATATTCGATCCTGCTGACCCTTCACATTTCTGTATTCGGGACAGCATTCCCTTACTTACACTATTTACAGCTTAAAACACAGACGAATCGTGACCTTGCTCTTGCTCTTAACTATGTCTTTCACATCCTTTCACTTTCACTTATCCCTCCTTCTAATTTATCCCATTTTATTAACCTACTTCACTTCTCTTATTCCCAGTTACACTGATAGCTATTTATAGCCTACTTAATTTTCTCGTTCAACTTCACTCTCATATTTCTCATTAAGTAACTAAATAATTTTCCCTGTACATAACATAAATACTTTTAAACTTATTAACTGAAGAAAACCTAACCCTGTTGACTATTTCGAGAAAAACATACCATATTATTAAATTCATCCTTTAAAACAGTTTTAACACAATCACATTAGCTTTCATCTAACCACTCCCAGCAGACATTGACTATCACTTCATACGTGTCCCAAGACTATCCTATCAGTTGCTCTTCAACACCAAAGAAGATTCGATTGTTCCTGCTTTTCTCTTCTTCTAAATATTTCACTTCTTGCCGCCTCGGTAGAGTAGTCGGTATAGCGCTGGCCTTCTGTGCTCCAGGTTGCGGGTTCGATGCCGGCCAAGGTCGATGCCATTTAAGTGTGTTTAAATGCGACGGGCTCATGTCAGTAGATTTACTGACATGTAAAAGAACTCCTGCGGGGCAAAATTCTGGCACACCGTCGACGCTGTTATAACCTCTGCAGTTGCTAACGTCGTTAAATAAACCGTAATTTTTTTCACCCTTTTTTAATAGATTGTTTTCCTCTTGTAGATCTTCCAGTTTCCTATTAATAATATCGATTTATCCTTTGAAGAGGTTGGAAAAATTCAAATATCTTGGAGCAACAGTAACAGGTATAAATGACACTCTGGAGGAAATTAAACACAGAATAAATATGGGAAATGCCTGCTATTATTCAGTTGAGAAGCTTTTGTCATCCAGTCTGCTCTCAAAAAACCTGAAAGTTAGAATTTATAAAACAGTTACATAAACTGCCGGATCACTGCTGAAAGCAACCCGCAATACTTCAGTCTACGTTTGAGGATTGGGGATGGAGAGATAGCTGATCGAAATCACAAAATTTGGCAATGATGGTTTACTTTATTTAGCTGTTGCCAGTGACCGTTTATTTATTGAATTATCAACAGTAATCTTACTAGAGATTTTTATTTATCTAGAGAAAATCAAAACTCGAGTGGGATTTAAATGACTGTTACACGATTAGAAGGAAGTATATAAAGATTAGGAAAAATAAAGTACTCTAATACAATAAAATATTAATTGACTTACTAAAATTCTATTTCACTAATGTCAGCTTCACCAAAACGTTTGAAAGGAGCTGCAGTAAACAAATGACGATCGCAAAGCTTGTTTTAGAGTACCGTAAAGAATTTGCAGTTTGAATGTTGGCAAACAAAAAAAAAAACAAACAGTAGGGAGGTGATAAAAACAGAAGAAATTATACAAAGATTGGAAGAAATAAAATACTCAAATACAATAAAATAGATATTAATTGACTTACTGAAATTCTATTTCACTAATGTTACTTCACCAAAACGTTTTAACGGAGCCGCCATTCTCAGTTGACTATCTTTGCGGGAAACAAATGACGATCGCAAAGCATGTTTTATAGTACCGTAAAGAAATTTCAGTTTGATATGTTGGCAGACAAAGAAACAAATGCTAGGAAAGTGATAAAAACAAACAAATGCTAAGGAAGTTATAAAAAAAAACAAATGCTAGGAAAGTAATAACATTGTAGCGATAAATAGCCAGGATTAGTTGAAACACATCCTTTCGTACCGTTTTATTGGTCAAAAGTAATATGATGTAGTATAAGTGTGAGTTTAATAGTCAACATAAATAAAATAGGTCTAAATGTGTATTTAAACAAAATTATTCCATGAAATATTTTCGTACAGTTACAGGTACTTTTTAAAATATAACACAATATTTGTTTGAAAATAAATACAATGCATCATACATTCTTCAGTGAGCCAATGTATAATGCTTCTTATATACTTTGCACTTGATATACTAATGAACTGTTATTTAATAATTATTAATTACGCCGTTGCTATATCAATTCAATCAATAATTATTCACTGTAAAGAACTTGGTTTATACATGTGTGTGTAATAATAAGTAATAATTATGTTGAACCATTATTGTCCCCTAATCTTCTTCATCGCCTCGAGAAAAAAACAATTTCAAAATTGGATATTATATGATACATCCAAACGTAATTGTGCCAAAGGTTTCTTGACAATATAAGAGTACGTATAAGCCTACTGTATTTTGATTTTACAATGTTCATCTATGAAAAAAATTGCTCGCACTTATAGGTTGACTAATATATAGATTTTATGGAACAAGGAAAGGAATAATAATAATAATAATAATAATAATAATAATAATAATAATAATAATAATAATAATAATAATAATAACAACGCAGGTAGAGCTTACTCTTTAAATCAGAAGGTTGGGAGTGACACGTAGTGTAATGGTGTTTTATATTGGTTTTGAAAAGCCACCTGAACCTTGTGGCAAATGAGGAATTTAATATTTCATTCATACCCAAAAACAAAATTTTTTCCTTTCATAGCTAATTTAAGTTTATTTTCTTTACAATCAACAAAATAACACGACTCCATTTCAGATATTGCGAAGGTACAAGCGGTACTGATGTCATTGTTCCTCTGCCATACAGGGGATATTGGAAGGGATTGATCGAGGAAATATGTCTAACTGTACTCAATGCTCGCAACTCACGTTTGCATCACAACTCACCAAATGGACACGCCTGTTTTAGCACGATGACTCCCCAGCCGCTATAGCTTGTTGTCGTAATCGGATTTCGCTACCTATCGTAGCTCTCCAAATGCATCACGATGCTAGGTGGGCACCGCCCCATACACTGGCCGAAATGTCATGAGAAAATTTCTTTCTCCATGAGGAATCGAACCAGCACCTATTCCATAACGAGAGTCCTAGGCAAGATGCCTTATATCACAATGTTATGGCGCGGGACTAACTGGTATCATCAGCATATTCTAAGTCCTTCATGGTGTCTGTTAAACCCCGTCTTAATTTGCATTTACTTAATCGTAAATACTCGTACTCCGAGGATTATCATAATCCACTTGAGATTACCGTTGCACTCTGGTTGTGATGTGTGTCAGTTAAGCATCGTATTATCTGTAGTCCCTATCGCACTCAAGTGTTTTCTATGTACAGTATTTCGATGAATTCCACGAGGTCACTTCATGTTCTGACCGTCAGTTAAACCAGTACTGTACTATAACCAAAACTCTAGCGAGCCATCTGACAGTAGGTCGCTCTATCCTTGTTACTAAGCTGTGCAAAGAGTAAGATTTAAGTGGAGACGATGGTTTTAATGTTGAGTGAAGAAAACCAGTAAATTTTCAAAACAATATATATATATTTTTTTTATTAGGTTATTTTACGACGCTTTATCAACAGCGTTGGTTATTTAGCGTCTGAATGAGATGAAGGTGATAATGCCGGTGAAATGAGTCCAGGGTCCAACACCGTAAGTTACCCAGCATTTGCTCGTATTGGGTTGAGGGAAAACCCCGGAAAAAAACCTCAACCAGGTAACTTGCCCCGACCGAGAATCGAACCCGGGCCACCTGGTTTCGCGTGTATATATATATATATATATATATATATATATATATATAGCTTTAAAATACACTTTGATATGTCAAAAATATGTTAAGATAAAATTAATGCACATTTATGACCTCGTCAGCTGCTGCAACGGTATTTTCAAAGCTTTGGTGCACAGAGTTTTCAAGGGGAAAAGAATTGTTAAATATGGTGGAAAACCAGTACATTTAAAAAAAAAATTGAAATATTCTTTGATATGTGAAATATATATCACATAAAATTTAATGCTCATTTATTACCTCGTCAGCTGCTGCAACGGTATTTTCAAAGCGTTGGTGCACAGAGTTTTCAAGGAGAAAAGGTTTGCTAAATATGGTGGAAAACAATTACATTAAAAAATGCCTTGAAATAATTTTTTTGTGAAACATGTATCACATGAAATTTAATGCTCATTTATGACCTCGTCAGCTGCTGCAACGGTATTTTCAAAGCTTTGATGCACAGAGTTTTCTAGACAGGTGGAATTGCAGTACTTAAAAAAATGCTTTGCAATAATCTTTTTTCTGAAACATATATCACATAAAATTTAATGCTCATTTATGACATTGTCGTCTGGTGCAACGCTATTTTCAAAGCTTTGATGCACAGAGTTTTCAAGGGGAAAAAGATTGTTGAAAATGGTGGAAAACCAATAGGGCCTATATTAAAAAAATTCTTTGAAATAATCTTTGATCTGTGAAACATATATATCACATATAATTTAATGTTCATTCATGACCTCGTCAGCTGCTGCAACGCTATTTTTAAAGCTTTGGTGCACAGAGTTTTCAAGAAAAAAGGATTGTTAAATATGGTGGAAAACCAGTACATAAAAATGCTTTGAAATAATCTTTATATGTGATATATGTTTCACATATCAATTTAATGTTCATTTATGATCTCGTCAGTTCCTGCAACGCTATTTTCAAAGCTTTGGTGCACAGAGTTTTCAAGGAAAAAGGATTGTTAAATATGGTGGAAAACTAATATATAAAAAATGTTTTGAATAATTTTTGATGTGAAACATACATCAAATATAATTTAACGTTCATTTATGACCTCGTCAGCTGCTGCAACGCTATTTTCAAAGCTTTGGTGCACAGAGTTTTCAAGAAAAAAGGATTGTTAAATATGGTGGAAAACCAATATATAAAAAATGTTTTAAAATAATTTTTGATGTGAAACATATATCACATATAATTTAATGTTCATTTATGGCCTCGTCAGCTGCTGCAACGCTATATTCAAAGCTTTGGTGCACAGAGTTTTCAAGGAAAAAAGGATTGTTAAATATGGTGGAAAACCAATATATAAAAAATGTTTTGAAATAATTTTTGATGTGAAACATATATCACATATAATTTAATGTTCATTTATGACCTCGTCAGCTGCTGCAACGCTATTTTCAAAGCTTTGGTGCACAGAGTTTTCAAGGAAAAAAGGGATGTTAAATATGGTGGAAAATCAATATATAAAAAATGTTTTGAAATAATTTTTGATGTGAAACATATATCACATATAATTTAATGTTCATTTATGACCTCGTCAGCTGCTGCAACGCTATTTTCAAAGCTTTGGTGCACAGAGTTTTCAAGGAAAAAAGGGATGTTAAATATGGTGGAAAATCAATATATAAAAAATGTTTTGAAATAATTTTTGATGTGAAACATATATCACATATAATTTAATGTTCATTTATGACCTCTTCAGCTGCTGCAACGCTATTTTCAAAGCTTTGGTGCACAGAGTTTTCAAGGAAAAAGGTTTGTTAAATATGGTGGAAAACCAGTATATAAAAAATGCTTTGAAATAACCTTTAATATGTGAAACATATATCACATAAAATTTAATGCTCATTTATGACCTCGTGAGCTGCTGCAACGCTATTTTCAATGTTCTGGTACACAGAGTTTTCAAGGAGATAGGATGGTTGAATATGATGAAATAGTCCTACAAGTAAATTCTGAATAACATTTTTTTTTTTTGCTTTAAAATAATCTTCGACGTGCGAAACATAAATTACATGACATTTAATACGCATTTATTGGTCTTGTTAGCTGTTGTGACGTAATTTTTAAAGCTATTGGTGTACAGGATTTTCAAATGACGCTGAACTGTGATTGCAGTTCCCTCTAACCTTAATTTAGTGATTTATTCTCATACAAAAGATATGTATTTTCGGAACTATTAATACTACATGCATATTTGGAACATAGTTATTAGCAAATTTTTCTTTTAAACAAAAATTTGTTATTTTGTTGCATATGAAAAATATCTCTCCAGATTTCCATGAAAGAACCTCTAAAATTTATTCTTAAAATGTAATCGTTTATCTTATTTCGAAACTAATATCAGAACTATGCTCCAGACATTTTAAAGGATGTGCATTTAGGAGTAAAATGTCTAGAATATTCTGAATTTGTCTTCGAAAATGGCTGAGATATGTCCATTATAGTGAATTACAGTACCCTGGTATTTTTTTAAATTTGGGCCTATTTATTTTTAAAGCTAATCTTGATTTCATTTGTTGGGGCAATTACATTTTCACACACAAAAAATGAAAACTGTGTAACAATTAGGAGAAAAAAAATAAAATTAAACTATACCATACTTTCCCTTCAAGTTATAGGGCCTAGATGATTCGATACTGTCACGGCGTTCCGTCTGTTGCCAGGTTCTATATTTTTGCACCTTGTCATACAAGTGCAAATATCCAACGTTTTCGAACTTCCCATCGGTTCCATTATCAGAGAATGCAAGAACAGGAGAACCTACAGTACGCATCTGATGAGCCACTCTTCGAGGCTAGCTTTGGTGACGGATCCAAAGATAGGTAGCGCCTACTGCTCTGCCGTGACGATAGATTCTACACGTACTACCTCCGAAACGCTGGATGCTTTTACCTCTACGGAAATTTTCAAATGTTAAAAATCTCACTCACAGTGCACTAGAAGCTTCAAAATAAATACATTTAGACAGTAATTCATAAAATTAGATTTTTTAGCGTGGGCAAGCATGTTAAATTTTACATAGTGCGAAAAGTACTTTTAACACTAGTGCAAAAAGTATTTTAATGCTAACTTTTAATTGTTTACACCGATTGGCAGATGTCGCACGGCAGCAATTCCAACCGATCAAAAATGCGGTTCAAACGAAACAAGATAACATTTAAAAATGATTGTTTTGGGGCGGGGGGAGTTAAGAAACTGACACAAATTAAATAAATTGCTTCGGAAATTGTTGATAACCATAACCTTTACTACTGCTAACACTTGCAAAAATTTACTGAAAGTAAATCAGAGTTCGGAACATCGTCTGAAAGAGTGGGAAGAATCTTTTCGCTGAACTTACATGAACATTCTTCATCTTGCACCATTCTATGAACCTGTTGTATGATATATCATATTGCTTCTTTGAGTTTGCTGGTAATAATTCCAATGTTGTTTCCCTGCAGCTTCCTTTGTTTCTTCCGGTTCATTTTGAGATATACTTACTTTCGAACACGTATTTAACCTCTAGTCGTTATGTTTAATCCTCTGATTGAGGTCCTGGCTGATATGCGCATTTATTATCAGGCAGCACATCTCACTTGACGATATGTGTTAGAGGAAAAAACAATTGTTTATATGTAACTGAAGTCTGATTAGTGTAATATTAGCTAATCGTCGATGTATGCAATGGAGGGGGAAAGGAACTGGCTGGCCTACCCCATTATCTCCTGGCCTGGTTGCCTCATAAGTGGTGCCTTTTTGGTATCACTTGTGAGATTCAGACCTGTCTTCGGACAGTTGACTAACCAACCAACAACTAACAACAATATGTTTACTAAATTTACCTCCAAATGATATTCAATACCACACTTGTCGATCACCCGGACTTCCATTATCTGGCCTTCTGTGTTATCCGGATCGCTTTTTTTAATTACAGTAGTTAACGTATATACAGTACTGAACAATAACTTACTTACTTAGGCTACTGGCTTTCAAGGAACCCGGAGGTTCATTGCCACCCTCACATAAGCCGGCCATTGGTCCCTATCCTGAGCAAGATTAATCCAGTCTCTACCATCATATCCCACCTCCCTCAAATCCATTTTAATATTATCTTCCCATCTACGTCTCGGCCTCCCTAAAGGTCTTTTTCCCTCCGGAATCCCAACTAACACTCTATATGCATTTCTGGATTCGCCCATACGTGCTACATATCCTGCCCATCTCAAACGTCTGGATTTTATGTTTCTAATTATGTCAGGTGAAGTATACAATGTGTGCAGCTCTGCGTTGTGCAACTTTCTTCATTCTCCTGTAACTTCATCCCTCTTAGCCCCAAATATTTTTTCTAAGAACCTTATTCTCAAATGCCCTTAATCTCTGTTCCTCTCTCAAAGTGAGAGTCCAAGTTTCACAACCATACAGAACAACCTGTAATATAACTGATTTATAAATTCTAACTTTCAGATTTTTTGACAGAAGACTAGATGACAAAAGATTCTCAGCCGAGTAATAACAGGCATTTCCCATATTTATTCTGCGTTTAATTTCCTCCCGAGTGTCATTTATATTTGTTACTGTTGCTCCAAGATATTCGAATTTTTCCACCTCTTCGAAGGATAAATCTCCAATTTTTATAGTTCCATGTCGTAAAATATTCTGGTCACGAGACATAAACATATACTTAATCTTTTCGGGATTTACTATAAACCCATCTCTTTACTTTCTTCCAGTAAAATTCCCGTGTTTTCCCTAATCGTTTGTGGATTTTCTCCTAACATATTCACGTCATCTGCATAGACAAGCAGCTGATGTAACCCGTTCAATTCCAACCCTCTGTGTTATCCTGAACTTTCCTAATGGCATATTCTAGAGCGAAGTTAAAAAGTAAAGGTAATAGTGCATCTCCCTGCTTTAGCCCGCAGTGAATTGGAAAAGCATCAGATAGAAACTGGCCTATACGGACTCTGCTGTAAGTTTCACTAAGACACATTTTAACTGAACAATAACAAAGTTTTTAAAAGTAATTTACATACTGTACTGTATTATGAATAAAAACTCGTTTATTATGTACATGTGAGTAACGTTCTTCTACATTACTGAACCCGACCTTTGTGACTTTAAGATTACAGGATCAGAAACCAAATAGCGCTTCCACCCTCCGTATTATGCGGATTGTCCTCAGTCCCTATAGTCCGGGTAATAGGGACTCTACTGTAGTAGTATCAACTTGTGTCTTAATTGACATCACCAAATAAATAAATATTCTAACAGTAGTCCACAAATTCTCAGCCAGATAGCACATCAAGCAATTTCAAGTAACATACGGAAATCAATAAAATATTAAAATTATCTCATTTTTTATAAATACTATATCTCTCACTAAAAAAATAGTGTACGAAACACATGTTAGAAAGGACTTTATTTTGCTCTAAGGTTTGTTACACTTAGCCTGCGATCTCGTTTCACAGATATCCCCCACTCACAAATTAAAATGTAATTTTTAACAGTTGTATCGTAATTATTATAATTCTTCGCCAAAAAATTCAGACTAATGTCATATCAACGGGGAATCTAAAAAAATAAATTTATTGAGTAGTTAGTCTTCTTCTTTTCCCACCTCCTAGCAGAGTCATATCAATTTTAATTCTATATTTTAGAAGTTTATGCTCTGGACTTCAACATTGTCCCTGGGTTTCTACGAGAACTGAGTATTTCATTGAGAACTCTGTTATTTATTATAGGCTATCATTGAGTTATATTTATTTAGTGATTAGAAAATGAGGAAGTGTTTCGTCTTATCAAACGACACAGCTACTTGATATGAAGAGATTAATAAAATATATCAATTGAACAGACACTGAAGGCAATACCAAGAATTCGTCTTAAAATACATTATATTTTTCTTACACATAAAAATACAAAATACGCTGGTCGCCAAATAATATGATTGAAAAATGGTGGAGTGAGAGAAAAGCCGATTTTCAGACTGTTACATAAAATGCAATGTGGGGTTGGTGTAGCCTATATACAGGGTGAGTCAAGATGAAAGGTACATGATATGAGGAGCGATAATATTAGTGATTCTGAACAAAAAAGTTTGTATGAAATATGCCCTGTTCGTAACAGTATCTGAGATACAGCTGTTTGAAAATCACGGGCGTCAGTCTCATGTCCTTTATCAGCACTCACAATCGGATAAAACCAAAATGACATTAGATTGTAGTGGGATCATGAAACGTATCCTGGGCGTTGGATCGGTCGCCCTGGAGTCATTTCTTGACCACCGGGGTCACCCGACCTTACTCCATTGGATTATTGTGTGTGAGGTTGGCAGAAGAGCGAAGTCTACAAGCGCAAAGTGGAAACAAGGGAAGAACTTCTCGCTCGCATTTTACATGCTTGTGCTCGAGTGAAGAAATGTCCGAATCAGCTCAGATCAGCAACACAGCAGCTTCTACAAGAGCTGCAAAGTGCATTGAAGTTGACGGTGGACTTTTTGAACATGTTCTGTAAAAAAAACTGCACAATTAAACAGAACATAAGGTAACAAGGTTGTAATTTGGTATCACCTGCACTTTTCCCGTTCCTCATCGTTTCCATTAGTTTTCTCCGAAACCGTTAAGAATAGGACATATGTTCATATAAACTTTTTTGTTCAGAATCATCAATATTATCATCCCTCAAACCATGTAGCTACCTTTCCACCTCACGCACTCTGTATAATGATAAGTTGGGCAAGGTACACAAGGAGAAGAGTCGCCATTGGTTAACATTCAGAATTATTATAGACGAAGACCCCAAATCTACCGTGACATTCGTATATTAAATATACTTTATACTGAAAAGATTGATAGAGTTAGGAGACGTTTTTGTTCACATCCTACTTTCGCAAATCTTGCGGAGTGGATGATTATGATTACTCATCCCCGCTGCGGAGCAATGACCTCAAGGAGCGTTACAGCGTTGCAACATGTTACATTTCGTATTCTCAAAACTATTGGCCTTATCGAAAAACTTATTTGACAAAATTTGTTCGCATTGACTTCATCTGTTACCTCTGTGAATTAATGTTATAGGTTCCCTTCCACTCTGTATATGTGATCAGAGCTCACACTCAATTCAAGTTGAAGATATCTTGGCGCCTGATATAGGCATTTCCGACCATTGGTTCACCATCTCAAAATACCTCAGTTTGTAGATTCCTCTACCATCTGTATTACTTTAAGGGGTTAGGTACAGCTTATAGCAGTAACATTTTGGAAATATTCAACATTTTTTCCTCCATTACTGTATAAAATGAAAATTAGTATCAGTAAAACACTGTCCTTCTGCTATATGATAAAAATATTTTTATGATTTAAAAAATATTATTTATATTTTTTACTTCAAAATTATGGCAGTTCACTGTGCAGTGATGAAGCGTTTCCCTCATAACTAAAAAATTAGTCAACATTCTATGATGAAATTTTTTGTGTGTATTTATGCATGTCATACCTACAATATGATGCAAAATTACTTCTCCACCTTTGATAGATTGTCTGATAAAAATAAATTCATTTTAAAAATGGTAAAATATGTCTTTTTTCTAACGCAAAATTAAAAATATATATATTATTTATCAAGGAATGTAGTTGAAAGAGCATGATAGTGTAAACATGAGTTTCAGCAATAAAATAAGAGAGAGAGAACATGGAAAAGTTAACAAGTTTATGAGTTATGAGGGAAACTCTTCATCACTTTTTTAATTTTGAAAAAAAAAAAGTATATATATATTTTTTTAAATCGTATTTTTTTTATATATATAGCAAAAGGACAGTGTTTTACACACACCAATTTTCATTATTGTACAAAATACAGTAATGGAGGAAAAAAAATTACTGCTGTAAACTGTACCTAACCCCTTAAACCAAGAGGTTTCAGACACCCCGTGGACATAAATGAAAAACCAAATCATTTCTGACAGCGATAACAGCTCGCTTCAACTTTAATCCGTTCGAAGACTGAAAACCGGGAGAGCAAAAGTTTGATTGAAAACACTGGCACCAGTATTCGAAACTCCTGCTACCTAAGTTGTAACTGAAAAATGGACTCATTAGAATAAAATTGTAGACATTGCCGGAGTCTTTATATCAACACACGGGATGGGAATGGGAGCAGCTTGGATGAATTACGAGTTACAGCTTCACAAAAATGTAACAGGGATAATTTGGAAGTGGAATGGCTGTGCGCCAGTAAACCGCGGGAGGTCGCGCGAGGCTAGCCGGTCAGTTCCCGCCCGAACAATAGCCGTGTTGACGGGACACCCCCAACCGCAGGACCGGGCTGGCTCAATTGAACAAGGTACGCCGCCACCCGAGCCACACTGCAGAATCACTTTCTGCGGAAACCATGTTCGTATGTTTGCAATGATTGTCTTCCTCGACGGTCTAGTAAATATATAATAGGATGCGAAACATAATGAGTTTCTCGTAACACATACTAGAGGCGCTGTTGTAGAAATTGATCTTGCTGCCATCTATTTTTGGGAGAGGTGTTATTACATCCAGCAGCGCACCAAGTAGCTAAAAGAGTAACTACTTCATGCATTTAGCAGCGCACCTGGTGACGAAAATGTTAAACTGTGCAGAAAGTATTCCCTCCCACCTCCCTCATCCTCATTCTCAAACTAACCCAATTTAAAATAAAACATTTACAGTTTTATTCCTCACAGCATATTCTACTGAAAATTCTTACCGGAGCCAACAGGAAGACAAAACAGACGATGTGTTTTACACTACCCGATTAAAATATAACCAGACAGAGACAAAAAATAAAGCAAAAGGTTAGATAATTGGGATTGTATTCTTTGGGTATTTATTGTACAGCACAATGGAAAAGTCTGCAAGAACTACGTAGATAGTTCAATTTACTATATTACTATTACTCTACAATACATTCAACGCTATTTTTACAAAGTCCATAAACATCACTGTTTAACATACACTGCTTATACACACACGTATCACTTTATGTTCACTTATTAGTAAGTTTCAGTCCGCCATCTTCTCTCTTCGACTCTCCCGTACAGCAATATCTCGAACGGATAAATAGAGAACTCTCGGTAATGTACCCAACACGTAGTTCTAATGTTCACCACCAACGACGTCGGGCGCTGATCACCTTATTTCAGATCACCAAATCTAGATGGTGCTGACCGCAGTTTCGCATCCCATTATATATTTATCCATGGTCTAGCACTTAGCTTGCTAAATGATATTTCATACAAGTTGAGAGGAAGCGAAGGCATTTCTTTCCCCTTCTACGTGCCCTGAGACCGTCAGTAACAGCTGTTACATCTTATACCTGCACCCCCCAAGTTCTACACGCAAGAAAATACAATATTAAATAAAGTACATAAGTGGATATAAAATACAGTGACACAGATGTTTAACAATTACATGTTTCATGCCGTTCTTACAATATTTTCAACTAATAATTAAATTAAGGAATGTTCGTTTGTATTATAAAGTCAGGGAGGAGTGACAGTGTAGACTGTCCCATTGTGTATGCTGTAGAGTAGCAACTAGCGGTGAAAAAAAAAACATTTATCTTCTGCTATCAGTAGCTTTTTAATGTGTCAGTTGATATAAACAACAATAAAATGAAATTTAAACGCTTAGTATAGACTCTCGAAATATAGGTTACCGGTAAACATTATCAATAGTAAGAATTTTCACTATGTTCAAAGTCAGTTTAGTTAGTCGAACGTTAGTAAGATGGACAGTAGTATCTTTCCCTTCACGGATGGTAAAGAGTGTGAGTAGAGGGGAAGGCCTATCAACCAAACTGAAACAGGGATTATTTTTCTAGTTCATATCCAGTGGAGAGCAATTAATTTTTAAAGACAATGAAAATGCTAAACAAACTTCCATCGGAAGAGAAATAAAGATGGGGAGCCCTGGTTGGAGTAACGGTTAGAATGTCAGACCATGTAACGTGTGGACCCGGATTCAAATCCTGGTTCGCTTCAGTCAATTGAAGCAGGATGGCACGGTAACTTTCGGCTTTAGTCCTCGAACTCATTTCGAAATCATAATCGCTAAGGTTAGGATAGTTATGTAATAACAACTTTTTTCTATTTGATTGTAATATGTGCACTAAACAATGTTTCCCGATTCAGAAAATGTAATTTTTATAGTGCCTGTATTTGCATATTACTATAGTTTTACATACTTGCATAATAATTAGAATGTATCGTTACAATAAAATGTAGCTAGGCTACATATTTTGCGATTTCACAGAAAAATGCTTAAAAATATTATTATGAAATTAATAATAATAATAATAATAATAATAATAATAATAATAATAGTAATAATAATAACAACAACAATATATGTACCGTGCCGTTTCAATAAATTATAACTACATATTTTGCTATTTCAACAGAACAATGCTTAAAATATTATTATGAAATTAATAATAATAATAATAATAATAGTAATAATAATAGTAATAATAATAATAATAATAATAATAATAATAATAATAATATCTACCGTCACAAGTATTAACATTGTAACTCACTTTCTTCCATTTTTCAGGAGAAGCAAATGAAGTTTTAAAATGTCCGTGTAAATCAGTGTATACAGATAGTAACAATAAGATATTACATACGATTGGGAAGGTTTAGAGCTACAATGATGGTCCTGGAAGAAAAAGAAACAATTTAAGACCATATTAACTAGCATAACTCAAAACCATAAAAAATTGAGTTACAATGCTAGTATTTGGGAGGGTCGATATGTACCGTTACAATAAATTAAAACTAAATATTTTGCGATTTCAACAGAAAAATGCTTAAAATATTATTATGAAAATAATAATAATAATAATAATAATAATAATAATAATAATAGTATTATTTCAAGTTAAGATTATAGTATTAGTAGAGCCCGGAAGGCCAAGAATTTATTTTGGGTAAAGTAGGCAGGCAAATAGGCACTTAAAATTGAGAAAATAGACAATAAAATAATAAAAATAGGCATTTAAAAATTACGAAAATATACAATAAAATTATAAAAATAGTAATTTAATGTAGGTTACTTAATAAACCTGTGTATCACATTTCAGTGCTTTTATTTTTCCTGATGACATGCCACGACAAGATAATTTGTTCCATGTTCTCAACTGATATAGACGGCCGCCTGTCAGAGAATGTTTTTTGTCATGGAAAAAAGATAGTTATACTTCCACCGAAGTGATTAGTGCATACTTAAAACATGATATTGTGGATGGACTCATATCGGTAACGATAGCACAAACTAGTGTGCCAATTCTACTAACCGCTTTCAATAATGTTCGATCTATCAGAGAATTTATTCTTTTTCCATCTCTGCACTGTTTTCTTAGAATCTGCTAACACTGAACCTCTGAGACGAGAGAAACCAACTGCCTCGAGGTGTGAGATACAGTAGTAGTAGGCTGACTGGTCACACCAATCCTCTCGGGCGACTTATCAGCTTAGGTCTGGTTTGTAGCCATGCCCCACAAATAATTTAAATCCATTTAAAAATGTTAAATTACGGTTTATTTAACGACGCTCGCAACTGCCGAGGTTATATCAGCATCGCCGGTGTACCGGAATTTTGTCCCGCAGGAGTTCTTTTACATGTCAGTAAATCTACGGACATGAGCCTGTCGCATTTAAGCACACTTAAATGCCATTGATTTGGGTCGGGATCGAACTCGCAACCTCGAGTACAGAAGGCCAGCGCTATACCGACTACGCTACCCAGGCCGACTTAAATGCATTTATGTATAGTGAGATTTTCAATAGAGATTTCCATTATGCGAAAATATCGTTTAATGTTTGTAACAGGTGCTTTATTTATAAAATTGAAAAGTTTTTCACTTATATTTTTAATATACCGATTATTTAATATAGCAACGAAAGTAAAATATGCAAAATAAAAACTGGTCCTACTATCTCGAAGTATGCGAAGCTATGTTTTTCTCTTTAACTCTTTCGTAAAGCTACCCAATTAAAACAGGCATTTTGCCTAATTTCCGTGCAGGTAGGCAGCAACAGTGAAAAAATGTGTAGTCTTAAGTTGCACACAATGTGATTGTAAGAGAAAAATGTAATAAATATATAATTTATTATTTTATTGATTATTTATTTTTACTAAGTATTCAATTATAGAAGAAGTGGAATATGGAATACCCTTCCATTTTTTTATTTTTTGAATCTACATGTTTTGGTCCACACCTGTGGAGTAACGGTTAGCGCGTCTGGCCGCGAAACCAGGTGGTCCGGGTTCGATTCCCGGTCGGGACAAGTTACCTGGTTGAGGTTTTTTCTGGGGTTTTCCCTCAACTCAATATGAGCAAATGCTGGGTAACTTTCAGTGCTGGACCCCAGACTCATTTCACCGGCATTATCACCTTCATGTCATTTAGACACTAAATAACCTAAGATGTTGATAAAGCGTCGTAAAATAACCTACTAAAATTAAAAAAATACACGTTTTGAATACTGAACATAAAATATCGTCCTGTTTATTGCTGAATGTGCTTGTGAATGATACACCTGACTTAGCCTAGAAGTTCGTAAGATGTTATAAAGTGTTTGAAGAAAAAGATAGTTTCCTCAAAACCTAACATATTTCCTTCATAAAAAGAACAAATATGGAATACTGTTAACACGTTAAAAGATTAATAAAATTGCAAAGTCAAAAGTTTCTTATTGAAACTCTGATATATTTACATGTAATTTGTGGTTGAAAAAGACAGTGTTTGAGGACGGATTTTCGATGGGTACTTGAATTTCATTTGTCGGAACTCCATAATTCCTCCAAATCATCAATATCAGCGTTATCACTAATCATTAACCCTTTCCGCTCGAATAAGTCCATTTGGAATCACTAACATTCCTGTAATCTCTGACTCATGTGATCTGCCTATAATTCCATTTGGTATTCTCAGAAATAGTGTCATTCTTTACCAACAGAGTGCAGCACCCGCCAGTTCCTTGGCCAGATGTTATTAGGAAGAGGATTGCTTTGTTTTTTTTTTCTCTCTTCATGGTGTCTCTATGACCTTGTGCACCCATTACTGTGAAAGTTCATAAAAAAATTCAGGTCAGAAAAGATTAACAACAATATGACGCTGGTGTAATGTTGATTCACCTATCATGATAGACATTGTATACCGTAGACCTCATCGGGAATTGCAAAACTATTTACAATTTCTGCGCATTATTTCTTGAACAGGCCGCATGAGGTCAAAATGATTTAAGATCAAAGTACTCACGTTGGCAGGAAAAGTAATCAATGGTATTCAATAATTAGTTACATAGTTTCATGTTATTGACGTATTGGGTAATGATATTGTAGAATTGGACATCTGTCAATTGCAGATTTTATTCTATCTGCATTACATTTCATTATTCCATCGTGTGGTCGACACTCAATCAATCGGAGAAATATAAACTCGTCTTTGATAGGTTAACTGTATCCCACTTACTCCCCTGCGGATTATTCATTATTTCATATAACAAATCTTCCAATTGCAGATGCTGAATGCTAAAGTAAGTAGGATTTTATGTCTATAGCTGCAATACGAAAGTTCATGACTAAATCTATTAAATATGCATGCAATTATGACCAGGTTGCCATACTGTACATCTTGGATTTTCCAGGATTGTTCTGGATTTTAATGGTGTGTTCTGTGTCCTGAATTGAGTTATAAGTTATTTGTTTCGGAATGCCGAACAAATTTAGAAAATTACAATTTTTTGTTCTTTTCTATAGACGTATTTTTATAATTCCTTAGACCTATTCATTTTTCAAGACACTGTTCAACTTATGTTCAACGTCATCGTCAACGCCGCCTGGCGCCTCCCTATCGTGTTGTATTCAAATAAAAATGATAATGTTATAGTACGGCATGTATGAGGTATTATACAGTCTCTTTATTAGGGGCATATTTACTCTCTTTGGAAGTTGATTTAATATTGATGTATCTTGCATTTTTTCTGTATAGATCAGGCTATAATATGACATTATTTTTCGAGACTTCATCAATAATTCAAAGAAAATTTCATAGTCTAGAAAAATGTAATGAACTTAAAAGTTTAGGTCTTATAATATAATTAATTGAAAATACATAAAGCGAATAAAATCAGTTGCATTGCATATTGAATTAATTCAAATGTGTAGTCACGTTAAAGTACGCAGTATCATCACTTGTCCTGGATTCCTGATGAGAGAATCCGGCAACCCTGATGATGACCTTAGAAAACTAATTAATTAAGAAATCAATACAATTAGCCCAACGTTTCATTTAGCAGCGCAAATACTGAATTAGCATAAACTTAATTTTATTCCTTGGAAGATGAAATTGAAGCAATCCACTGTCTAAGATCATCGATATTAGAAAGGTCTTACGTAGTTACATTAAGCATTGAATTCTGACCTATTTTTTATACGTAAGTTATATCTATTTTTTCTGGCTTATACTCCATAATGAAATGTTTATTTAAACTCTGCAATATTAGTAGTTTCTTCAGATTTTTGTCTCTTTTTTTTTCTACTAAGGGAGCGGATTATCTATGAAACGTGAATGCAGCATGGAGCTGATGCTCCCCTCAGGCTGGCAATAAAATTGTCAAATATTCAGTTGTTATTCAAATAGATCGATAGCCCACACTTGTTATTGAGTATATATGAAGGGTTCAGAGCCATAGCGGGCCAAGCGCCATTTATTAAAAACGGAGAAAGCAAGGGTTAAAGTTAAGTAAATACCATAATTTAATGAAGATTGACATATCATTTAATGTTAATGTGCATACTTTATCTTACTTGCTATATGTTTCGTTAAATTATGGTAATCACTTAATTTTAACTCTTGCTTTCTCCGTTTTTAATAAATGGCGCTTGGCCCACTATGACTCTGAACCCTTCATATTGTGTAGCAGCCTATTCAAAGTAAATTCTAAGTAGATTTTATCTTGTGAAATGACAAAGTAATCATCTGTAAAAATTAATACATTCGTCATAGTCCAGATTTGCATTCTTCAGTAGCTTCTCTTCCATCATAAAAGACGCATTCTAGATCATGGTTAAACTAATTCATATCGGTGATAGCATGCCTGTCTCAGTCCTGTTGTGTTTATTACTGGAATTGATCTTTTTGATTTTTGATCAAGTAATAGGGCGCCATCCCAGAAGAGCGACCGACACTTCAGACGAGTTTTGTTGCGCCTGTAATTTCTAATCTAGGCGTACACGACGTATTTCAATAAAGTAACTTAAACGGTGATCGACAGACAAAGGCTCAGTGTATTCAAGGTGATCTTGAGTTGGAGCAGGAGGGGTAAAGTTAAGCCACGAATTGGCGGGACGCGCGATTAAGAATGCTAAGCGATAGAACGTTCACAGTGTGTCAGACGATTCGTAATGGATAAAAATCTCAATTGGGGAGCAATCAGAATTCGATAAGTTAAATTGGAAAAATTATCGAGTGAAGTTGAGTACAGAAAAGGAAACAGTTCATTCTCAAAGTTACATGACTGATCTGTTCCATGCCATATCTACAATGGATGTTTTCGTGATAGACTCGGACATTGTTTGGCTGTGAATGGTTTTCATTTTGATCATCTGTGGTAAAGTTTGGTTAGTAAGAGTGTTTTGTTTAGTTTTATGGCCTACTCAGCATCATTTTAGATACTTATTTGTCTCAAGTTTCAAATACACGAAACTAGTTTAATAAATAGTTAAAAGACGTGAAACGGGTTAATGCGTAAAATTTTTACGCATCATATGTAAAATTTAACGGAGAATCGGAATAAGTAAATTTTAATATAGGATGCCATTTAAGAAAAGTAGAGTTTACTGTCACACACTGTATGCCTGAATAACTAACTTTATTCGAACACAGGTATCATATTGTATGGTTTATCTCCAACAGCTTTTCTATAAAACTGTTTTTTTTTTTTGTAAAATTAACATTTAAGAAGTTATTAGCAATATTCTATACTTATTGTTCACCCTGTATAAATATGCACACAAAGAAAAGGGAACTGATGTTATGAAATTGTTACAAATATTCGGACAAAGACTGGAAACTAAATAATGAACTGGAGAATTATACATTTATATGCAAGAAACACTTCAATGGATGAAGATGTGGATAATAATGAAGATGAGGATTTGTGTCAGCCATCAAATGAGTTACCTGATCTAGTTGGTTGATTTGCTGAGTTCAATTGAGACTTTCAGTTTTCATGTCCTAAACTAAAATAAATGTAATTCAATTTCAAGTTTAATTTAAAATCATAATTATGTATTCTGTTATAATACGAGTAATTAATACTTTCTTTATAATTGAACAATTATTATATGAAATACATTTTCTGTCAGTTACAATACTTCCAACCTCACTACAACAGTTGTCATTGAATAAAAATATTTGTAACAAGTACAGCAATCTCCACAACCATTCACAAGGAAATTCACAATCTCCATCGAGTCATAGCAAAGTCAGCAAACTTCACTTTTAATTAGGAAATAAATAAGTTCATTACCACTGTATAATTATCACAGTGTGTTTACACCCCAAATTGGTATCATCTGTGCATTAAACATTTCATATTAAAGAAATACAGACTACAACAATCTTAAATAGACTACATTGTGATTATAGCCAACAATTTGTTTTTGTGGAGCTTGCTTGGTTTGTTATGACACCCCTCACTTAGTTCACACACATCTCTAATTGCATTTTTCTTCGTAATCATCTTCGTTTCTGAAGTTTTCTGAAGTCCAATGCGGTTGTCGCGTTTTTTCCATATTTGCATTAAAAGTTTCCCGCATTTTTAGAAATGGAGTCGCAAAATGCGACAAAATCTGCTGTGACTTAAACCCTGCTCGGGGAAACCATCAACTTCTTGTCTTGTTCACAAAAAATAGATATCTCATCTCTTTTGTCTGCGCAGAGAATCGAACCTGAGTTCGGTGTATAGAGCATTCTACTTCATGGTGAATTTTATTTATCGCTCCGTTCTTTCATTTATAAAATATTTTATATCTGAAGGGTTCATAGCCATAGTGGGCCAAGCGCCATTTATTAAAAACGGAGAAAGCAATGGTTAAAGTTAAGTGAATACCATACTTTAATGAAGATTAACATATCATTTAGTTTGAATGTGCATACTCTATTTTACTTGCTATATGTTTCCAATGAATTATGGTAATAACTTCATTTTAACCCTTGCTTCCTACGGTTTTAGTAAATGGCGCTTGGCCCACTATGGTTCTGAACCCTTCATCTGTCCTATCTTAATCCAGCCATTTCAACATCGTCTCAGTCATTATTATGTTTACATTTCTACTAGAAGAAGCTCTTAGGGCACGATTCCTTATCGATAAAATAAATAACCAGGAAAATACGTTGACATAATAGTTGAAAGTAATAAACTTTCTGTTTTCATGGCCAAATAATCCAGCGTTGTTCTTCTCTTGGCATGCCCGTTGTTTTTACGGGAATTAAAACAGTGATTTAAGTTCACCTGAAATGCCAAGTAATATGTTTATTACCTTTACTCCATTGTTAAAGCACAAAACGCTACAAATTCCTCACGATCTGGAGCTGGTGGCCACAATTGCTTTCTTTGATGGCCATCTGTCCGGAGAAAGCCTGGCAGAGCTGATGCTACTAAAGATAAGGGTCCCTGCTCCGTTACATAACTTAGATGCAAGAAAATTCAGATGTGCCTTACGAGAAATAACTTTGTCAACCGGCAAACGACAGCCACCCGAAAATAAGAAACAAGAAGAAATTGGAGGAGACATTGTCAAATAAGGTCTGTCAGCAGGGACACAACAGCTCGTTGCTTCAATTGAGGGAGAGGCTCTGATCGGTAGTTGCAACGCAGTTCAAAAGATATTGAGGGTTAGGACGGGACAACATTAACTAACTCCCTTATATTACCGTAACAGGTAACAGGGTCAGAGTGACCAGAAGGTGAGAGACTCTATTGAAATACCGAAAGGTGTTTGTGCTAGGCACTTTCCTTGCAGCAAGGTTAGGGATAACCATAAATCGCAGTGTTGCCAAGTGTTAGTTTACATTGTTATTTTAAGGCATTTGTCTAGTCAAGAGGTTATGGAACCAATCGACCTGCACAATCTTGGGTCTGGTTCGCTATGCTTACAATCCTAGTAAATTGTGAATTTTCTTAATTGAAGCGGTGAGATCATATAACCATTCAAGTCCATTTAAACAAGTTTCGAGAAAAATGTAAAAAAAACTTTTTTTTATTTCTTACCTAATTATTATTTTTTCCATGTAATATTTCTGATTGTTTTAGAGATCAAGACAAAGTAGTATACCAACTTTTAAAGTCGTAACACTTGTACAAATATCCAAAATTTAGTTTCAAATTTGCAAAAAATGAATGGCCAGAAGTGGACTTGAATGGTTATTGATCTCGCCGCTTCAATTGTAAACTTGTTATTCATAATCTGAGTTAGTGTTATAAAGTTGAACTTTGCAAAGAAAATCATACCTTTGAAAATGGAATTTTGCACACTTTACAAGTATTTCGTTTCACAATGAGGGAATAATCTTACAAATTTGTAATTTTCACATCGTAAAACTATCATGTTCTACAATTATTGATCTTAGGCGTGTAGAGTTTAGCAGTACAATACATTATGCATAAAGAAATATATACAGAGTGTTAAAAAAAAAGTATCCAGTATTTTATGAGGTGATAGTATGCATCAAAACAAGAAAAAAAATGTCTAATAAACATGTGTTCTACAACACATATTTTCTGAGATTTCAACACTTGTTCATAGGAGGTGCTCAATGTGACGTCCGTTTATGGCAACCCATTTCTCTGCCCTACATACAGCAGACTACCTGATAATCTTACCGTAGTTGACACCCCTGGCATGGAATACTGATACGTGGCAAGGAATACTGAAAACAAATATCTGGTTGCGGATATAAGCGGGGTTCAGCAGAGATGGTGTTGTAATCAGCATGTGTGGGCTAATGAAAATCCCATGCAGTTGAAGAAATAAGGCATCAGCACCGATTCTCACTCAACTTATGGGCCATATGATAGATTAAGGGCTATACGTGCTATCACAGAGATTAACTGGGGCTCGTTATCAGGACTTTCTTATTAACGTATTGTCTACTTTGCTGGAGTATGTGCCATATCAGCAAAGACTACAGATGTAGTTCATGCATGATGGCACACCAGCACATTTTTTCCGCAATGAGCGTGAACACCTGACGCTGATATTTCAGGACCGCTGTATTGATTGGGGAGGCCCCACACCTTGCCGCGCTCGTTTCCCAAATCTAAATCCCCTAGAATTTTGGTTATCAAGAACAACCAGGTCAATTTCAAAGGATGCGTGATTTCTTTACGCCGAAGGGCAGAGGAATGCATTGCCATGAAGGGACGTCACATTGAGCACCTCCTATGAACAAGTGTTCAGATCTCAGAAAGTATGTGTTGTAGGACCCATGTTTATTAGACATTATTTTCTTGTTTTGATGCATACTAGCACCTCCTAAAATATTAGATACATTTTTAACACCCTGTATACAGAGTGCTCATTAAGTGTGGAACATTATTCATAACGTCTTACATTTTAATTTTCCAAAAACATATTATACAGAAGCTGTTGGCGATAAATCATACAATGCGATACCAGTGTTCAAAGAAAAATTAGTTATTCAGGTATACAAGGTGTGACAGTAAACTTCATTTTTTTAATGACACCCTATTTTAAGATTTACATATTCCGAATCTCCATTAAATTTTACGTATGATAGGGAAAAAATGTTACCCATTCTCCCGTTTCGTGTCTTTTAACTATTTACTAAACAATTATTGGGCTTCGATAACCTCCCGTCAGTTTTTAGCCTTTCTCTAAAAAATGCAAAACAAAAACTTACTAAAGGCTTTACCAATAACTAAAAATGTATTTAAAAATAGGCTTAAGGACTTTACTAATAGACGGTAATACATTGTGCAGACTATTTTGTGGTTTTACAAGTATAGCGAATAAGCAGAGAAACATAGTGAATCTCCAATGATTTATATTGGGTGTGCAGTGTGTTGTAGTGAAAGTGTAGTGAGCTTATAAGTAATTTTTTTAGTTATAGTGGCGGAAAAATAGATTTATAGTGAACGGGTGTGAGTTATAGTGCTTGTAATGGGGTCTAGGCTAGCGATTTGAGGTTAATACAGTAAGTACAATTCTACGGAATAATAAGGATGTTATTGATGTTCTGTTATTTGAAATGTTGTTTCAGTGAAGAAGTGTGTTGTGTCTGTGAAATGTGTTGCGACAGTGAAGTGTATTTGTGTCAGTGAAGTTCTATAGTTTACAGTGGCAGTGCAAAGTATTTGAACAGAGAAATGTTTTTGAAGTGTTAATGAAATCAGGATAGTGTCAGTAAAATGTGTCTTAGTTCCAGTGCAGTGAGTGAATTGATAGCGAAATGAGTGTAGTGCTGAAAGGTACTTGTGCAAGTTTGAACGTATATCATATATACTCGTGGTTTAAGTACTAACTTAGAGTTAAGATATAAATTAGATTTACTTTAATTAGTTATGCTATATTAAGTGATTCATTTAATTTAGGATACTCCTTGTTAATATTATTATATATTGCTATTATTATTTTATTATTAATATTATGACTGTATTTTATTATTATTGTAATTATTGAGTGTAATTAATTACCACTGCCACCGGGTATTTACCCATTTGCAGTGTGAATACATACATACATACAAAAAATAATAAGGGAAGGAGACAAGTACGCGGCACCGCACATCTTGATTTAATCCGCTTTGTTTACTCCATTCTCTGTGACAAATATTAGGGAGTGTCTGAGTATAACCGTTCTGCAAAGAATCACTGCGATGATAATGAATGAATGGATGGATGCGTGTCTGGCAACGCGTCACGCTCAACTGGATAAGCAATGAGACGCTCTCTGCTCTCTCCGGGTGGTACCGACCGACATGCGAAATTTTCGGCTCCGTCCAGTCTCATGACTCCATGAGTAATGAGGGCAGTGCTGGCTAGTGCTTGGTGTCGTGCAACGCCCCCCCGCCACAGCGTGACCTCCGCAACACCCCGATCTAACCCACGCATCATGTTTCTCTGTGCACTTTATTGCTATGCGTTTATTACACTTAGGCCCAATTGTATAAAACTCCCCGACTGAAGATCAACTTTGATCGAAGACCGAAAAGTGAACCGAGTTCAAACACTTCTTCTATTCTATAAAACTTTTCTGCGATCAAATTACCTTGGTTGAAATGCAGTCTAAGTTTACGTGAAAAGGATTTGGCAACATCACATAAACAGGTGAAATATGTGATGCGGGAACCATGTTGTACAGGTTTGTTCAATGTTGCCAATCTAGCGACTTTAACTCTTTTTCAACAACAATTTCTTTTAACTTTTATATTGCTTAAATAGGGATTTAGCGACCTTTTTAGCACCCCATAGTGACAAAATTTAATCTTTCTTTGTTGATAATGAGAAATCTAGCGACTTTACAACTACTTTTTGGCGACTTTCCGTACACTCTGTTGGGGACACTAGTTTGTTTTGTGCAAAATAAATAATGGCGGATAATAAGAAGGTTGACTGTTCTCCAAATTGTTATCATGTTATGGTGTTTGATACTGCTAAACATAATAAAGCTTTATAAAACGACAATTTTCGTTTAGTAATACAGTTAATTGAAAATTTATCATATCCATTAATAATTAATGGTTGTTATAAACATAATCTGTTATGTTATTTGATACTGCTGAACACGATAGAGCCTTATAAAATATAAGATTGTTTGTGTATTAAGACAAGAAATTGAAAAAATATATATAAATATACCTACCATATCTATTAATATTAATAATAATAATAATAATGATAATAGATATATTTTATTTGCACAATCTGTCACTCGTGTATTTCAAACAGAAAAGAAATAACTGAACTTGGATCATCTAACTTAATCGGAGAAATTTCTTCAGTCAAAGTTGACTCTAGTTTGAGAGAAATTAATCTCAGATTAGATTTTATACAACACAAAATTCCAAGTTCAGCTAGAACAAGGATCAATTTAACCTCTGATCTAAGATTAAATGGTTTATACAATCGGCCCTTAAAATGCCACATCCCCACGAATTGCACAGGCTAGAGATGGGGAAAAAAGTTATTTTCTCGCAGTGCTTCTCATCGGAGTGACTATTATCGCGGAGGAATCGGAGATTACGAATAAAGCTCTCCACCGGTGATCTCCGATACTACCGTAGGTGGAACAGGGGACATACGGAGGGATGCGGGGGTTCGGAGCGAAGCGACAGTTAGCTCAAGGACGACCGGCGCGTACGGACTGACGGTAGTTGTGAGTGGAATAAAATGGCACCAAATCGGATATCCGTCGCATGGAAATTCTTTAATTTAGTTGAAGGTAATAATAAAGTCGCACACTGTAAACTTTGTGGGCGAATTTACTCTAGGGGTGGTGGAACTTCGAATTTGTTAGACCATTTGAAGCGATCGCACAATCGCGAACTTGAAAACAATTACGCAAAACATTTGATACGATTTATTTTTAAATTGTTTTAGTACTATTGTTCCCAAAGGCTCACAGTCTAGGAAAGCCTTGAAATTTCTCTAAAACTTATTTTTCGAGTCAATAAAAACATATGAAATATTTACAAGACGACTTGAGTTATATTTTGTTGTTTAGACAACTTGAGTTACATTATACTGTTTGGATTAAAATACTTCTGAATGAAACTAAAGAAACATGTGGTAATAATATAATTACAATTATTCTTAAGTTGATATCCGCTTATATTTTTATTACAGAGAAAGAGTGGCGCATTTTAGAAGAGAGAGTTCAAATACTGACACCCTTTAACACAAAGATCACAATCCTGTCCGGTGAAGAATCTGAATAAATTATGTTGGACAGTAAACTTTAACCCACTGATAGCCCACGTTTCTTTTGTTCCATTCTGAAGCTCCCTTAATATATTTTACGTTAAACTAAACCGATTAGAATAATAATTGACAAACCCTGTTTGCGATTAAACGAGAGTTTCTAGGAGAATTAAAGTATAAATATTTACATTACCTACTGAAAAACTTTACTTCTGCGTTAGTTTTGCAATTAGATTGAATGTTATTAATTTGATCAATGGCATAAAACTAATACGTCTTTCCACATATACTATGAATTTCAAAACTAGAAAAAAAATCTGTCAGCTAACGTAGCACTTTAAGCAACACAAAAAAAAGAGCCGAAGAAAGAGAGAGAGATTAGCATAAAAGAGAGAATAAACAACAACAAATTACAAGATACGCGGACGTCAGCGGACTCGAATCACTACCTGGTCCGATTAAAGGAATGCTCAGCGGAAAGTGTATGTCTGCGCCACAGCCATATACAACCTGCCAGGCATCAATCGGAGGTAACCGGAGGTCTCAGATTGAAAGCGCGCAAACAACCGCTCCGGAGAAAACCTAATCATAACCAGCACTAGCGTTGATATCTTACCACTCATACGTCTCAATACCCAATAGTTGTATCATAAATGGGAGTCAAACTTCAGACACAAATGATGTTTTTCTGTTAAACCATTATTCAAATATCAAAATGACATTTGACTTTTTGGTTACTTCTCAACCTAGAGATTCTGATCTTAAAATTAATGCAGATATTCCTCTTTCACTCTGTATATTTCACAGGTGCACCATGATATTTTGGAATTGTACGTACGACTAGTATGTATTATAACAGTGGTATTTTGAACGCTAAATGACGCTACTTTACTGTATGCCATGTGATCCAGTGCGATGTCATAATGAGCTGAGTTATGAGTTCGTGGAAAAGTATTTTTTTCTAATGCCAAACTCTAGTCGTCAATAGTCGTCGTCGTCATCATCATCATCATCATCATCATCATCATCATCATCATCGCAAAATATTTTCCTCCTCAGTCTGATTCAAGCATTGCAGGAAATTTCGGGGGTGATCATCCACTGATTATATTATCATCACGAATATCTTACTACAACGTCCTCCTCCTTCTCTTGCTCCTTTTTTTATCTTCTTCCTCGTTAAAGTTCGTTATAGTATTTCGCATACTGCTGACATTTGTTTATTTTATAAATCATCTAATGATTCCAAATATTATTACCAATTCCAGAGTCACTTTCCTGTTAAATTCATATCTGCTTCTTCTTATATTTCGTTTCACTTTACTTTCTTAAGTTTCTTACGAACTTTTATACATTGCTGTCAGCTTCAATGTTGTCCATCCTTTCATTACAACGTATAGGCTATCTATGTATTTCTTCTTCTTCTTCTTCTTCTTCTGATTTATACTTGTTCTCTTTACGGTACTTCCATCCATGAGTTCCTTACTTATTACTAGATATTGCTGTCAGTTCCAAAGTTGTCCATACGTTCATTATCATGCATAGACTACCTAATTCTTCTTATTGTTATTTATAGCTACTCTTTCTCTTTCAAGACTGTCTTAACTCTTTTCTCTTAAGGGAATATGTAGACCTATACCTTTTCCTAGTAGGTCTATACATTTAGTAACATTTAAAATTCAATTTCTACGTATTCTGAACCAGTTTTGTGCTGTAATTTGATATAATGATAGACAGTGCTTCTAGATTAATAAATAATGTCCAAATTCCAGAAACTTTAATTGTTAAAGGTAATTAGGGTAATTATATCTTTAAAATAGAAGGTACAATTTGTGCAGTAAAAATTGGTTTCGTTGATATCTTGTACAATTTTGAATATTTTAAAATGCTTTCTCATCTGTTTTATCGATAAGTGTATTCATAAATCCTACCATTACCAGTTGAATATATGAATAAGAATTTTTTCGTTTATTTTTTGCCATGAATCGTAAAATTTAATTATTTTATATAGAGGATTATTAATGAAAAAAGAACTTAAAATGATAAAACAGTGCTAAAGACAGTGTTTTTTTCTCAAGTATAAAACAATTTCCATGCAAAATTTCATGAATTTATGTAAAAAATGTAGAAGTTAAGGCTGGTTCACAATAAGCCGAGAACGGATATATTGTTAAAATAAAATATATTTAAATGTAAGCATTCACAATTAACTTGCACGTTCCCGTTCCCGGGCTCCGGCAAGCTCCTTGTTAATTATTGTGAATGCTCACATTAAATACATTTATTTTAACAATATTTCCGTTCTCGTTCTCGTTGTTTCCGTTCCCGGTTCATTATGGACCAGTCTTTATGAAAAAAAGGTATTTGGAAAACTTACGTAACGGGAAATGAGCGACAAACTTCTGTCAATTGACACAGGCTAACGTTTTAGGTCATAACTCGAAAAGCATTACAGATATTTAAAAAAAATTACCATATTATTGAGGAAGAGAGAGAGAAATAAATCGTCCGGTCTTAATTAAGGATGATCACGAGGATCCGGAAATTAATAGCAAATAAATATAATTAATTAGATATGAATATTATTATAAAAATAAAATGTAATAATTAAGCACCATAAAATAAAATCTTAGAAGATGACCTTAAAATTATACTTAACAAATAAAAGATTTTATCTAAAATTAGCACCGCATATGCTTAATTAAGACCTTCTGATTGGTATAAATGAAATTGTATAATCTGCAGGGAACCTTTAAGAATTTGCGAAATGATTTTTTGAATTTCAAAAGAGAGTATTGATAATTGTTTTAAAAAGTTATATGTAAATTTTGGTAAAGAACTCCGAGCACCAAAAAATAAACCTGTCACTGACCAATTGAAGAGAGGGATGTTAAAAAACACACACACACTTTTGTGAACTACCGAAGATGTATACACCCCCTTCTTCATCACATATCGACTTTTTTTCACTTTGTAGGAAAGCTAAAGAACAAAACCACATTGTTTATAATGATCTCCTGTATGTTATCTTTCCATTCTCTCCGAAAAAGTTTTATTAAAACTTTAGGTTTCTTGCTTTTTATATTAACCCTATATTCTACAAAATATTTTTACCGGTAATTTTCTATTGGCGCCTGAATTAACAA
The DNA here is from genome assembly GCF_040183065.1 of Periplaneta americana. NCBI lineage: Eukaryota > Metazoa > Arthropoda > Insecta > Blattodea > Blattidae > Periplaneta > Periplaneta americana. Next base: position 148,557,404 of record NC_091119.1, on the reverse strand, counting down.
ATTTGAAATAATGCCTTTTATTAATATGTAAAATTAATAATATTTTTACAAACATTTCCCGTTGTATAATTAATATTTATTAGTCACATTGTAGAGTTTTCAGGAAATAAAAGTGAATGTGTTCTGTCTCTGATTCCGATCGTCAGTGTCCACTCCGATCGTGGATATGGGGAAGGTTCCGAGCGATTTGTGTACTTTGAAGAGGTGTGACCACATCTCAATGCCACTCCTGGGTCTTGTTTGTGAACTTGGGGTCAAGGTGGCGGTGGCTATGAGGACACCCGTAATATAGGTCCACCTCGATTCAGACAACTGCCGATCCCTTCACTAATTTTGAAAGTTGTTCGTTAGTTCTCGTATAGACAGAGCAAATAAATGTGTCTTTAATGCTTTCATGCGCCGTCTTTTAGACCAATGTGGAATATCGTGACATTTCGAAGGTTAGTAACCGGGACATCCTCGCATCAAAACACTACGCAGTTGTACACACAGACCTCAAACCGAACCGGTTAGCCTTACACATTTCAAGCTAATTCAACCCAGCACAGTTGTGAGATATAAAAAACAACAAGTCCAGCTCTCGACTCACGCACTGCTATCAGTTCAATTCAGTTCTGTTATGATTTATAAAAGATTTAGATTATTTTTTTACGCTTATTAATTACTCTTATTACCAGACTTAGGAACTTACTACCCGAGAAAAACAGTTAACTATGACAAGGATAATACAGACAGTGAATTCAGAGATCGTCAGAGTCAGTGGGTGGACGGGTGGGGGTTGGAAGGACAGGCACTGTAGCATGACAACAGAAACAATACTTAGATTGGACACTCCAGCAAAATAATATTATGTTGGTGATTTTGATTTACCTTATTTTTAAAACAAATTACAAAGAATGTTGGAATATTTTATGTACACTGTATACTCGTACACTATATACAACATGAGACTTCACACCTGTGGAGTAACGGTTAGCGCGTCTGGCCGCGAAACCAGGTGGCCCGGGTTCGATTCCCGGTCGGGGAAAGTTACCCCGGGGTTTTCCCTCAACCCAATATGAACAAATGCTGGGTAACTCTCGGTTATGGACCCCGGACTCATTTCAGCGGCATTATTACCTTCATCTCATTCAGATGATAAATAACCAAAGATGTTGATAAAGCGTCGTAAAAGAACCTACTGAAATAAAATAAAAAATACAACATGAGTTGAAGAACATACCTGATACACAATGTATAGCATAAAATATGCATATTATAACCAATCTCTATTAACACTAGTTTATTTTCATTTCTCTTTTCTTAGTTGATGTTTACGGCGTTACAATGAACCACAACAGTCATTCTAAGTGTGTCAAATGTCAGTTTTCTCCTCTTTTCTGTAAAACCATTTTTGTACTTCGAAAAACTGCGCTCAACATCCACGACGTGGTTTAAGCAAAACGAAAATACAGTATGTATTATTGATATTATGTGAGATATTTTCGATGCACTTTTATCAAAAAGCATGCCTCTTATTCCACATAAATGTAAATAGGCACTGTTTTGAGGAAGAATTTTATTTAGTTTTCGTTTTACTGATTCGGTAAGTAATGTTTTTGGAGACTTGTTGATATTTTTGGCCATTTCATCGAGCAGAGTAGTGAAATCCATCTACAGGTATCCATATTTTGTCTGCCACTACTTGCCTTATTTTGTGCAATGTACTTTCATACCATATTTTTAAATAGCCATTCCTTAAAGTAGCATCAGACGGGAGTTTTCTAGAAGTACTCGTACATTTCTCCATGAAAGCTTTGAAGTAAGCACTGTTTACTCTATTGAAAGGGATACTGTATTAGCAGCTACCATCATTTCAAAGAGATCAAGAAAAAATTGTGATTGTTTATTTGAAACTTGTGCAGAAACTAATGGTAACTCTTCATTTGAATGTTCTGAAATAAGTTTAAGATTTTACGCAGTTTTTTGCTGTTACAATGATCTCTTGTGAATCGACGTATCTCAGCATCACATGTGATGATGTGCCCATTTAACTGAGCGACGCTAAACTCTAATCAGCAGGCCTGTCCAACAATCGCCAAGGTAGCTGCGGCGCTACAGCTCTACCACCAGCCAAACTAATGCTCTGGACGTAGTTGACCTAAACCAGCGGTATTCTACACGTTCGGGTACAAAGTCTGCTTATTACTGTAGACCTAATAGTCCTGTGCCATGGCGGCATGTTCTAAAACATCAAACTTTGGCCTAGCAGTACAGAATGAGTGCTGCTTCGAATCCCCGTGGGGGAAGACATTTTCTTATGAAATTTCTTTCTGTATATGGGACCGAGACCTGACTGCGGTTTTTCCGTAGTTTCCATAGTTACTTAAACAAATACCGGGTTGGAAATTTTATTACCACGGTCCATTTCCCTTCCTCTTCCTTGTAGAAAAAGAAATTAGATTTCATATCATATTCATCTTCATCATCTCATTCCATAGGCATATTCAGGGCATGACGCAAGCCTTCGTCCGCTTGCAGGAGAAACGTCCTCTCCCAAACCGTATCTGTGTTCCAAGCCTTCCGCAATATCTCTGCCAGGATTAATTTCTTAAGAGCTCTTCCGAACGCTCTTCGACATCTTAGAAGGGCTTTCGAAATGAATCCTGTGCTGCTCGGTCACCTTGGTGGTATGAACTTAAGGCGGGGGGAGGTGTAGAGGGCCCGTTGGGTGAGTGGGTGAAGGATCTCATGCGGCTGGTGGGCTGGTACATCTCATTTTCGTTCATCCCATAATTCGGGGTGCATAGTAGGCCACTGTCGAGCCGACGTGCGGGTCGCCCTAACCCACCCTAGCCGCTACTATTACTACTACTGCTACTTCAGTATATGGATCCGGTGCCGTGTAAGATACCATTGAGTCTGTGGAGTACCTTGATTTGTAGCATATAAATGATGATTGCATAAACAACATCGTTAAGTTGCGCTCACATAGGCTACTTCAGCCCTAGTATTCAGAATTACATGGAAGCTTGTGAAAAAAGCAGTAACTGAACATAAAATACAGTTGTCAGTCATTTGTTTGATGTCATATTTTCCCAAAAATACACATTGTGTTATATGTTACAGCTATTTTACTGAAATGTTAACCGATTCACCCGTTTTTACCTTAGTGAACAACATCTCCAATAACTAATCGCAGCAACAGATACAATTGAGCAGTTGAGAGCAGAAGTGGTGTAAGTCAAAAATGGGTAATGAGGGTTGAAGTAAACATTCTGTAAAATACAGCGCAAAGTAGTAATTAATATTGAATTTATTTAAACTATTAGCAGTCAGTGGCTAGCACGAAGGACATATTAATTGCTACTTTGCGCTGTATTTTACAGAATTTTTACTTTAAAACTCATTACCCAATTTTGACTTACACCACTTCTGCTCTGAACGGCTCAAATTTTTTCGTAATCCAGTTCACCGGAAAGCACAGCAGAAAGAATAGACCATGTTCAGTTGTTAAAAGTATATTCTTTACAGTTATACTGAGCTATTGCGTAAAAATATTCTTTTTCAGATGATATTTAAAGATAACTATAAGGTTTCATTAAAAAATTTCTCCGACGACGTCACGACTCGCACGAAAATATTCGCAAAAATATTTTATTTTCATAAAACGACACTCTTTTCTTACTACAAGGTTCAACGTGTTTGAGAGCTTTTTGTCCAAAATCCCTTCATTCAGTTTGATTGCAATTATTCGTTACTTTTGAAACCCCGTGTATAGAATAGTAAATTACATTTTGCACTAGAAATCTTAAACTAAATTATCTTCTGATACCAAAAATATTACGAGTTTGTGAGATAGATCGTCCAGTCAAAGAATCGATCTACTGTGTAACAGAAGTTCAAATACTGCTGTGTACAGACACGAACTAAAGGACCGTGAAATAAAGAAACATTCAGAAAGTGATCGGAAAACGATTACGACTACACAAAGTACCGGTGTTGAACAGCCACAATAAAAATAGAGATTTGATTGCAGATGTCGCTATGGTCTCGAGTGGCGTGGAAGTCTTAATGCCAGCAGCTTGAAACAAAGAAGTGATCAGCGATACGCTCTGACATTTCAGGACCCTCGGCGTCTGACAACTTGTAGCAGGTTCCCTACATTATACTGGTATACAATGTTATGTAATATAATTAGTACAAGGAAGGAAATTTAAAGTTAAATCTGACATTACAAACAAAACTCTTATATTTAAAGAGAGAATATAAAAATGATAATAAAAGAAATAAATGGAATTTTAATGATTAAATAAAAAATAAAATAAAATTGTAATTGATATTAGGACAGGGACAGAATTGTTATTAAAGTAAGAATGGAAGTAAAGTTATAACTAATGTACGAAATAAATAAAATTGTAATTAAAGCAATAGTAGAAATCAAATTGTAATTGAAACAATAACCGAACTGAAATAATAATTTAAGAAATATAATTTTAATTTAATCGGTCAGATACATACAATAATTATTGTAACTAAAACAATAATTGCAATGAAAATTGTAGTTAAAGCAAGAGTACAAATAGAATTTTAATTAAAACGTGAACAGAAATGCAATTATAACTAAAGCAACAGTTCAAATGAAATTATTATCATTATTATTATTATTATTATTATTATTATTATTATTATTAAAGCAAGAATAGAAATATAATTTTAATTAAAATATGAAGAGAAATACAATATTCTAATTAAAGCAATAATTAAAATTAAATTACAATTAAAACTAGAATAGAAAAAGAAAATAATTAGACCAGGGAGAGAAATACAGTTGTAATTAAAGCAATAATTGAAATGAAATTATAATTACAGCAAGACTAGAGACATCATTTTTATTAAACTATGAGCAGATATATAAATGTAATTGAAACAATAGCTGAAATGAAATTAAAATTTAAAGAGTTGAATATATGAATATATTCATAATTAAAAGGGAATAAAATAGAATTATGGCTATTGTAATACAGTAAACTCTATGTAAACTGTAAAAATTTTTTTATGTATTGTCGCGATGTGACTTCCTAAGTTAAAGCGACATAAAATAAATAAATTAAAAAATAAATAAAATTATATTAAAAGCAAGAACAGAAACAAAATTTCAATTAAAATAAGAACTAAAATTGGCAAAGAATATAAATTTGTAATGAGGGGAAGAACATGAAGCAGTCTGTAACTAAAGCAATAACATAAAGCAAGAAAAAAAATCGTAATTAAAACAAGAAAAGCAACTAGATTATAATTAAGGCAATAATAATAAAAACAAAATTATATGCTTCTACTGGGATTTACCTAAGACTCACATTCATGTTTTTTCTTCATCTTTCTTCTATAAACTCCTGTAAAGCGTAGCCGATTCGACGCCTGACCTCCTCTTAAGGCACAACGCATCACATTAGCGTCACCAAACATCCACGTCCTAGGAGGAATATGGATTCTAATTAACTTTTAAATTTGCTTCGAATACGAGCAAAAATTAAGTATTAAAAATAATGGCTTTACCTATACTTTGTTATGGAAGTGAGAACAAATCATTAGAACAAATCGAAATAAGATATAAAGATTACATACACACATACATACATACACACACACACATACATACATACATACATACATACATACATACATACATACATACACACATACATACACACATACATACACACATACATACACACATACATACATACGTACGTACGTACGTACATACATACATACATACATACATACATACATACATACATACATACATACATACATACATACATACATACATACATACATACATACATACATACATACATACATACTAACAGAAGAGAGCGAAAAGACCTCAAGAAAATGGCAAGAGCAGTGGACTATGCAACTAAAGGCGCAATAACGAAATCATTCTTCCCATCAATTAAAGACAGATTGAAGATAAATTTACCTGTCAGGGCAGAATTTACTTCTATTGTGACAGGTCATGGCTTCACAAGATCGTACCTTCACAGATTCAAGATTATTCCAACTCCAACGTCCCCTTGCAGACTAAAAAAAGAACAGTCAACCATAATTATAATATTAAGATGTGCCACACTGATAAAAGAAAGAAGAATTCTACGAGCTAATATAATACACACAGGTCAACCCTGACCTCCACCTTTTGATCAGTTCACAACAAGATACCTCAAAAGCTTCAGAAAATTTATAAAATCCATAGAATTTCGCAAAATGTAACAATAATTGAAATTAGAAATAATATTAACAATGATGGAAACCTAAAATAGAAGAAGTACAATTAGGCAACACTTGTATCTATAAGAATTTCAAGATCTCAATCAAAATTGTAAATATCTTGTTCTCATGTCATAAATTATGTAACTAATTATTGTAATATTTTATGTAAAGCATGTAGTATTACTCCAATGTAATGGAGCATGGTGATATACAAAAAAATACAATACATACATACATACATACATACATACATACATACATACATACATACATACATACATACATACATACATACAAATTCTTCTTATTTATATTTTTCTAAATAACAGCACATAACGTGAAATAGAGTGGATTTATCCAGCCAGCGCGCTGCAGCAGCGTCCCGTTCGTCCCCTTCATTCTGTCGCCGCGCTCTTTCAATACGTCCTGCCCGAGTCAACTTGTTCAAGTCTTAATTCCTTCTTACGTTATGGTTGTTCGCTTTCCAAGCCTCAGCAGCAGGTAGGGCGGGAAGTGTGTACACAGCCAAGCCTCCCCGTGTATGGTCAGGCCGCTGGAAATTATTGAAGAATTTGGACGGTAGCAGAAACGGCATATCGGCCACGCATTCTCCTATACACATACGACATTTATTAATTCATGGAGAGGGAGACTTGGATGATTCTCTTCCCAGCATCTGTCTATAGCGTCGCTTAAGTAAACACGCATACATGCTCATTCACAGACTGGCTCTAATAGAGGCCCAAGATTTCAGCTTTCTGCCTGTGCCTCCAGGTACACACCGGGTCCTATGAACCGTGGAACTCCTTGCTACGCATGGCGCCACCCTTCCTAGCTCAGGTGACCGACAACACTCCAATTTTATCTGTGTAACTGCAATTATTGTAATGATTTGTCATGTCTCTTCTTATTTAATTACAGATAAGATAAAACAATACCTGTTTCCTGATGATTTAAATATGAGATGGGGCAAAATTACACATAGTAATACTGTATATTATTTTAACAATATACGACAGATGTATAAATTTTGTCCATTTCCAGTTTATAGAGATCGATATTTTCTTCGCGGTACTCTATATCCATTTGGTTTGGCCCTTCAATGGGTTTTCTGCCTTGTTGCTCTGTGATATGGCTTTCTTGATTCGTTGTGCGAACTTCTTCTTGGTTGATCCCTCTGCCTTCGCTCTGGTGGTGTCCATTTAAAATCTTGTAACAGTAACCTACTCATCTCCATCCTCATCATGTGACTGTACCATTTTAATTGTCTGTGTTCTATTTCCTCCACTTTGGTGATTAACATCGACTCCCTCATTAATCTTTCCAGCCTAGATATTTTGGCTGATCTTCAGATCATAGGAAACTTCTTTTGAAAATTAATGACATATTTTTTAATTAATAGCGAAGTCATTAAGCAAAATTGGCGGTATTGGAGTGTTACTAACACCAATTGGATAGATTAGTCCAAAATACAGGAGACAGAAAAGTTTATGGTTTGCTGTGGATTGGGAAACAGCAGTCGTTGGGCCTTATTTTTGTCGAAGGCGATCTCACCTGAAGGTGCAAGGAAGTGCTTGAAGACAGTGTTTATCCGAGCATCCTGAATGGATAAGGGAATATTTTCCATATTTTTTAACAAGACGGTCTCTCACAATATTACGGTCATCAAATTTATTGTAGTTAGGCAAACAGTTTTCAGAAAGATGTTGAGTGACCACCATGTTCATCAGACCTAACATCCCTGGCCTTTTATTTTTAGTGGCTCTTAATGGTCATCGTGTAAACACAAGGACGATGATAATTATTATTATTATTATTATTATTATTATTATTATTATTATTTATATAGTAAATTATTTACGGCATGTACTTACACAAAAAATTACAGAAGCCATGTTACAAATCAACCTCACCACACTAACACAATTTTTACGGAACTGGACGCATCGAATTGAGGCATACATTCAAACAGATGGTTCTCATATTAAGCACATACTGTAATTGTTCCTGTATAACCTGACTTCTGCCTTACTCTGCATTATGTCTATTTTTATATTTCTAATTTCTAGCAGGCCTAATGTGGTCATTCCAGAGGATGGAAATGATCCCGATTTTTAGCTTTACAGGCCTTTATTTTCCTTCAGAATTAAAAATAAGTTCGAGATAACTTATGTGTATTCTGTGTATAACTTGAGTAACCGATATTAGGTCAGCACAAGGATGATGATGATGATGAATATTATTATTATTATTATTATTATTATTATTATTATTATTATTATTATTATTATTACACATGTGGTGAATTATTTACAGCCACCGGCGTAGCTCAGTCGGCTGAGCCGCTTGCCTGCCGATCTAATGTGCTCGGGCGCGGGTTCGATCCCCGATTGGGCTGATTAATCGGTTGAGGTTTTTCTGAGGTCTTCTTCAACCGTATGACGAATGTCAGGTAATCTATGGCGAATCCTCGGCCTCATTTCGCTAAATACCATCTCACTATCACCAGTCCCATCGACACTAAATAGCCTGTAGTTGATACAGCGTCGTTAAATAACCAACTAAAGAAAATTTGTTTACAGTTATGCAATTCCTAAAACGTATAATGTAAAAGGATCATAATTAACACCATCGATCTATGAGTTGGCAGTTTTAATGCACCAGAAGACCGAGAAAGAAATTTCGAAAAACATTTTAATGTGAACAAGATTGTGACTTACACTTTTCATAGGAACACGTAACTAACACTGTTTACAAAATATTCACAGAGTATATTAGACTTTCTGGGACCTTGAATTAAAAAACAACTTCAAGATCTTGATCTCGAGAATATTGTGACAGCGACGTGAGATTCGAACTCACGACCAGCGTCCCGCAAGAGAGAAGATCGCGCGGAGCACTTTGGGATGGCGCGCGGCGAAGAAGGGAAAGGGCCAACGCGGCGAGAGAGTGGAGCGAGAGTGCGCGCGCATCTGGTGCTGGTAGAGAGGAGAGGGCTTTGGATTTCTCTGGAGTGCCATCTCTAGAGACGCGTGGAACGACCTTCCCGACTATTCCAGAAATCCGTCGAAGTGGAAGACTCGCGAATTTTCGAGGCTACGTCGCTGTGGTTATAAATTACGGTCGCGAAGGAACGACAGCAGTTTTAGAGTTTTCAGTTATTCAGTCAGTGAGTAAGCCAGAGCAAGCAAGCCAGACTTGTGTGCCGGAGTTCGACTCGAGTGTGCGTCCGCATCTGCGTCAGCATCCGAAGGCCTGAGTTCGAGTGCAGTGGATCGCAGTTGGAGGGACCTGAGTTCGAGTGCAGTGGACCGCAGTTGGAGGGACCCGAGTTCGAATACAGTGAACTGTCTCTGAAGGTCTGTGGTTCGAGATACTGTGAACTCGAGTGACTGAGATAGAAGAACTGTGAACTGAGAACGGGTAGTTCTGATTTGTAAATAGTGCTTTGTAAATATTAGTTAAGATTAACAGTTCATTGTTGTGCGTAATAGTCCAAGTAAATTGTCATTGTCGTCGGTGGAGTGCTATAACGAATACTGTGTTGAGTGAAGATCCAATTGTTGACGAGAGCGTTTAAGGCGAATTGTAGAAAGGAATTATTGTTGTGACGAATAAATTACATTGTTGTTACTAATAAAATTTACATTGGTGTCAGAATCGGGACATTATCGACTATGGAGAACCTACAGCAAATCCTGCAAGCCATCGCGGAAATGAAAGCTGAAATGAAAAAGGACATACGTGACGTAAAAGCAGAAATGAAAGATGACATGAACAGACACATCCGTGAGGTTAAGAACGACATAAGTGATGTGAAAACGGAGATGAAAAGTGACATAAGTGAGGTGAAAGGCGACATAAGTGAAGTGAAAGGCGACATAAGTGAAGTGAAAACGGAGATGAAAAGTAACATAAGCGGAGTGAAAGATGACGTCACTACGCAAATTGAAAGCGTTTCAGCCCACGTAGATGGAATTGTCGCCATCGTGAAAGACGAACTCAAAGCCGACCTTGACAACCTAAACAAGAATTTTACAACTATAAACGAGACAGTAACCGAATTGAGACAGGAGGTAGACCATTTCGACGGCAAAATCCGCGATCTCGAGCGTCGTCAAGAGCAGACGACCGAGTTGCTGGACAAGACGAGTGAGATGATGGATAAACACGCTGAGGAAAAGAAGCACATTCTCGCGTTGGTGGATCGTCAGGCTAGAGAACATAAACAGATAGTTGCCGAGGAGGTTCGACGTGCCATGCAAGAAGCGGCCACAGAGTTGAGGACTCCATATAGTGCCCCTGCGGAACCATCGGCTTCAGCCAGACATCACAACGTCAAGACGCCGAAGTTCGACGGTACGACGTCTTGGGCGATATTCCGTCGCCAGTTCGTGGCCATCGCAGAGCACAATGGGTGGACGCCAGCAGAGAAAACCACTCAGCTGCTGGCCGCGCTTCAGGGACAGGCGTCGGAGATTCTTCACAGCGTTCCAGAAGATGGGACAGCCGCTGAGATAATGGCGGCCCTGGAGGGACGTTATGGTGACCATCAACTTGCGGCAGCGTTCCGGACCCAACTAAAAACGAGGGTCCAACAGTCAGGCGAGTCCCTGCAAGAATTTGCGATGGCGGTGGAACAATCTGGCCACAAGCAGGAGAGAGAGGTGTCCGACATCGAGGAGCGCCAACAGTCAACGGAGCGGCGGAGACGACGGGCGCCCACCTGCTGGTCCTGCGGCAGACCGGGACACCTGAGAAGGGACTGTGACCAATCCGGCCACAGGCAGGAGAGAGGGGTGGCCGACGTCGAGGAGCGCCAACAGTCAACGAAGCGGCGGAGACGACGGGCGCCCACCTGCTGGTCCTGCGGGAGACTGGGACACCTAAGGAGGGACTGCGACCGCTCCGGCCACCGGCAGGAGAGAGAGGTGGCTGACACCGAGAGAAACCAACAGTCGCCTGAGCAACGGAGACGACGGGTGCCCACCTGCTGGTCCTGCGGTGAACCTGGGCACTTGCGGAGGAGTTGCGACCGACCTGGCTACAGTCAGGAGACAGAGGGGGCCGATGCTCTGAGGAGCACGTCGGCGCCGTCATCACCGTCCCCTCGGCTCGTCCTGAAACCGGTCGACAGAAGATGCGACGATGGGCTGATTGTTGAAGGACGGATAAGAGGCCGTCCATGCAGAGTACTGGTGGACACCGGGGCGATGCTCACTATCGCCAGACCAGACGTCGTGCGGGGCCTACCTGGGAGGACGCCGCTGCGCCAATACGAGCTACGGACTGCTTCAGGCGAGAGCTTGCCCATCCAGAGAGAGGTCTTCCTGGACCTGACCTTGGGGAAGAGGAAACTGGAGATGTGGGTGTTCGTCGCCAACATCACCGAGGACGTCGTCCTGGGACTCGACGCCATGCGGTTACTCGATGCGACGGTGGACGTCCGGCGCCGTATACTCCGTCTTGGTCGGGATGAAGTGTTCCTGATGGACGCCGAAGACCAACCCGTGGCCAGCGAGCTCTCCTTAGAGGGCCAAGTGGAAAAGCAAGATGGCGCCCACGCAGTACGAGTATTGCTGCCCAGCCAAGCCAAGGATAGGGTGGCACCACCATAAGGAGGGAGCAGCCGGAGGACCCCAAACGTTGGACCGACTAGCAGCCTATCAAGGGACTGCCCGAGACGAGCAGTCCTAAGGAAGGAGCAATGTGACAGCGACGTGGGATTCGAACTCACGACCAGCGTCCCGCAAGAGAGAAGATCGCGCGGAGCACTTTGGGATGGCGCGCGGCGAAGAAGGGAAAGGGCCAACGCGGCGAGAGAGTGGAGCGAGAGTGCGCGCGCATCTGGTGCTGGTAGAGAGGAGAGGGCTCTGGATTTCTCTGGAGTGCCATCTCTAGAGACGCGTGGAACGACCTTCCCGACTATTCCAGAAATCCGTCGAAGTGGAAGACTCGCGAATTTTCGAGGCTACGTCGCTGTGGTTATAAATTACGGTCGCGAAGGAACGACAGCAGTTTTAGAGTTTTCAGTTATTCAGTCAGTGAGTAAGCCAGAGCAAGCAAGCCAGACTTGTGTGCCGGAGTTCGACTCGAGTGTGCGTCCGCATCTGCAGGCCTGAGTTCGAGTGCAGTGGATCGCAGTTGGAGGGACCTGAGTTCGAGTGCAGTGGACCGCAGTTGGAGGGACCCGAGTTCGAATACAGTGAACTGTCTCTGAAGGTCTGTGGTTCGAGATACTGTGAACTCGAGTGACTGAGATAGAAGAACTGTGAACTGAGAACGGGTAGTTCTGATTTGTAAATAGTGCTTTGTAAATATTAGTTAAGATTAACAGTTCATTGTTGTGCGTAATAGTCCAAGTAAATTGTCATTGTCATCGGTGGAGTGCTATAACGAATACTGTGTTGAGTGAAGATCCAATTGTTGACGAGAGCGTTTAAGGCGAATTGTAGAAAGGAATTATTGTTGTGACGAATAAATTACATTGTTGTTACTAATAAAATTTACAATATAAACTGTGATACTCTGAGAAATCTCTATATTTATTGTAATTTCTTGCAGTTATTGGGCAAACATCTGTAACTAACATAATTACATATATGAATTTGCGTTGGATTCTTTTTAATTTTACAGAATCAGTTGTTGTAACAGAATTCCGGGCTACAAATGCAATATTATTCAAGTTCCGACCTCGCTAATACGAACTGAAATATTAAAAGTGAATCAGATGTAGAAAAATATTACAAATGTTATACTGTAATTGTATGGTTACATAACTTATACGTAGCCTACATGCTCATAATATTAGTAGTAGTAGTAATAATAATAATAATAATAATAATAATAATAATACAGCGCACACACCTATCAAAGATTGACTTCACTGATCTAATTTTGTTGTCGGAGATGAACAGAGAAAATTGATAACAGCATTATCGCTTAAACCAAACACTTCAAGAATGTGTTTTGGAACTTAATAGACGAGTAGATTTCGTGGAAGAAATTTGAAGATGTGATAATTAAAAAATATAAAATTAATCCTAACACAATATCCACAACAAATGTAACATCAAAGACTATATTATTGAAAAACAATTTTAGGAGTTCAAAATTAAAGATATATTAGCAGCAGTGAAAGGATCTGTCTTAATACAGACTCACTAAATTAAAAACAAGTCTTTAATAGAAAACTAAATATTTTAGTGCAGTGAAAAACAATTTTAGGAGCCCAAAATTAACGATATAGGCCTATTAGTAGCACTGAAAGGCTCTGCCTTAAGACAGACTTACTAAATTTAAAATAGCTGTTTAATACAAAACCAAATATTTTAGTACAGAGAAATACAATTTTAGGAGCTCAAAATTAACGATAAAGGCCTATTAGCGGCAGTGAAAGGATCTGTATTAATACAAGATTACTAAATTAAAAACAGCTATTTAATAGAAAAACCAATATTTTAGTGCAATGAAAAACAATTTTAGGAGCTCAAAATTAACTATGGCTATAGGCCTATTAGCAGCAGTGAAAGGATCTGCCTTAATATAGAATTACTAAATTAAAAGCAGCTCTTTAACATAATACCAAATATTTTAGTGCAGTGAAAGAAATTTTTAGGAACTATTAGCAGCAGTGAAAGGATCTGCCTTAATATAGACTTACTAAATTAAAAGTAACTCTTTAATGGAAAACCAAAAATTTTAGTGCAGTATTTATCTCCTAAACGTCTAGGTATCTTGTACAAAGTATCAAAATTGTTAATATCCAAGTGTGTATTACATACTTCTGAGTACTAGGACTATATAAAATAACTGAATAATAATAATAATAATAATAATAATAATAATAATAATAATAATAATAAAAAGGTAAAGGTATCCCCGTAACATGCCATGAAGGCACTTGGGGGGCATGGAGGTAGAGCCCCATGCTTTCCATGACCTCGGCACTAGAATGAGGTGGTGTGGTCGGCACCACGCTCTGAAAGTTTGGCAACGAGAAAAAATCCTGTCACCACCTGGGATCGAACCCCAGACCTTTCAGTCCGTAGCCAGCTGCTCTACCAACTGAGCTAAATAATAATAATAATAATAATAATAATAATAATAATAAAATAAAATTTTCTTCTTTTTATTTCATTTCCCTGTCTATACTTTTTTCTTTCTCTCAACTTTTCTCTTGAGCTGTTTTTTTTAGTTATTTAACGACGCTGTATCATCTATATTATTTAGCGTTAATGAGATTGGTGGTAGTGAGATGGTATTTGGCGACGATTCACCATAGATTACCTGGCATTCACCTTATGATTGGGGAAAACCTCGGAAAAAACCCAACCAGGTAATCAGCCCAAGTGGGGATCGAACCCGAGAACAACTTCAAATCGGCAGGCAAGCGCCTTAACCGACTGAGCTACACCGATGGCTTTTCAGCTCTTTTTACTATCTTTTCTTGCTTCTTGTTTACCATACTTCTTTATCTTCTTCCTTGTTACATTATTTATCAATATTGTTATCTGTTTGTTTTCATTTTATTTTCCCCCCTACCTCTGTCAGATTCTCTTTATTGTCTCTACCTATTTTACTTTGTTTCTTACCCATCATATCTATAACTTTCTGTCATTCTTTCTTACTTTCTTCCGTTTTCTCTATTTTTATCTTTTTTCTCTGTTCCTCTTCATGCTTTCTTTTTCCCTACATTTCTTCCATCATATTTTCTTTTTCGCCATATTTATCAGTATTTATTTCTTCATCTTATTCCTTCGTACATTCTTTTGCTTTTTATTTATTTCTGTCATTTCCCTTATCTTTCTTCATTTTTTTCTTTGTTTCTATCTTCTTTTCATTCTCCTTTTCTACTTCTTCCTATATTTGCTGTTCTTGTCTATTACACGTATTTATTTTTTCTTCCGACTTCTTGTTATTTTTCTGCTCTTTTTTTCTGTAAGCCTATTTCTGCCTTGTTTTTTTTTCAGAGAAGCAGTTGACATGTAATAATTTCATCGCCTTTCTTGCAAGAAACGTGAAACGATCGTTACGTTTGTCGCTGATTAGTTCCGTACCATAAAGAAGGCGCAGGACTGACATTTTGAGTGAGATGCCGCGACGCAATCACGCGTCTGCAGCGAATTGCGGACTGTCTCATCCATCACTCAGCAACTGGGATGAGTCGCACTGTATTTATGCTCGATATCATCACAGTCTAGTATAAACAGTTATGAAGCTCAATACGTAGTAAATATGCATCCATAGATAGTAGCTAGCCACTAGGATCGCTAATATCGCCTCATTATAGACAATGCGAAATAGTACGGCACAGTCTATTGTTCCCAGCACCCTCACAACTCAAGCTTCGTGACTATATATACTAGACTGTGATATCACTGCAGCACTGAGCATGCGTTTGGATATGGCTAGCCAGGCTATTGAGTGATTTTGACTAGATTTATAGCCCGTTTTGTTGCAAATCAGGCAAACTCTGGTTCAATTGTCCATGATTTAACTTCTAAAGGAACTGGATGTGTATCCTTGACTGATTGTTATCCTGTATTGTCTGATATGGTGGTCTTGTTTAATGCCGACTACATTATCACTTACGTACAAATGGTTTTTCGAGAACCCAGAGGTTCATTGCCGCCCTCACATAAGCCCGCCATCGGTCCCTATCCTGAGCAAGATTAATCCAGTCTCTACCTCATATTCCACCTCCCTCAAATCCATTTTTATATTATCCTCCCATCTACGTCTCGGCCTCCCCTAAGGTCTTTTTCCCTCAGGGTTCCAAACCAACACGCTGTACGCATTTCTGGATTCACCCAAGTGCTACATGCCCTGCTCAAACACTGAGAGATGAATTTCAAACTGGCCTAAATCCAAACGACAGGTTATGAGAAAAATGACAAAAATTGATAAAATAAATTTTACGCCCTTGGATCCCTTAGAAAAATATGGCATGTAGATTATTAACAGAATTATAAAGACCAGTAAAGCTATGAAAGGAATCAATTCCATCTTCTGTAGTAACCACATTACCAGAAACAAGAAATACAAAAATAAATATAGTACAGAATGAGGCAGAAGTTAGGTTACATAGGAAGAGATACAGTATGCAATATGTTCAATATGCAAACCATCTGTTTGAATGCAGAAAATAAGAAGAAAGAATAATGCTGAAACTGATCAGGAAAAGGAAAAGAAATTGGCTAGAACACTTACTAAGAAGAAACTAACTACTGAAGTATGCATTGAAAGGAATGGTGAACGGGAGAAAAGTTCGAGGCAGAAGATATCAGATGATATACAACATTAAGTTACATGGATCATATGCGGAGACTAAGAGGAAGGCGGAAAAGAGAGAAGATCGGAGAATGCTGGGTTTGCAAAGAAGAACCTACCCTTGGGCAGAAAACTATGAATGAATCACTCAATTTCTGCACCTCCTATAGTACGTAAAGGGATTTATTACAGTGATGGTTCTGAGACGAAAGACAGAAGAAGATTGAACCCGTGTAACTTGGACTCAACGAAATAGGATAATTTTATATTAAACGTGTTTAGTGAAACCTTAGCAACAATGTAAGATTCCGTTATCTATCGCTGGATCCCAATTGACAAAACTCTATCATCTTTCCCATGCTCAAACACACAGAGGATTATCACTTCGCTTATCACCAACACGCTTCCTATCAGTCAACTGTTTATACATGTCCTTTCCTTATATTTACAATTTGCAAAACGCACGTACCTACATGTATTTTAATGTATTGATTTGGTAGGCTGTGCTATTCCGATGACTATGCAAGTTCTTACCTCTCCACATCGACAGTTAGTGCTGGAGCACTAGGAAGTGCTTATGAGCACTCGGAGGCGTTGACTGGAGCAATACTTGTAGCAGACAAGGTCGGAGGATGAGGAGTTCTCTGGTTTTTCCCATATCTCACTCTATAAATACACACAATTTTTCTTTCATTTTATATAATTTAATTTCGTCGAAAGATATGACACAATATTTTGCACGAGCCTCGGGAGATCAGATATGGATGGCCAAACAGCCACATCTTTCTGTATGTTATACCCACGACAAAGAACGGTTGAAGAAGACGAGGATCTCTGAGCGAGACCGAATTAGATTCCAAATTTTTCGTAGCTAAAATATTTTCTCTGGGCGAATGTAATATTTAATTTACCATAAGTAACAGCGACCGAGTCTTAACATTACAACTAGGCAACGTTGCTTACGCGCGAATGGCTCGTGTTGTTCTGGGCGGCTAAAAAGCCGCAACCTCCGAGAACTAAGTCGCGTGAAAAAGGGTATAGTGAAGTGTTTAGCCTATCTCTGTTGTGTCTGAGGAGTTTCAAATTTACACATTGAGATAAATCACTCCATCCTTGTCTCCAAAGAAAGTCAGTAGCCTATATCATCATAGAAATGTCCATATCCTCGGGAGTATTATAAAAATTTCTGCAAGTCCTTGAGTTTTTTCTTATTTATTGGAACCTTTTCACTAGGCTGAGCCTTTTGCGATGTTAGTGCAGGAACATTAGTAGTCTTCCAGGGACTAAAGGTAGACAAAGACAAGCCATCAATGAAACTTTGCGACAATTTGACAGGGGTTTGCCTACTGTAGACAGACCGTTTGAACGGTGATATCTTGAATGCAATGATCTGCTCTTCTTGTATACCTCTTTCAGAAGTTTCATCAGTGACCACCACTTTTCAAAGATAGGATTTCATCATTAGACAACTGATGAATGGAGAAGCAACCGATTCTACTTGTGTATACACTTCAGAAGTATAAATTCGGTCAGCTTTCCTCAAAAGTCTCTTGATTGAATCAAAATCGCGGTCAAAAGAAAGGAACGAATGTTCACTCACTGGGAAGTAGTGACTGACCACAAATTGAATGTATTTTAATGCAGAAAGACTATGCTTACGCATTTGAGGGGTTTCTGCACCAAACTCTATTTTTAAAGCAATGAAACGGGAGCGTAGTCAACGATCACATAATGGATTTCTGCATTGAACGATGCGTATATCTAGGCCTATAAACAGTTCGAATCCAAACTCGACTTTCAAAGCAATGAAACGGGAGAGTAGTCAACGATCACATAATGGATTTCTGCATTGAACAATGCGTATATCTATGTTTATAAACAGTTTGAATCGAAACTCGATTTTCAAAGCAATGAAACGGGAGCGTAGTCAACGATCACATAATGGATTTCTGCACTGAACGATGCGTATGTATAGGCCTATAAACAGTTTGAATCCAAAATCGATTTTCAAAGCAATGAAACGGGAGCGTAGTCGACGACCACATAATAGATTTCTGCACTGAACGATGCGTATGTATAGGCCTATAAACAGTCTGAATCCAAACTCGCTTTTCAAAGCAATGAAACGGGAGCGTAGTCAACGATCACATAATAGATTTCTGCACTGAACGATGCGTATATCTAGACCTATAAACAGTTTGAATCCAAACTCGATTTTCAAAGCAATGAAACGGGAGCGTAGTCAACGGTCACATAATGGATTACTGCATTGAACGAAGCGTACATCTAGACAGTTTGAATCCAAACTCGATTTTCAAAGCAATGAAACGGGAGATTAGTCAACGATCACATAATGGATTTCTGCATTGAACGATGCGTATATCTAGGTTTATAAACAGTTTGAATCGAAATTCGATTTTCAAAGCAATGAAACGAGAGCGTAGTCAACGATCACATAATGGATTTCTGCATTGAACGAAGCGTATATCTAGGCCTATAAACTGTTTCAATCCAAACTTGATTTTCAAATATTTTACAATTCATTTTGTTTTCAGATAAATCTAGTTCAATATAATAAAATTTCAAGTTCAATCAAATAAATGTTTGCGAAATAGATAAATCTTATAGATTGAACTTGAAACTTTTATTATATTGATTTTCAAAGCAATGAAACGGGAGCGTAGTCAATGATCATATAATGAATTTCTGCACTGAACGATGCATATGTCTATAAACAGTTTGTATCTAAACTTAACTTCATTTTTCGTATTTTGGTCGATGATTTCTGAAATAAACGATTCAAATATATTTGTATCTGACCAGATCAACCATACACCTCTCCAGTCGTAAATAATCTAGTATGGTCCTTGGGTACTTAATTTAGTATGATTAGCCTATATTGGACAGCCCTTTAAGAGTATGTAATCATTGTGAATCGCAAATAATCAACAGTACTTGTATTGTCATCTGGAAACCGGTCCCTAGTGTCAATATTAACGTCATCCCACGCACGGCATCGCCAATACAATACTCGTATCTTCAAATGCTGCTTGATTATTCCGCAATTGAAATGCACAGATTGATAATCTCAGCTACAACATACTTTACGTTGATGTAATATCCGTAACGTGATAGATATCTATTGTAGTGTGTAAAACCCAAAGTCTGGACTGTTGCATATTCAATACAGCTGTGATAATTCAGATAACCTCTTCTAAACAAGGAATGTCTGTACAAACATTTGCTCTTCTGCTCTGTTTTCACAATCGATGGGTGATATTTTGAAATCTCACGTGGTTTATCAGCAACTTTTTAAGAGGAATTGTATTAATAATTTAACCTCCATTACATAAAGAGAGTCAAGTATTGTCGATAAAATAATTTGATTCTCATATCAAAGTGGAATTGCTTTTAAAATGGGAAATTAGTAGATCATGTATATTTCTTTGTTTTCCTGGATTATTTACAATTTTAGGCAAAATCAGATAAAGGATTCAAGTATTTTTCGGGTTCTTATCATATACAGGCCAAATCAATTTACACACTTAAAAATTTATTCCCAGCAATTAACTTTTGTACACAATAATTTTGACGCTAAACTTTCTAGTGCATTAATATTTGAAAGCTTAAGATATTGAAGAGTACAAAATGGAATACAGATTGTTAAAAGAAACATCCAATATTTTGAGGGGTCGTAGTAGCAGTCATCAAAACAAGATAAAAAGTTTAATAAAGAAGGGTCCTAAAATTAAAATCTTCCGATACAAGCGCATCAACATCATTGGAGATGCTGCAAATAAACTTACAGCAGGTTCACCACGTCAAGGAGACCTAGTACTCCTTAATCTCTACTCATTAAACTGTTTCAAAGGAGTCCACACCTGTGGAGTAATGGTCAGCGCGTCTTCTCGCGAAACCAGGTGGCCCGAGTTCGAATCCCGGTCGGTGCAAGTTACCTGGTTGAGGTTTTTTCCGGGGTTTTCCCTCAACCCAATACCAGCAAATGCTGGGTAACTTTCGGTGCTGGACCCCGGACTCATTTCACCGGCATTATCACCTTCATTTCATTCAGACGCTAAATAACCTAGATGTTGATACAGCGTCGTAAAATAACCCAATAAATAAATGTTTCAAAGGTGTAGCAATATTATTATTATTATTATTATTATTATTATTATTATTATTATTATTATTATTATTATTATTAGGCTATTACCTGTACTAAGAAAGTTGTGAAGAAATGAAAATGATGAAGTTGATGTTGATTATATATGATCGTGAAGAAAAATGTGAAGAAAACATTGTGACTAGTATATTGATAGTGGTAAAGAACATAAAAGATAATGATGATGATGATGATGATGATGATGATGATTATAATGATGGCGAGTAACGAGATGGCTATTATGGAGATGAAGATAGCTATTGATGATGATATGATACTGAAGAGTATGAAGAAAAGATGTGACTAGTAGGAATTTATTGATGGTGATAAAGAATATATGATGATCATGATAGTGATGGTGATATGATAATAAAGAAGAATAAGAAGGAAAAACGATTAATATGATGATGCTGATAATGAAGAACATAAAAGTCATGATGCTAATTCTAGGCCTGATGATGATGATGATGATGATGATGATGATGATGATGGTGATGATGATCGTAGTGGTGGTGTCGACGATTGTGGTGGTAGTGGTGGTGAATAACGAGATGGCTATAATGAAGACGACGGTATTGTTGATGATGATGATGATGATGATGATGATGATAAGTATTCATGGCAATGGCATTAATAATAATAATAATAATAATAATAATAATAATAATAATAATAATACATAATAATGATAAATGTATTTATTCTGGTGGTGTTATGGCCATCAGGCCTTCCTTCCATGTCACCACAAATATGTGTGTATACATACAGCGAAAAATACATTACTGGTATTATAGACAAGAGGGCAATTATGATTATGAAGAAGAAAATGTCCGCCACTCTGGCTATATGGATAACGAACGTGCTTACCATCCAAGCGGTCCGTGGCTCGATTTCCCACGTGGGGAGTGGAGATTTAGCTTCCGTCCACGGAACTGGGTGATTGTAACTCGTGACCTCGTATGCTTCCCTGTTTTATCTCCGCGTTGGTCCTGCGTCACGCTGACCACATGGTCGTGGAGGTGTGTACTTTAGATAAGTGATCCAGTGATATAGTCTCCCTACACCACATTGGCTTGTAAGTTGACATCGAAAGAGGGGTTAGACAAGACAAAGAAAGAAAGAAGAAAGGAAGGAAGAAAAAATAAAGAAAGGAAGAAAGATAGAATGAAAGAAACAAAGAAAGAAAGAGAGAAAGAAAGAAAGGAAGAAAATATATTGATGGCGATAATGAAAAGACTGTTAAGTAAAATGAGATATAAAGACAGTGATGATTATGACGACGTTGATAATGGATAAGATAACAATTTTGATTATGATGAGAAAGCAGAAAAATACGTTCTCGAGAATCGGATTGTCACGTAAGATGTATGGGAAATCAACAATAAAACTCCGTATTTTTTTCGATAGAATTATATAGCATTAAGTTTTCATAACATTTTCTGTTTGCGGTAAACCAGACACAATAGTTTTTTAAAACTAAAGTACGATACATATACTTGTGATTCTAACATATCTAAAAGTATATGGAACACAGCATGGTTAATGGTACCTGCATTCGTTGCATGTACACCCTTTGACACGGAGATTTGTCGCTGTTTAGAGACTAGAGCCTTACAGACTAGCGACTTTTAGCTGCCAAAGTAATTTGACGAAGAGGAATGTAGGGGAATGCCGATTAAGTGTTTTGGCGTCTTGAGTTCACGAAAGGATATACCGGCAGTTGCGAGAGGATCGCGCCGGTAAGCTGCCGACTTGCGAACCGATAGTTTTAAAAGATTATCACTGTATACAAGATGTTAGAAAGTGTCCAATATTTTAGGAGGTGATAGTATGAATCAAAACAAAACAAAAAAATGTGTAATAAGCATGGGTCCTACAACGCATACTTTCTGAGATCTGAACACTTGTTCATAGGGGGTGCTCAATGTGACGTCCATTTATGACAATGCATTTTTCTGCCCTACAATACAGCAGGCTACCAGATAAACATACCGTAGTTGACACCCCTAGCATGGAATACTTATACGTGGCAAGGAATTCTGAAAAGAAAAGTTTAGTTGCGGATATGAGCAGGTTTCAACAGAGATGGTATTGTGAATTTTCGTAATCAGCATGTGTGAGTTGATGAAAAGTCCCGTGCCCTAGAAGAAACAAGGCATTAGCACCGATTCTCAATCAACGTATGAGCAGGCGTTCTTGGTGATAGATTAAGGGTCATACGTACTACCACGTGCTCGTTATCAGGACTTTCTTATTAACGTATTGCCTACCTTGCTGGAGTATGTGCCATGTCAGCAAAGACTACAGATTTGGTTCATGCATGATGGCACACCAGCAAATTTTTTCCACAATGAGCGTGAACACCTGACGCTGATATTTCAGGAGCACTGTATTGATTGGGGAGGCCCCACACCTTGGCCTGCTCGTTCCTTAAATCTAAATCCTCTAGTCTTTTGGTTATCAAGAACAACCAGGTCAGTTTCAAAGACTGTGTGATTCCTTACGCCGAAGGGCAGAGGAATGCATTGCCATGAGTGGACGTCACATTGAGCACCTCCTATGAACAAGTGTACAGATCTCAGAAAGTATGTGTTGTAGAACCTATGTTTATTAGACTTTTTTTCTTACTTTGATGCATAATAGCACCTGCTAAAATATTGGATACTTTTTTTTAATACTCTGTATTGAACAGTGTAGCCGGCAATGTGCCCCCTTGTCTTTCAACTCTATTAATTTCAGCAATTTGTCTCCCTGGTTATTTTCCTCTGGGAAGATGCAGATGGAACAATTTTCGAAACGTTGTGAATGACTTATTCATTAACAGCTATGAATAAATTTAATGAATATACTTCTTGTTAGCAGTTATTCCTCAAAGTGGGATTCGGGAAGATACCAAACACATGTGGAAATTCTTTGTTTATGAATGAAAGATAATTCTTAAAGGAGCTGCGAAAAAACCGGTTGAATTCTGATGTTATGATTTGGGTATTCAGAGTAATTGTAAAACTAATATTGATCTGAACCAACTGAAATAGAACAATGTACGTTTAGTGGTTTTTGAGAAAGTGAAGATTATGAAATTCCTGTTCAAGTGTAGACAAATTTCGGTTAACTCAGATGGTCCTGAGGATAATTATCCAAGTGTTCTCTTGCCCGTGTCTGTCGTAATCTCGCTTCAGTCTTTTTTATTTCTGTCGAGATATAAGAGAAGATATACACAGAGAGATAAGACACCCGACATTGTGGAGTCTGCCAGTGAACGAGAAAGCGGCTTAGTATTTGCTGAAGGAAGTGACATATTCACTCAGTAATAACAATAATATTTGAAGAATTATTGGATTCTTAGTCATCGTCTTCATACTTCCCGTTTCTTGAGTAGAGACGTGTCAGTGACTGAAGATACCATCTTCTCATTGAAAGACCACGAATTGAAACCTAGCAGCTAACGTCACATCTGGGCTATAGAAAGCAGTTGTAAAAAAGTTATAATCTCTCCGCGGACTAGAGATCGATTCCAGATCGATTAGTCAAGGTACAATTTATACCGAAGGCATCATTCCAGAAGGGCGTGTTAAGAAGGCAGCAAGTGTACATTAGAGCTTAAATAAATATGAAAGGAACGTAGAGGAACGAAAAATGTTCTTCAAGAGTTTGAAATATCTCCTATTTTGGACTACATCTATAGCTACAGAACTAACTGGCAGCAACATGTTCACTGCATGGAAAGGACTCGCATTTCTCGTCACATTTCTACCTACTGTCCAAGAGGGAAGAGAACACTACGAAGATCTTTAAAAAGAGGGCTTGAAACCGTAACAGGCCATTGGTGCCAATACTTGTTAGGACGATAATGATGATAAATATGAAATTAATTTTCCTATCCTTGTCTACATAACATGGTACCTTCTTTGTTCCTTCCTCATGTTCATTGTAAGTCTCAAACGACTGTTTTCAAGCATAGGCCTAAATAGATTCCATTAAAATGTTTCAGCAAGGCCTATATTACACTATCAAACTTCTGTGTCACAGAATATGATAAAATATTTTATCAAATAAATATGATCAAATGTAAGATTTTGAGTATATTAAATTATGTCAAAGCTTTTATCATATCTTTCGTCACAGTTCTAATAATGGATCCACAACACTTCTATGCTTGTTGCAATTGTAAATGCAGTAATGGTTATTGCATTAATACTAAAGAAGAAATCAAATAAAAAACGCATTTCGTCGGCTTAGAGTGTAAACCTGCTAACTAAGAAAAAAGAAATTTTACAGGGGAAACAAAAAAAAACTGAGTATAAATTAACTCTGAAATTTTAGGGCCAAATCCAAAGTACAGATGGTGTAGAGTTAATTTATATTGTTTTTTGTTTCCTCTGTAAAATGACCTTTTTGTTACACTCTTAGCCGACGATTTGGCTTAGAGACTGGGGTAGGGAGAAAAGATACAAAAAGAATCCATCAAACTCTACTGAGAGAACTTCAGTGTAAATATGTGAAAACCTATATATGAGCTATTCCATCTCAAATCGACCGAAATATAGAGAAAATTGACCTTGCAATTTTTAAATACAATGAAACTTTTTCTGTCCGTAGACAACTATGATAAAATGCTTTGTGCAAAGTTTGAGACTTCAGAACTTCATAGTGTTTAAATTTAAAATATTTTAATTTATCGTATTTTCATAAAATTAGCAACTTTAAACTGTTGTGGCTCCGAAACCCTTTCACCAAATGATCAAAATCATGGTTTATTTTGATGCTGAAAAGTTAAAGTTTATATTGACATGTAAACAGTTTTTCTTACTTTTTATGGAAATGGAGACATTTAGATTTTTCTTAATTAAGAAACCTTTGCCCACGAAAAAATATTTTTGAAATATATGGTTAGATTCCTCATTGAAAATACAAATAAACACGTATTTTTTACTGAAAATAAATAGTACGCGCGTGAGCTAACCAGCTGACTGTGAGGCGGGAGCTAGCCTAGGCAAGCAAGGCCAGGAGACATAAACACATGATGTTTCGTCTAGTAGCGCATAGCTGGGCTAGCTTTATCACAGGTTTTCATAAACAAAGGAGTAAAATGACGCCCAAAGCTCGCTTATCTTCATCTCTCGGCCAGTGCTTGCTGTGTTGCGCCTTTCAAGTCTAGGCGTGTGAATATAATTTATTTAGTACCCCCGAAACTTATTGCCGTGACACTAAGAAAACAATGCCGAATCCCTCTTAATAATGCAAGGTTTTTTCTCAATATTTTTTTTTACATTTTTACAAATGGGCAAAAAGCCTAAAAGTAAGTAAAATCAGATTATCTGTCTCTCTGTATATAATAAAAATAAGGATTACTTCTTATCATAACCTACCAAATGTCAGCTTCAAAATGAGTTCTCGTTCAATGTTCTGCAGTAAATGGTTCCAGGGTTCTGAGCACTGAAAGAGGCTTGTTTTTCTAAAATACGCTAAATTTGTCGCTCAACAATACGAAAACCGTATATTTCGATAGTATATTTTTGAAAATGCACTCTCCTCAGCACCTTGTATAAATAGGGAAAAAATTAGAGTATAAAAAATGCGAGGTTTTTTACTGATCGATTTCATGTGGAATAGCCCATATACTAAGTATTTAATAATGAATGAGGAAACATTTCATGTGGCTCATAGTGTAATATTAAACGTTTTGTGGTTTTCACAGACCATGTGTACTTAATGTCTGCCATTTTCTTTCTTCTCAGTCACAGGTTTTATCAAAGGTATGATGATGACCATAACTTTTATCACAGAACTGTGTCACGGCTAGATGTGATCAAAGATGCTATATTACGCTGTAAAAGATTTTATCATATACATTTTATCAAAATTTATGACTCAAATTTGATAGTGTAATATAGGTCTAACGCAAAATTTATTGATACGCTCTCCTAGTATGATGACCTCGATATGATAAAATTATTGTAGTGGTGGTGGTGATAGTACAATATGGCTCAAGTATATCGAAGTTTGACTACATTGCATTTGCAGTTTAATGAGGAAAACTTAATCACAGCATTGTTAATTGTTGCTTCAATTAATTATTGGTCAGAAGGCTGTGAAAGATACACAACCAAAATGGTGCTTAGTATTCTAGAAAAATATCTCGTAGAACATCAGTGGCGAAGTTAGGTGTAAATACTGGGTAGGCTGAAAAAATCTGCTTACCTTGTATTTTTATGGGCAGATATCCGCTTTTCTATCAAAACTTTTTGTGATACAGACTTCAGAAGAAGATGATAGCGGAAAGGGTTGAAGGAGGAAGCATTACATCTTACAGTGCTCAATTTTCGCAATTCATGTTTGCATCACAACTCACTAAAAGGACACGCCTGCTCTATAGGATAAAAGGTCCCATATGCTACTGTATCTTTGAAACTGGTGGTGAAGATATCTTGCCCTTGTTCAAGGTGAAACAGGTAACGTTTCTGTAGCAATAGAGAAAACACTTCAATCGTGTTTCTTTGTAATCCGAAGTGTTTGAAGTACGATTAAATACAGAACATAACGGTATAATGAATTTTATTATGTCGTATTGTTCTGGACAGTAACCGATTTCTCTTCAGAGTGGATACAAGAACAACCATAGAACCGTTTAACGAGCTAAGTGGAATAAAAATCGAAACATCATAACAGAGGTTGAAGTGTTTACAGTTTGTAAGAGCATGGAAGTAGCTTGGGAGCGCTTCACGTGACAGAGACAGGAAACAATCAAATGCTGAACAAATGAATCTTGATCTGCGCTATCGGAATGTCTGACGCAGAAGATTGAAACACTGTGTATTACTTTCTAATAAAAGAAACATCGCTACTCACCATTATTTTATCAATTATAATAATAATAATAATAATAATAATAATAATAATAATAATAATAACAGCTATTATTATAATAATCACAGTAATAATAATATGGCAATGCGACTATAACTACACATTTTGAATGGTTAAATGATATGATATGATATGATATGATATGATATGATATGATATGATATGATATGATATGATATGATATGATATGATATAACAGTGCCTAGTATTACTAGTACACTAGTTGATAGCAATAACGCTGTGTGGTGGTATAGCGAAGCTTTGCTCACCATTAAGTATTAAGTTAGAAATGAATCATGAATTGCAGGGACCCGGCATATCCATTTGAGTAAATTTTTCAGGAGACACAAAGAACTGATTATCTTCAAATGCGTTTGGTATTTTGAAGTGATTTTTTTTTATTAAAGTACAATAATAAGATGAGGTTTGACACACATGAACTTGAACGTTTTTCTTTAGTATCTGCTGAAAAAGAATCTGAATTGTATGGACCTATGAGGTTTCTGAAATTCGTGACTGGTAACAATTATTTTATTCCTTTAAAACAATTTCTAGGGAAAGAAGATGGAGTAAGACAATTTTTTTTTAAATTCTAAACTGTTTTAAATGTACATTTAAGCCAATAAATTAAAAAAGTAAACAAATGTTCAAAAAATGGAAAATTTTGTGATTGGTTATTTAATTCCTCAAATTGCTTTCAGTTATATTGTCTGACTTCAAAGCAGCTATTCTATTAATAGTCTTTAGACACACACCTTCATCTCAAACAGCAGAAATAACTAAAATGCTCTCTCAATTAATAACACTCAATAAAAGAATTATATTCCAATGGATACCATCCCATTGTGGAATTCTGGGAAACGAGAATGCGGATGCTTTACTGTTCTCCAACCAGGAGATCAACCGTGAAAGGAATGTGCTTACTATTGCGTCATCTATTGGAACGAAGTAGATAGATAATATATCAGTTTAAAAACCATGCGCTCTCTTGCATATGTTATTTCCTGTAATGGGGGATTAAAAGACCAGGAGATTAACAGTGATCTAATTTTGTAACTAGGGTAGTATCAATATGTGTGTATCAATGTTATTGTTTGTGCTGTGAGAGCTAGCCAATAGAGATACGAGTACCCACGTGTGTGACCTTATGACATCTTATGACATCAACATTCATTCACAGCATTACCCCGCTTCGTCTCACTCCCCAGAGACTTTCTCGTGGTTGGAGTACAGTAGCAAAGGAGGGCAGCATTGCTACTTACAGACCTGTTACTAAATCTATGTATTACTCTGTGAAAATATTTATTAAATCTACATACTTAGACTTTAACAAACAAAATTTGGTAACATAATCTCAAGAGGAAAAATGGAACTCTCTGCATCATAATACACAGTTAATTCCCGATTTATCATGAAAATCGTCTGTAGGTGCATTTAGATTGGCAACAGGCCAAACACCTGCATAGAATTGGAATATATCAGTCCCCTAACTGCCCATTGTGCAACTCAAACCAAAAAATGGATTCGGAACACCTCAAAATCTGTGCTTCAGTGGCTGACCATGACAAAATCTTTGAAAAATATTGAAGTGCAAGAGGTCAAATAACTTTATTGTCAAACGCTTGGCATTAGAAAACAACAACAACTTTACACCAATAAAAATAAACAAAGGAAAGTAAACTGAGACTTCTTTGGTTTCTAAAAAATTCTGCAATTCTCTGTATCTTATTGCTGCAGTAAAATGTAGGCTTAGACCGAGCACAAAACTTGTGGGATTTTTGCACCTCTTGGAAGGCCTATGTATAAATATTACAACCATATAAAAAACTGAATTTGAGAAAAATTATGAGTTATGGGGTTTCTGCGATGCACGATTCAAATGTAATCGAATGATGTTCGAATCCCAGAAGGCAAAAAAAAATGTATCTAAGAGTTAGGTTATTTTTCTTATTATTTGTTTCTTGTCTTGTCTTAAGTAATGTATTTTCACCCGATGAAGAGACTCTTCCACTTTTGATTACCTGTTGTTAGTTTGTAATGTTTAGTTGATTGAGGACGGAGAAAACCAAACTATAGCGACCTCGGATTTCTAGGCTCGAATAGGATACGTTGCAACAATTTTATGTAAAATCCTTAAAAGTACTCAATACGAGCGATGACATTGCCTAAAGCTACGTGCATTAAAGACCGTAAGTTTCAGCCTACGCTAAACGAGCCTAAAAATCCGAAGTCTACAGTCGAGCCGTTCTTATTTCCGGCAGCAAATCACACGACAGCTTCTGATCAGCTGACACGCTGCTTCACTGGCAGTGTTTGTCGTCAAGGTTATGCAGACGACATACCGCTTCCCGCTCACGGTGGATGTTACTGCGTTGTCAAGTCTACTCTTACACATCGAACGAAAAATTATTTCCTACGATAAATAATTAGTAATATATGAATACATAATATTATATATTATTGTTATTCCTACCATCCCAGGACACAGAAGACTTACCATGTTGTGCTATAATTGGTTTTTCCGACCATTTGATTGAAGTAACGATTTTCGTAAATAAAGAAACAATATTAGAAATTACTAAAATGGAAGAAAGCTGTAAAATATAATAAATAAACATTTTTTATGTGAATGAATAACTAAAACCACACAACCTGTAAATGAAGTAAAATATGTTAGTATTAAACATTTTGTCATGATAAGTCATTGCTACATAAAAAAAAAATTACACGAAGAACCTTGCCTAACGGTATTGTTCAATTTAGAGGTGCTACGCCTAGATCGCTACAATCATTGTTAGTACCTGCCGCCGCCATAGTTCTCAGTTTATTTTCTTCTTTGCCGGATTGTCCGCACTTCTCTGTCGTTATTTGAGAAACCGCGAACTTGTTCACATCACATGCATCAGCTGTTCTTTGCACCACTTGCATTAAAGGCAATAAACTACCCTTATTTTCACGTTCATTTTCGAAATAATCTCTAACGCTAAGAATCATTTCTCTGCTTTGCGAATTGATGGTCTTCCGACTCCTCCGCGGCATTATGATGCTGAAAACTCAGCGATAACACCGCACTAACAACAATAACACTGCACTACCGACTGATTGTTCGACAACCAGCTATTAGAACTGCGTCCGTTCACTATTGGCTTGACAGAGATTTAGCAGCACCGCTATTGCCTACCTTCATCGCGCCAAAAGTCGAGAAGGCGTGGCCACGCCGGAAATAAGAACGGCTCGACTGTAGTAATTATTAAATGAAAATGATATGGTAACCGAATTAAATAAATATTTGGTTTTGTTTCAGGTAAGCTGAGATGCATTGAGGTGCCGTATTATCAGGTACCTAATTTCTATTGATTGCTGGCGACATTGATTCCTGTTGTGGTAAGGAGTAATATTTTAATTTACTCTTAATTTGTTTTATGTACATTTACTTGATATTCTTATTATGCTATATAAAGTGTAGTAAGTAGAATGATAATGTTAAAATGTCGATTTGGATACAGTACACGATTTCTCCCAATACAGAGCTTACGCCAGGAAACAGGTTTCATTCAGATAAATGCCGTCAGCCTTTTACTCTAACAAATCGAACACCATTGCCGAAGAAATAGTGTGTAAGTTTTCCCTGGACCGATCGTGGGAACGTTTTGTGTTGCGTAGTATAGGCAGTATAGTAGCATAGTATAGGCTGAAGGGACGTCAAGCTTAGAGCAATAGTATACAGCTAGCTTCCAATCAGTACAGTTCAGTTTTGTTCGTGACAATACAGTACAATTTAAAACAGGGAATATTCGTTAATGATGCGTATATTACGAGGAAATCTTAAAAAAAAAAAGTGTCGTGCTGTATGTCTACTGAATATTCCAGCGTTCAATAAACTTCTCATTCAACAATCCGAGAATTTGACGAAAAATGCGAGAAAAACCAGTTAGTTTTTTTAATAAGAAAAGAGGGTACATAAATCTAATGCTGACTGAAGACAAACTTGAAGACATAAGCTATTGACTAGAACAATCTCCCATGAAATTCTAGGTAAGTTAGCTTAACAGGCAGGTGTATCCAAAACATCAACTTAGAAAGCGACCACATTATTAAAAGCAAAGTCTTATAGCCTAAGACAACAGTCTTCAACATATTATTTTCCATGGCTTTTGGTTTTATTTATAACGAAGGTCCAAAGCTAACTACAATATAATTATGTCAATACAACTCAATAAGGGAAGGGGTAAGGCAGGGATATCAAGGTCAGAAGCACGTACTCGATTCCCCGTGCTATAAAGCACTGAGTGGTTACAATGAATCTATTCTGCAGGCAGTAGCGGTGATCAAGAAGGTGTGAGCAAAATGAACTCTCTTGGCCCACCGCTGCGTGGTGAATTGAACTGCTTTTAAGCAATAGATAATGTGTTACATTCATACAAGACAACAAGAAATCAAAGCATGTTTTGCAGCATATACGTTTGTAATAAATGCAATTAAATATAAAATAGTAGAATTTAATAAAAAAACATAGACTCTCCTTAACTTCTACAGTTTCAGATAATAACTAGGATCTAATTAATTGTTATATAGCTATTGGATAATGCAATTACCACATAAACGCTGTGTTTCTGTTTTAAACCAATAAAAAAGGGAAAGAAATCACAGAACATTCTGCATTATGGCATAATTAAATAATAGGCCTACAACAAATAATAAAATACGCATATTATTTTTAACTTAAGCAGTTTTAGATAATGAGACCTAACTAATTGATTGCTATGTAAATATTATATAATTATGAACTTATATGAAAATGATACTTCAGAAATTTAAATTTATTTCTAGAATTCTCGCCTAATTCACAAGTGCATTTTTTGTTTTTTGCCGATACCAGCATTTTTAGGTCGGGCGCATATTATCATCTGATAATCCTGATCTTAGTCTTGGTTTTTTAGGTTTACAAGTGAGTAAAATTGCAATAGGCCCTACGTAAATATTGCCAAATATAGAAATAAATTGCGCCGTAAATCTTCGTACCCCAGAATATAGTATATCAGAATTTAAAGCGAATTCCATTCCTAGTCATTCTTAAATTCACAATCATACAATTTCCATCTCTTTCCATTTCTAAGACAACCGATCTATTACGACTACTTTAGGTGCTTTAGCTTATAATTTAGGCATCAGATTGGACTTGGTAATAATGTAATAACACGTCCGAAAGTGTTGATGATCGGAGATGCCTACTGCATACACTCGATACTGACAAGTTGGGACGAAGTCTTCCAGTTTGAAATCTACATAATATTCAAATTCATCCACCATTATATGAGCGATGATGTGTTAACGATCTTTCCAAGGTGTTTTGTTCGTCTTAACGACGTTCTAATTTGTATGTAATCAAGTGAATATATTTAAAGGGACCTACGTGATTGGAGCGTAGATTTTGATACCGAGTCGCAGATCGTGTTACAAATGACTTGAGCCGTCTAATTCAGGGTTAGAAAAGTGTTCTTAAAATCTGGGTGCCAACTCTTTAAAAGCAACGGAGCCAGCACGTACATACATAATAATGAATTGAACCGTAATTATTTAGACATGAATATTCAATGATAATTTGGCTATATAAATTCATTTACAGCATCGCTTCTTTTTCTCTTTTTTCTCCCTAGTGCATAGAAAGTGGAAATAGATTAGTCACACAAAAAGTTTAAAATGTTATGGAAATTTTGCGTGTGGAACACCAATTTATATTTGTCTTTCTGTCCATTTATTCCACCCTACTTCTCAGAAATGGCGCCTTGTAGAGAAAATTGAAAAAATTCAATTATAGTACATTTCTACTCCAACACATCCAACTTCTTAGAAACGGGAAGTCTCTTGTACAAGATAAAAAATACATTAATTTTCATAGAAAGTGATTTTTTATTCGGATTTTGGATATTAACATGTACGTAAGAATATAGACTTAATTATACAAATACCTGCAACGTTTGTAAAATAATTGTTTTCACATGAAATACATTTAATGAGTCTTTAGTATCAATTATTAATAAAAACAAAAATACAAAACCGCGACAGCCCATGGAGTGCATCTGACTGTTAGCCTCACGTGTCATTCCTCATCAAAGGTGAACGGTAATCCAAGGAGTACTGGGATAACATGTAGTCAGTACAATGATCCCCTTGCTGCTGTATTGTGCCCGCAGGTTATCTTGATAATTAATAATTTCTCTAGCGCTCTCTGCCTTCCTGCAGCTACGTGCTTCTTAAGCAGTTGTACTGTCTGTTACAAAAACATCGTTAGGTATTTATTTTGGACGCGTTGGCACTTCACAGGTGCGCAAGTTATCTTGGTAATTAATAATTTCTCTAGCGCTCTCTGCCTTCCTGCAGCTACGTGCTTCTTAAGCAGTTGTATTGTCTGTTACAAAAATATCGTTAGGTATTTATTTTAGGCGCGTTGGCACTTCACAGGTGCGCAAGTTATCTTGGTAATTAATAATTTCTCTAGCGCTCTCTGCCTTCCTGCAGCTACGTGCTTCTTAAGCAGTTGTACTGTCTGTTACAAAAACATTGTTAGGTATTTATTTTGGACGCGTTGGCACTTCACAGGTGCGCAAGTTATCTTGGTAATTAATAATTTCTCTAGCGCTCTCTGCCTTCCTGCAGCTACATGCTTCTTAAGCAGTTGTATTGTCTGTTACAAAAATATCGTTAGGAATTTATTTTAGGCGCGTTGGCACTTCACAGGTGCGCAAGTTATCTTGGTAATTAATAATTTCTCTAGCGCTCTCTGCCTTCCTGCAGCTACGTAATTCTTCTTGAGCAGTTGTACTGTCTGTTACAAAAACATTGTTAGGTATTTATTTTGGACGCGTTGGCACTTCACAGGTGCGCAAGTTATCTTGGTAATTAATAATTTCTCTAGCGCTCTCTGCCTTCCTGCAGCTACGTACTTCTTAAGCAGTTGTATTGTCTGTTACAAAAACATCGTTAGGTATTTATTTTGGACGCGTTGGCACTTCACAGGTGCGCAGGTTATCTTGGTAATTAATAATTTCTCTAGCGCTCTCTGCCTTCCTGCAGCTACGTGCTTCTTAAGCAGTTGTACTGTCTGTTACAAAAACATTGTTAGGTATTTATTTTAGGCGCGTTGGCACTTCACAGATGCGAAAAGCATTGTCTGTATTTCAGTCAGTTCATCTGACTGTCTGTCCGTCTTTCAAAGACTGAATGATTGATTAAGATGCGTTGACGGATTGTGATGCAGCGACTTACATCAGATACTTAGTCATACGACTTTACTATACAGTGTTTTATATGTAGTGTGTATGTAGTATAATATATATGCTTGTGTAATGCTGGATAACATAGAGGGTTTGGAATTGAACGGGTTACATCACCTGCATGTCTATGCGGATGACGTGAATATGATAGGAGAAAATTCACAAACCATTAGGGAAAACACGGGAATCTTACTTGGAGCAAGTAAACAGGTAGATTTGGAAATAAATTCCGAAAAGACAAAGTATATGATTATGCCTCGTGACCAGAATATTGTACGAAATGGAAATACAAAAATTGGAAATTCATCCTTTGAAGAGATGGAAAAATTCAAGTATCTTGGAGCAACAGTAACAAATATAAATGACAATCGGGAGGAAATTAAACGCAGAATAAAATTAATATGGGAAATGCCTGTTATTATTCGGTTGAGGAGCTTTTCTCATCCAGTCTGCTCTAAAAAAACTTGAAAGATAGAATTTATAAAACAGTTAGACTTATTACCGGTTGTTCTGTATAGTTGTGAAACTTGGACACTCACTTTGAGAGAGGAACAGAGGTTAAGGGTATTTGAGAATAAGGTTTTAGGAGAATATTAGGGGCTAAGAGGGATGAAGTTATAGGAGAATGGAGAAAGTTACACAATGCAGAACTGCACGTATTGTATTCTTCATCTGTGATAATTAGGAACATTAAATCCAACGTTTGAGATGGGCAGGGCATGTAGCTAGCACGTATGGGCGAATCCAAAAATGCATATTAGAGTGTTATTGGGAGACCGGAGTGAAAAAGATCTTTGGGAAGACCGAGACGTAAATGGAAGGATAATATTAAAATGGCTTTGAGGGAAGTGGGATATGATTGTAGAGACTGGATTAATCTTGCTCAGGACAGGGACCGCTGGCGCTCTTATGTGAGGGCTACAATGAACCTCCCGATTCCTTAAGCATTTTTGTCTCGAGACTAGCCTCATGGAATGACGAAGCAATTATGAAGTAATTGACGAGAAATCTTTCACTTGTTGAATTTATATAGAGGGAGTATAAAAATGAATATTAACATTTTACTTAAAATTCCAAGCATCTTTACAATCCGAACTATGCTCAGAATAAGAATCACGAACTGAATAAGTTTTTCATGCAATTATACGGATTTGATGAATCTCATATCACTTTTATTTTAAATCAAATACACATAATTAGAGCCCGGATGTTTAGGCATTTATTTTGGTTAAAATAGGCAGGAATATAGGCACTAAAATAGTAAAAATAGGCAGTGAAATAGGCATGTATTATTCATGGACACAGACAAAAAAATAGACAAATACTTAATGAACTATCCCATGCGGTACTCATTTTTCTCGGTTACAAGTCACAACAAGATGACTTTTTAAGTCGTCAACTGCCATAGTGAGGCGTCTGTCAGAGAGAACGTTTTTCATGGTGGAAAAAGATCTTTCTACTTCTACTGAAGTGATTGGAGCAAACTTAAAATAACTTATTTCAGAAGGATTGTCTCTACTTTCTTTCAGAGATCGGGAAAAATCGACTGTGTATTATCTCAAAAAGAAGAGTGTGAGAAGGGATTAGAGACTTCAAAGTACGCGTGACTTGTGCGTGCAAGCGACAACAGTAACGGGGCCTGGAGACTTGCTTTTAATACTTCCCTCATCCCCTTCGCTGCTAAACCCCGAAGTGACCTGAGCACTGAGGATTATAATGTTCAAACATCTTTAAGTGACATAAAAGATGGAATCGGTAGCGGAGAAAAGTTTACGACTTCTTGGAAACATATATATTGCTGGATAATAAGATTCTCAGCAAATATTTGTGTGAGGTGAATATATATTTTTAATTTGTACAACCGTTCTATTTTGCTTTTGATATAATTTATGTGCATTAAAATGTAGAAAAGTGTACCATAACGACGTAAAAAGGCTTAAAAAAAGGCATTTAACCTTAAAATAGGCAACGGGAGCTAAAATAGGCAAAAAAGGCAAAATAAAAATTGGGCCTAACGTCCCCAAATGTGTGGAAACGTGTTTATCTCCGATAAGTCTTTCATACATACACTCGGTTAAAAAAGGCATTTTTCCTAGCATCCGGGCTCTACACATAATGAAGATTCCCTCAAAATCGTCTCCAACAGTTTTGATTTAGTTTTCCTTCTCACATAAATGAAATGAATACATAAAATTACGATACCTGATCAAATGCAAAATGTGCAAAATGAATCAATGCGGTTATTAAATTCCATTCTTGTGTAAGGTAACTCTTTCCCGTGATTGAACGCGTGTATTAAGCCTACCGCTTTCAATCCTGAAATGATAGATAAATGTGTTATTTATTCTGTTTGTTCAATGCAGGAATAACCTACAAGCTTTATTACAATGTAATGGGAAATTGACTCTTGCAACGGACATACTGTAGATTCATTCAATACGGTGCCTGCCCGGAGGTGTTGCTTGATGTAATTACATTCTTGCTCGCATAATCTGGCGAGGTATGGACGGGTTTGAAAGTAGACGAGCTTGTTATCTCGATGTTCACAATCTGCTAGTCTCGAGGGCCGCACGCGCTGGACTCTGCAGTGGCGGCTCATACTGTATGTTGATAGTTTGAGTAACCATAAAAAAAAACATTACA
Organism: Periplaneta americana; assembly: GCF_040183065.1. Classification (NCBI taxonomy): domain Eukaryota; kingdom Metazoa; phylum Arthropoda; class Insecta; order Blattodea; family Blattidae; genus Periplaneta; species Periplaneta americana. Next base: position 148,519,925 of record NC_091119.1, on the reverse strand, counting down.
AGCGGAATGGAATTTTTACACTTGTGATTGGCTCCCTTACCTCTACTTCGATAATGACGGTTATATAGCTGAAAACATACAAATTGTCAAAATCATAATGAGCCACAACTTAAACAAAATAAAGCCTAAAGCGTAATATTTAAAATTTAATTTTAATTCCTAGTTCTTTAAAAAGAAATTATAACGAAAATGCAATTGAGGGGTTAGCTTGTAGAAAGGCGTAACTCAGAAAACATAGTTTTGAGATAATCAACAAAAACTATCTGTACCCTGCATCTCTTGCTGGAATATGACACTATTCATATATATTGTAGGGTAATACATTCTCTTGTAATTACAATGAGTTCCATGGTTAAAGTTTAAATATTGTACGAGAACGAAGCATTCAATTTTTTTTAATTATGCCCTACTTCCATAGAAGAGGGTTGAAAATGCTTCAATACTGTTAACTTTTCTATATTTCTAAAGGAAAGACTAGGTATATAGGTCTATAATACAATAATGGAAATTATTATAATGCATATTCTACAAATATATATATATATATATATATATATATATAATGTGTTCGTTTACTAAATTGTTATCACAACATTAAAAATAATGAATCCCACTTATTTACGTTATCATTTTAACTGAAAGTACCTAGAATATAGGCTTACAAACACTGTGCCACTTTAAGTAATCTAACAACCTAACATAAACAACATCTAGAATCTTGTGAGGCCTATTGGAGTGTTTGCCTCTCATATCTGTCATTGCAGTATCACCTAGTTTCAATATATTTTGTACAGTTATCACTCATTTCTTAGGTATTTTAAACAATGACAGAATAAAGGACTTGCATAAAAATTCTTCTCAGTCATGATACTGTATACCCAAGAACATTCTCGGTGCTGTGGTTTTACAGTTGTTTGACGTTGCTTAATGGTCCTCCTCTCCAAATATCCCATAAGAAATGTAACCTGTTGGTTTTTGATTCCAGTTTCCTAGAAACGCTTGTATGTCGTTCTGTGCAATGTTGTTATACGAGATCTAAAATATATGATGCTTTGTATCTCAAATTCAAGATTTAGTAGTTACTTTCTTGTTCCAGAGAATGCCTCAATTTTATTTGTAGAGTACATTGGCTAGTTGTTTGATACCAAAAACAAAATTCCGGAGCATAACTGTGCTATGCTGCAAGCCTAAGTGAAGAACTACTTCTGTAGATTATATTTACTTTGTTTCCTTATTCTTAGTTATAGTTTTCATATGTAGGCTATAAATAGAATGAATTCTTAGACCCCGAGTAATGGAAGATAATAAGAGAAGTATTAGATGATACGAGTGCTTTTAAGTTCTTCTAAATGCCTGATAAAGATCATGTCTATACAGGATTCGCCGAGAGTAATTTTGTTTTCCATTTAGTTTCTCTGTTAATAATATTAAAAACAAAATAATTACTACAAAATTTTGGCCTAAGTCACAGAAACATCTGAATATCACTTTATGCCAAAGCCACCTACTTTCTTTTACAGTCACGAAGCTCAATACGTAGTAAATATGCATCCATAGATAGTTGCTAACCACTAGGATAGCTAATATTGCCTCATTACAGACAATGCGAAATAGTACTTGCACAGTCTATTGTTCCTAGCACCCTCACAATTCAAACTTCGTGACTGTATATACTAGACTGTGGGTATACCTCTGTTTCTACCACACACTGAACCGAGTTTTCACTCTCACACGCTGTCTTTAATCGGGCCCTGTGCCTTTGCTTTCATTCGGCTTCCGACATAAATATGGTCTTTTCTTAATCCTTGTACCTTCGGCCTCCCCTCTTACAAGGAAACCATCCCAAGTCATGGTGCTTGAATTTAATGAAAATGCATATTTAGGCTAATTTTCGTTCGTTAAGAAACGTGGTGATTGTCGTTCGTTTCGCTTCTTCCTCGTTTACGAAATATAATGACTTGAAAAATGAAGGAAATATGTGTCAAGTACAATGTTTCAACAGCCTGACACACATTTTATCAAGTGTTTAGGATTCAGACTGTACAATCTTCCATTTACAACGCTCCCCTCACACACCGCAAACTCATAGTCATTTTGTGTTATACGCCTCACACATTTACCGCTAAATCTCTATTTTCTAGATTAGGCATACCCAGCGGGGCATTTCTAGCCTTTAAACGAGGTCAACAGTGACGTAGAATATCTCATAAGAGTGTGTCTGCACGCCATTCTGAGATTCTACGTCACTGTTGCACCTCGTTTAAAGGCTAGAATTGCCCATGCTGGACATGCCTAGTCTAGACCTTTTCAGGAGAAAAATGTTTATAAACTGGAGCTAAATGACAACAGTGAGCAGTATGGGATGAAGATAAACACAAATAAGAACAAGATCATGGCTACTGGAAGAAAAATAAAGGACGTAAACGTGAGAATTGGATATGAGGTGGTAAAGAAAGTGGGCAGCTTATATTTGGGGTGTACTATAAGCAGTAACATGAGCTGTGCTAGGAAATCAAAAACAGGATAGCAATGACAAAGGAAGCTTTTAATAGAAAAAGGAGCATCTTCTGCGGATTTCTTGAAAAAGAACTAAGGAAGAGATTGGCGAAATGCTTTGTGTGGAGAGTAGCATTGTATGGGCTAGAAATATGGATATAGCGACGAAGTGAAGAGAAAAGGCTAGAAGCATTTGAAATGTGGATTTGGAGAAGAATGAGGTTTGTAAAATGAGCAAAGTAAGAAATGAAGCTCTGTTAGAAAGAGTGAAGAAAGAATAATGCTGAAATTGATGAGGAAGAGAAAAAAAATTAACTGGATCATTATCTAAGAAGAAACTGCCTACTGAAGGATGCGGTGGAAGGAATAGTGAACGGGAGAAAAGTTCGGGGCAGAAGAAGATATCACAAGATAGACAACATTAAGATATATGGCTCATATGGGGAGACTAAGAGAAAGGCGAAAATTACAGAAAATTGTAGAATGCTGGGTTTGCAGCGAAAGATCTGTCCTTGGCCAGATAACTATGAGTGAATGCTTATAAGCAACTTAAAAACGAAGACAAGTACACCTTACTGTGTCACAAAATTTGTTCAACGTGTCCTTCTTCTGCTTTATAAGATTATTCTGAAATACTCGAATAATCTCTACCTACGAAATGTTCGAAAATACTTTTCGAATAAATTCTTCCACTTTTTGCATAAGTTTTAAAACTACAAAACTCGCTGCAATATGCTAAGCCATTCTCAAACATTTAGAAAAAAGTTCAATACTCTAAGCACGAATGAGTAATCCCTTCAGTATTCTCAAACAATGAGAAAAAAAATATAATAGCGTACACTACATTACGCACGAATACGTATACCTCTCAACAAAGGCGAACTGCACGCATATAATCCCCTACAAACGCCCTTCATGTTCCGTGGGTACTATTGGCACATTGTGGGAAGCAAAGTTTCTGTACGTTCGTGCATCATATAAGGAAGACTGTGTATTTTTTGGAACTGTGTTTTGTGTTTTACTATTGGAAATGACGACTAACTTCTAGTAGTGAAAATTTCTTTCACAGTGCTTAAATATGGGATTTTGACTTATGATTTTGCAACGTTCTCTTTTCATCTGTAGGAGAAATTTAGGCCAAATACTTCAGTAGAGCATGTGGTTTCACAGCAGGAATATACTTTTCATTCATTTTTCATTTAGTGTTCTGCTCAAGGGAAGGTATTTCACTGCAAACCCAGTTTTCTCCAATCTTCCCTATTTTCTGCCTTCCTCTTTGTCTCCTCATACGAGCCATATGTCTTAATGTCGTCTATCATCTGATATCTTCTTCTGCCCCGAACTCTTCTCCCGTTCACCATTCCTTCCAGTGCATCTTTCAGTAGGCAGTTTCTTCTCAGCCAGTGATCCAACCAATTCCTTCTCCTCTTCCTGATCAGTTTCAGCACCATTCTTTCTTCACCCACTCAGGCATATACTGTAGTAATATTATTTGTGACTCCTAGACGCGGCAAAGAACCTCGAAGCATTTGCAAGAACTGGAAAAGAAAATTGATATTGACGGGTTTGCGTATTATCCAGATAAGATTTACTGCGTATTTGTCTGCGATGTGCTTGTGCGGGACGTCGTACATTGTGCTGATGATGTTGCCTCACTCCTTTACGACGTAATTTCACAAAGCAGGGTATAAAACTCTTTGATGATTGCTTTTATGCAAGTCGCCAGCTCGCGTTTGTCTCGCCGGGAGGTGGCGGGATGCGAGAGTGGAACAATTCTTCAGAAGACGACAGGGGAGGAGAGACTGTAAGGTGTAATCACGGTCATTATTTTATCTTTGTGTGAACAAGTTTTAGATACGCTCGTAAAGGAAGGAGCCCCCAATACTCGGAATCCACGCTGTTAAGAATAATTGTTTTTGCGCAGGAGTTGCAGTATCGTGATAATGTAATCATTGAAGCCGGAGAATAGGAGTGTCGTCACAACGGCGCCAACAATTATGACGGAGATTAATAGAATATCGATAAGGAGACGGATGCCTCACGTTTCGGACACTCACGTCAAACAAAAGTAAGCTGTTGTGGCAACATCCCGTCAAAATCTATTCACCTGAATTTTACATCGGAACTGAAACTTCTGGAGAGTTTCTACCGTTAATCTGCTCTGTTACTCAATTGCATTAACTTTATAGGCCTATTTCTTCTTATTGTTCATTTTCTTCTTTTGTGTCGTCTCTTTCATCAGCAATTAACCCGAAAATTCCCAGTCGACTGACAGTTCCTCGAGTTCAAACTTGGCTAGAACAGTAAATTTAAGAAGCGGCATGTCTTCTTGCAGGAAGGAAGTAAAGCTGTGAGTTCCGTTTCGTAGATTACGTTACTTAATACAACCCTGACCCTGATAGAGGGATCAGGCAAAATTTGTCAACCATAGACCGCTCACGTTGAATTTCGACGCTGAATAACTTCTTTAGTTCAAAACGTCGTTAAACAAAAAATACTACTACTGCTGCTGCTGCTACTACTACTACTACTACTACTACTACTACTACTACTACTACTACTACTACTACTACTACTACTACTACTGCTGCTGCTGTCAAAGGGGACAATGGTTCCAACCAAAGCAGAGTCTTTAACATTGTATTGTATTTATTAACATTAAATGCTATTCATACATTGCTTCACAGCTAGAATATGTAATATAGAGTTTTAAGTAGATTATTTTACGACGCTGTATTAACATATTAGGTTATTTAGCGTCTGAATGAGATGAAGGTGATAATGCCGGTGAAATGAGTCCGGGGTCCAGCACCGGAGGTTACTTTGCATTTGCTCAAATTGGGCTGAGGGAAAATCCCGGAAAAACCTCAACCAGGTAACTTGCCCCGATCGGGATTCGAACCCGGGCCACCTGGTTTCGCCGCCAAACTAGCTAACCGTTACTCCACAGGTGTGGACTGGAATATGGAATATGGAACAAGCCAAAAAACCTAATACTACTATAAAGTCTTAATTTATAGTCACAATTTAGTTGAATATATACGTAAGAAGTTTACAATATAGTCTACTAGTACAACACAAAAATTTAGTATCAATTTCATGAAGCGTTGTTGAATGTCATTAATTCATCTACAGAATAGAAGGCGTGAGAAATTAGGTACTTCTTTAATTTGGCCCTAAATAATCTTAATGGGTGTACGCATAAAGATGTAGTAAATGCTCTTCGCAAGGTTTTCGTAGTATATACTACGATTTTTATGTATATAGTAGATTCTTTCCTGCGTACTATAAAGTCGATCTGGAAGGCCGTGTTTAGTTTATGGTAGAATTGATGGTACTACCGTATTTATATTCATAACAGGAAGTATATACTTTTACTTCTAAGTATAAACTAAAATAAATCGTAATCTGCCCTGCTTGGGATTTCGTTAGCTTAACATAAGCATTTAATACCGTTTAAAATTCCAGAATTCATGCAAATTCGCGGTAGAAGATAGTACAAAGATAGACGAGAACCATCAGAACGTGATTTTAAGACGTCATATAGGTTTTTGAAGAAGGACAACGTGAGATGGTTAAGCGATTATTTATTGGAAATAATGAAGAAAAACGCATACCTACAGACATAGTGTACTGCCCTAGGGCAGGCCTTTTACTGCAAACCCAGCATTCTCCATTATTTTCTATTTTCTGCCTTCCTCTTAGTCTCCGCATATGATCCATATATTTTAATGTCGTCTACCATTGATATCTTCTTCTGCTCCAATGAAAGGTGAATATTAACGAGTCTTAGCGAGTAGACCCGTTGCTCGATATAATCGAATACGCTTAATACCGTCACATGGTACATACTTCGTAGTAGTTCAGTAGAACCTCGATCAATCGAACATTCGATAATCCCAACTCACTATGGAATGTACGTGCAATAGCGGAAAGCACAGAAAAAAAAGAGAGAATACTAAAAAAAAAGATAAGATTTCATAAAGCTCTCTCTTCCATCAGTGATGAATAAAAGGAGATGTTAAACAGAATAACAACAATGATTTCTGACACCTTTTTGTGTTTATTATAGTGTACAATGATTTTTGAAGTTCAGATATAGTAATTCCATGTACTTATTTGATAATTCGAACAAATTGATAATCCGAACTAACTGGTTCCAATTAGTTCCGATTATCGAGGTTCAGCTGTATTAGGTTTACGCGTACAAAACGAAGTATGATGTGTATTTCTGCTTAAGATATTTTCTGTAATTAAAAGAAAAGATAATAGGCCTACTACAACTTACGAATAGTACATATAAATTTGTAATTATCTCGTTTAATTATTTCTGTGAATAGAGTTAAGCAAAACAAATTCAAGCTGATTAGCTTTAGCTGGATCTTTTTACAATTGCTAGGAAGGCAAAGCACAGTAAACACGATGTCATATGTTGCATTATAGCAAGATGTTTTCAGCTAGGTTTCTTGGACTCCAAATAAAGTGAAAGATGTCGATAAACTTGTTTATACATGTAAAATGCTTGTGTACAATCTTTGAATATAATTTTAAAAATTTCATATATCTTTATAGAGTGCTCGGATGCAGTTCAGCTTGATAAATCCGTACCTCCGTGTCGTCTTAGTGTGTACTGTGCTTGCCGCATACCAGCCAGTTGTGTCGTGTCACTATAAAGATGTTGTGAACGAAGTAGTATATTGTGCAATCATTTATTTTCTATAGAAATTTCCTCTCTAGCTTTTGTTGTTTCTATAGCCTATATTCAAACAGATATGTCAATTAACTTACGAATTATTTTACTTTGCTTCACATTATTATGTTGCCTAATTTTGTATGAATTGTGCAGCATGCAATTTTGTATTAGTTAAGTTAATAGTTCACATCGTATTCGTGTTCGTAGCTTATATGACCCCTGAATAATTAAACTTATCGGTTATTTAACTTTGCTGTATCAGTTATGATAATACCTGGCGTCGGGCCTAGATAATTAAATCATTATAGTATTTTGTTCCTATTTACGACTACATTATGCATTGGAACGTACTGTAAATTTCCCCTTTCGTCATTTTATAAGACACTTTCATCTTGTCATAAGAAATGTTTAATGGATGTTTCTCACCTGTTTCATTTAAGTGATATCTAGTTCAAACCAGTCTTCCGACAGTTTACTAAACAATTAGCTCATTGCGTATTAAAGCATTCAGAAATGTATTCCCAAGTCTTAAAATTTTGACGCTAATTTTACCAAGATATAAAATAAATAATATAAAAATATGGAGATATGCGTAAAGATGAATTTTTGGTCCTACAGAATAGCCTAATATCTGTTATGGTAACAATGATTATTAGAGGAGAAAAATTCGCTCCGTCGCCGGAGATTGAACCCGGGTCCTTGGTTCTACGTACCAAGTGCTCTAATCTCTGAGCTACGCCGAAGTTCAATCCATGCACCGGATCGAATCCCCCTCCTTTAGTATTTTTCCCTTTGTGGCCCGACTCCAAGTTCGACATATGTGTTGACATATTATATTAAATCAACTGCCATTATATAAGGAGCGCACTCATTTGAGTGACTTGGTGGCCGGTATTCTACAGTAATATGCACTGTTGGGCGAAGAATCTACGTTAAGATTAATGGCAGTTGACGTAATATATGTCAACATATATGTCGAACTTGGACTCAGGCCACAAAGGGAAAAACATTAGAGGAGAGGGATTCGATCCTGTGCTGTGGATTGAACTTCGGCGTAGCTCACTGGTTAGAGCACTTGGTATGTAGAACCAAGCATCCGGATTCGATCCCCGGCGACGGGGCGAATTTTTCTTCTCTAATAATCAAAATATGTAGAATTATTCAAAAGTCAGGAAAAATTTCCAAGTTCCCTTTGTTAAGAAGTAAGGTTATATAAAAATAATAATACAATTTTGTTCATAAAAGAATGGATTTTATTCCGGTATTAACAAGTTCAAAACAATGATACATAGTCGTCAATTTTCTTCTCTTAAATGGCCTCTTTTTAGGGAATGAATAGCATTCACAAGAATATCTTGCGAAATATCATTAAAAAAATTTGCAAGCTTACACCAACAAATTACAAGATCCATATCGCAATTTATTTAGAGTTCCGAAAGTTCCCAGAGCGCTGGATCCAACTTCCATTACATTTCATAGTAACACTGAATACGGTCAACTTGCGTTTGCAGAAGCAAAACCGTTATTTTTTTTTGTATGAACTTCAAAAAAGACACACATTAATTCTCTCAAGAATAACTTGAATTACTGTTTGTTTGTATCATTTTCCATACCAACGAAAATGAAGCAGTTGAAATAGAAGTTTCTGTAGATTTTTTAATAACTCTGTACGTACCAAGCTCCAATGTTTCAAAAGTATGAAAATTTCTTGCATAAATTATCCAAGGATTAACGATCTGCTCTGGCGGTATTCATTATACAGAAATTCTATAACATTAACGAGAACTTCGGTTCCTCTTATATCTCAATCCGTCATTCTTCTATAATGTTAAATGTTATTTAATCAATTCTGAATATCCTCTCTATTTGAATGGAGTCTTTACTAAACTTATTGGAAAGTATTTATCTTAAATGTATCCATTTTCAATTGCACAATCCTGAGACAATTAGATATACTTCGGTGATGTAGAGCAATGGAAAAATGAGAATAACAGATATAATCAGAATAAAAATCCAAAATATGGTCCAAATTTGAAGAAAATATATCTCAGAACAATTTTATGACCAGAATTCATCAGATATTGAGATGAACCGAAAGGCCGTCAGGTAAAAAATGTCTTACCTAAAGTGACTTTCAGTTGACTCGAAATAGTTCGATTGAACAACTGGATACAGAACGGAAGATTATATATTTTATCCTGAATGGTTTCGAAGTTTATCCTCGCTGCAACTTTCAGAAAATATAAGAGCCAATTCTGTCTTCCACTAAATGACTACCGAATTTCTTTCCCGAAAGTAAAGCGGACATTTTCGCATGCACGTAGAAACCTACATTTATCAGAACTTTTAAGTTTTAATGGAAAACTGAAGGACACGTCGGTATCTGTTTTCTGGACGGTATAGTATTAAATTTAAACACAGTTTAGGCCTCCTTTAAGATGTTTCCAACAGCTTGTCCTATCAGGTGTCAGCATACAATAAAAGCCATGTCTGCTTCATTTGGAGATAAAACTGAGCTGAATGCAGGCTGTGTCTCCTTATCTGCTGTTTGTATTGTTGGATATTTTCATCTAATAACACACAATGAAGCGCTGTAGCTACTCGACAGGGGTAGATTTCAGCTGGTTTCTGTAGGACATTGATCTCTAAGTTTCCATTGTCTCCTCTGACAGCTTATCAAAAGCCTTCTTAAACTTGACAAAAAAAGATGGAACAGCAACTCATGCAGAACTTGTTTAATTTGCTTGCGTAGAGTGATAATAACTTAGCGTGAAGATAATGAAAGTGTAATATAAAGCAAATGAAGTATGAAAAGTAATATTTCAAAGTGTATCTGTTATAATTTTCAAATAGAGAATTGATTTTAACAATGTTGTGTTAAATCGTAATTAAGAGCTAATGCCATGCATTTTAAAGAATGAACGGTTATTAAGTAATTTAAAAACGGTAAAATGAAACCAAGAAAGAATCAAAGAAAAGTGTAAAGAATGACAGATACAAATGATGAATGAAATTAATAATTTAAGTGAACGAAAGAATGATATACAGAGTGTCTCCGGGCTAGTGTTACAAACTTTCAGGAATGATGGGGAAGGGCACATGTATCAATTTGAGATCAGGAACCCTGGTCCGGAAATGACTGAGTCGAAAGTTACAAGCAAAAATAGTTGTGTGGAAATGAAATAATTTTATTCCTCTATACACCTTATTTATGTGTATTTATCTATACATTTACACATACTGTATTCATCTGACGTTGTTTACTTTGTCTACTTACAGTATTCCATTCAGTGCGCTGTCTGAGAGGTGGGGACAGGAAACTACAATAAAGCAATGCAGATAGCGTAATGTGTAACGGACATGGTCGGTCCTGATATGCACGTCTGTAGACATCAGTGCATGTGTACAAGTTGCATTGTCCAGTCGATAAGTCCTAGTGAAATGGAGGAGTACACGAGAGCGGATTATGGAACCTGATTTTCGAATACGGATGAGCCAATGGGAACAGTAGACAAGCTCACAGATTGTATCGGGCAAAGTACCCATTTAGGACACATTCGGCCCATACCATCTTTCCACGACTGTTCCAAAGGTTAAGGGAAGGAGGGCACGTGGTGCGAAATAACAATTCCATTTCCACACAACTATTTTTGCTTATAACTTTCGACTTAGTCATTTCCGGACCAGAGTTTCTGATCTCAAATTGATACATGTGCCCTTCCCCGTCATCCCTGAAAGTTTGTAACATCAGCCCGGAAACACCCTGTAGATACAAGGAACAAAATGAAAAGACAATGTCGAGTGGCCAAAATTTGTATAAGCACTTCTTTTGACATTATTAACATGGTGAAAGAAAAAAAATTAACTTTTTTATCTGCCCCCATCGAATGTTTGCTTGTAAGAGAAAATGAGAATTTCTGTGCGCCCAAAATATTCTTTTAGCAGCTTGGACACCCTTCATCATCGCCGTCAGTGGCAGTGTGCCCTATGTAAAACAAGACGAGGCTGTAACCTTAATATACTGCTTACTAATGTGGGAGACATGAGCTAAAATAATTCCAAGAAAAAAGGCGCATACCCGTAAGGAACAATTAGTGTTTATCACCATACAGAAGAAGCATTATGAATGGTATTTACTCCCTCAAAAAAAAAAAAAAAAAAAACGAGTTTAATTGAGGCCGGACACCATTTGCCTCGTGTTCAAACAGATAATAAAATCCCCCTATTTATATCTATTATAGTCTATAAAAATTCGTATCTCTACAGGCTCACAATAGGTTCAATTGTCCAGCCGTAATGATGCCACAAATCGATAATAATTTGGCTCCATTACTACCTGAAAGTGTTGGCTTTTACATTGGAGTGATCACTTAAGAGAGCGTTTATTATATCGCAGCCTCTAAGCGACAGAAATAAATAAGAATCAGTAGCCTCCGGGTGTAATAAACAACTGAGCTTAACTAGGTGTCAGAGACGCATTATAAACTACAATCAGGCGTCTTCACGAGTCGATTTAACCAACAAAACTTGGACCACAAAATCGTGAGATATCATTAACAAAATCTTGGAGGATTACATGTTTGAACCTCAGTACATAAGCTTATAACTAATATGTGGATAAAAAAAGATCTTAAATGTCTATTTGCAGTAATGAATCACTGAAGAATCATTCCATGTCAACTGGTTTTGTATCTAAATAAAAAAAAAAAACATTTTACATAATATGTCTATTTCTGTACATTAAAATACGCAACGCTCCATCACCTATATACAGTATTAGGTGTTTAATTTGTAACTAAGTCAATTTTGTGCATAATCTCTTTACTATTGCTTAGAATTATGTTTAAAATCGCAAATTTATGTCATATTCTTGCAATCTCTCCACACCTTCGAATATAATTCCTAATTTTATTTAATTTTGTTTTAACCGAATGTAATTATTGCATAACATATTTAGTATTGTTTACTGTATATTAATTAGTGTATTTATATTGTAACTATGACTCATGCCTACTACTACTTCTTTAAAATTGTGTATTATCTCTACATAATGTATTTCACATGTAACAAACTACAACCCTAATATACCAAAGGGTAAAATAGGGTTTCAATATTTGGATAATAATAATAATAATAAAATACGCAACGCAGTCCAGGAGATATGGATAATGGATATACAAGGTGAACCACAAGTATTGTCATTAATGTAAGGTTGTTATTCTTTCAGATGTTTGAAACAAAAAAGTTTAATACAATTTTCTTATATTGTCTTTTTCATTTGTTTATATTCGTATCTATACATACGAGGGCGATTCAATAAGTAATGCACACATTTCTTTTCTCGGCTGACTTTCATTGGAAGTGTTATATGCATATGATCTTTAAAGCTTTCTGCATTATGTCATATAGTTTCGCCATTTTACGTTAGATGGCTGTGATGTAGTTTAGTTTCGTTTTAAAATGGCGACTGCACGTGAAACATGTACAAAGCAGAGAGCTGTGATTTAACTTCTCTTTGCGGAGCAGGAAACCATTGCAAACATTCACAGGCGCTTAGATGTATAAGGAAGTCAAGCAGTGGATAGGAGTATTGTCAGTCGTTGGGTTAGCAGAGTGTCAGCGACAAAACGAGGTAAAGCGATACTGTAGATCAGAGGTCTCCAAAAAGCGTATCGTCTTTCGTGCTCTCGATGCTGCCTGCCGAACACAGTGTGCTGTAAGGTTAGAGAAGGGGAAGAAACTCGTACCTCAACAGATGGGAGCGATCAGTGGGGGATCGCGGCAACGGTGTGCTTAAGTTTACAAATAATAACATCGAAATAATAAGAAATATCATACGTTTGTATATCACTTTGACATATATGAAGCTGGAGCCCCGTCTGTTGCTATTGACACATGCCATTGAAAATACAACCTCTTCTGTCCTATGGTGCCTTTCAGTGCCTGGAAAAGATCTTCTCCAGTTGTATTTTGTAATTACATCTAGAAGACATTCACACACAGTAAAATGTTCATTAACTCCTCGGATGAAAATGGATAGGTGAGCTTTGTCATTTCTATCTGTGCTTTCGTCCAATGCAAGTGAGTAAGCTACAAACTGCTTAATTGTGGTTTCGACTTCAGATTCAATTACATTTACAATCTTGAAATTCCTTCTCTGAACTGTAATTGGAAACGATTTAATTTTCTTAAACTTTGACTTTGTTCTGGACACAGCATTTCAGTAACGTCCTGTATGCACGATTTTACAAATGATGCTTCTGTAAAGGGCTTCATTGATTTTCCAATATTCCAAGCTAGAACATAGCTAGCTAGCAAGAAGCTTTTATTGTTTAAGACTGAGGATACGTGTGTGATTTTTGTTTGTATTTTATATTTATCAAAATATTTGTAATCTTACGCACTTCACCTAAAATTATACGAAACATTATATGTTTGTCATGCGGAACTGAGTGTAAACGTTTTGTAATATACTGATTATTATGTATAACCAAAAGTTATACAGATAGTCCCAAAATAAATTCTTTTCACATGTCCCACATACTTGTAATAGTATGATATTCTTTGTGAAGAGTCGAGTAGTGTCGTCGCATGTTGAATTTTAACACACCGTTAAAAATGTTCGAACAAATTAAGCATTTCACATTCTTCCCACTAACACAAAAATATTTCTCTTCCTATTCATCCTTGAATGTACTACGTCCATGATTAGAAGACATTGTGAAACGGTGGAACACTCCGACCAACACAATGATAACGGCAGTCCGTCACTGCTCTTCGTTTGCGCATAAACATTGAGTACAGTTCAGGTGGATATAGGTGAGGCGGAGCGCGCTCATTACGTACTGGCTTCGGTTCCGTTCAGGGGCTTACTCGCGAGTACGCTTTTGGAGACGTCTGCTGTAGATCTTCCACGCTCGGGACAGCCACATGCTGCTGTAACACCGGAGACCGCACCGATACATCAAGACTCTGAAGAAGTTGAGATGATTTAGACGTGTTCGTCCCCATAAAGGTGTCAATAAAATTCTCCTTTTCCATCATGACAATGCAAGACCACACACAAGCGTGCGCGCTCGTCAAGAAATCACAAAACTTGGGTGGACTGTCCTTCTACATCCGCCATACAGTCGGGATCTTGCACTATCTGACTTTCATTTATTTGGTTCCCTAAAGGATGCGATCCGTGAGAAGCGATATGACGATGATGAGCAGGTCATAGGAGACGTCAGGACGTGGCTGAGAGGAAGACCAGCTGAATGGTACAGAGATGGCATACAGGCTTTAACATATAGGTGGCGTAGGGCCATAGATTTGTATGAAGACTATGTGGAAAAATAGATGTTTGTAGCCAATGAATTGGGGAATAATGTGGTATATTTAGATTTGTAATAAAACAAACTTTGAATAAGAAAATAAATATGTGTATTACTTATTGAACTGCTTAGTACATACATGGAGTGTAGGAAAAATGTCATCTAAGAATTATGCTGCAGGATAGGGACCATGACATCAACTAATTTAATTATAGGAGCCAACACTTAACGTTCACTCCTTTGAATTGAATTGAATTGAATTGAATTTAGGGAGTCACGAGCCAGCGTTTCGAGGAATACTATGGAAAGATGACGGAACGGAGATGAAGAAATGATGTAGATGCCCATGGGGAAACGGAAAACTCCAAGAAAAACCCCAACTGCGACTCGATTGCTACTGTATCTTTGGGGAAAGAATACTACTAATAGTTATAATAATAATAATGATAATAGTAATAATAATAATAATAATAATAATAATAATAATAATAATAATAATAATAATTAGACTTCGTTCAATTGCCACACGCAGCATGCAATCAGGTTGCCGATGTACGGTAGTATAGAGGAGGTGAGCGACCGCCCGGTCGCGTAGTATAAGCAGTTCATGTTAAGAGATGTGACCGGTCTAAATAGATAGAGCAGCTACAGCTAATGTATACCTATGTAAGCACTTGTTTTTGGAATACTGTGGTTGGAATAGTCAAAGCTTAACATTTGTTCAGTGCAGACAAGAATTCAATCAAACGTACTACAATGAGAGTGTTGCTGTTCCAAATAATTGCCCATGGAATACCCTTACCCCCGCAGCCAGTCTTGACCCGTTGGGGAACGTGTATGGATGCTGTTAATTATTATGCAGAACATTACAGCAAAATAATGGAGGTAATTGATGTATTGGATAGGACAGACAGTTCCGCTGTTGCAGCTATAAAATCATTGCCTTCTGAACAGCTGTTGAAAGATATTCTGTTCATTGATTCTAATTTTAAAATCGTGTCGAAAAGCATCATTCTGCTAGAATCGTCTAAACTACAACTCTCAGAAGCCCTTAATATAGTGGATAGAGTATCACAAACCGTTATCCAAAAAACAATTCACTAATTTCAGAAAAAGTGAAATGTGAGTTGAGAAACATTATTGCTAAAAATTCTGCCTATTCACAACCTTCGTATTACAAATGATGTACTGTCAGGTCATGACAAGACGTCTGAAGTTGGTGTACTAAAAAGTAGTAACTTTCCGTTCTTCAAATATGCACGTATTACATCGTGTGATGTTGAACGTATATTTCCCAATATAAAAACTTGTTTAAGTGACCATCGGAGGAGATTACTTTGCAGTTGCTCAAAATGTACGTAACTCTTCACTGCAATGCACATATTCAAGAATGATGTGACTATCTTACATTAAATTTTAAGAGTTAATATATCTCACTATAAAATAATTGTGTATTTACATGTTTAGACATTTCCTAGTTCAAAGATCATTCATTATATTTCTTCAATGCAGGATACAGGTTTTATTGTAACCGCAGTATACTGCTCAGTGTTTACATCAGAGGCATACTCAATCCTTTGCACTCCCCCTTCTCATACAGTCTATACTGCGTGCGCAGTAAACCTTGCGATTCTCGTGGCAATTCCACGAAGTCTAATAATAATAATAATAATAATAATAATAATAATAATAATAATAATAATAATAATAATAATATTGTTGGTACAACGGGTACCTGCAATGCGGATCAGATTATGTAACGTGAGTTATAGTTTCGATTTTGCCACAACTGGAAATGTGGCAATAACATTCACTTACAATTTCAATAGTCTCTCGATTGTATACATTGAATTAGATGTGTTATATTGTATTTGTGTATGGTCGAGATACCCTTTCGATCGTATACATTGAGTTGGAAGTCTTCAAATTGTATTTGTCTATAGTCGAGATCCTCAACCATGGCAATGGATTGCGCCATCAAATTACCGCTGACACCATTAACTTACACTTGGACTCAGTCTTGAAGAATCCATTCAGGGGCATTATGAAATCTCTTTAAATATCCAAATGGGCAATCAAGTAATCGCATCTTCTGATTATGTATAATCTGGCATTCTAAATTTATAGTATATTTTTTGTTTTTGTAATCTGGAAAACTCTTCCCCATGGACTAAATTCCACGAGTCGCCACTGATTATAAAAATAAAAGTTTAATTTATCGATTTTAAGTCAGCATATTCGAGCATTGAACTTGAATGAAGTAAATAAAATCCTGATTCATAAACTTCCATTCAGTAGCGGATGAACCGTACGTAACATGATGACCAATGGACAGGTAGGCCTATGATCAAGACAATAGGTACTTAGGCTTCATTGAAAGTCCATTTAAAAGGTCATTCATTAGCTTATGGGGAGAGGGAGAAACTGAGTTCACAAAGCAATCAGTTCCAAATCGTGTTCTCAAAGTAGACTGGTCTTAGAACTATAACTCAGACTTGATGTCTTCTCAGTATTATAAGCCAGATTTCGAACTCAGATCTCACGGGATTTTAAAATTACTAATAAACCGCGCATAAATTTTATACGAGACTATGCAGGGTTGGGACAGCATACGTTACTAATAAGCGATTGATGTATAAGCAGTATGTAACTGTACATGGGAATTGCTTTGCTGTGGTTATACGCCCGAAACCCCCTGTTTAAGCGTTGTATACAGAGAAAAAAAATATATTGTCTCTCTAACAGCTGTCATTTTATGGTGATAGTTGTCTTGTAAACATAGAGCAACAAGTCAAAAAGTACAGAATAATTACAATAATATTGCCGTAGCTATAATCTTTCTTGAAAATATAGCGTGGTAATCCATCAGGCCCAGTTGTACTATCGATACTTAGCGCGGCACACTAGAGCACACTATTGGATGCAATAAATAACCTCAGTTATTGTTACTTTTCGTAATAAAATAGTAACGAAACTATGATGTAGTTTTATAACAGTTGTACTGTTATAGCTTATACAACGTAGGCCATATTATAGTGATTATTAATAAGGAATTTACACACGACTTACAAATGAGCTATTCACTATATAAGTCAGTTAAAATTCTGTACAGTACTTTTATTACTAAGACAGTATAAGTTCATACAAAGTGAGACCCACTGGAATAATTATGAGATAGCCTGATTATTTCTATGACAGTTTTAAATAATTTATTTTCACTTTTAATTCTTATTTTCGTTCCTGCTCAAGGACTTTGAATTGCTCTTATTAATTATATGGTTGAGAAATCCTCTTTCATTATTTTCCACATAATATTTCTATTTACTTTGTAAAGAATGTTGACATAATCTACATAATGTTTCACAATTATGAATACCGGTACCAACTATATAGGAGACTAGAGGACAACGAAACAAGGCAAAACGTTCTAATAAACAAATGATGTCATCATTGTGGCCACCAACCGAATACGCCTGGTACATTTGCAACCTCATTTCTTACCTGACAGATTTAATGATAGTGAGTGTCTCCATTTTTCCAACATGGGCTCCGCGACTTTTTGGATGAAGTGTCTCTTTAGGAAAGACGGCTGCTGTGGTGCATGCATGGTGGAGCACCGTCGTACTTTCATTTGAACGTTTGAGAGTTCTTAAGCACAACCTTACCAACACCATGATCTCCCAGGTCCCCCGACTTCAATCTTCTGGATATTTTGTTTGGGAATATTCGAAATGTTTTGTGCGTTCCTGCTGTTGATAATGTTAACGAACTTCGTGAATACATTGTCAGAGACACGTGTACTATTGTCGATGAAGAAATGTGCTGAACGAAGGTCATATTGAACACATGTTATAACATTGTCTTCACGTAGTGCATATCGGGTGTTATGTTAACATAGAGCACCTGTGCTGACGAGACATAATAAAATCCCATAGATTTCGGAAACGGCTGGTTTGCGGACTTATACTTATTAAAACTTTTTTATCTTGTTTCATTGTTCTCTACTGATCACTGCAGTTTGTACGTATAATTATGAAACATTCTGTATTGGTAGGCCTATATAAAGTGGAAGATTACATTCTTTTCTTTTTTAGATTAATTATGCCATAGTAAAGATGTAAGTAGAACAGGATCTGCCCTTTCTAAAATGCTGTTGAATTTATGAAAAAAAAAAAGTTTCCATTTTCCATTATATACTTTATTCTGTTTCCTAAACTTTTTGCATAATGGACGGGGTGAGAATGATATGAACCTAAGCCACAAAGGTAAAACTTCACAGGAGAGCGTAGTAAAAGTTTAGAGTCCAGTGCTATTAGGTGCTGTATCATAATTTCTTCGGCGTATACTTACGTTATTTGTTCAGTTAATTTAACACTATTTTACTAGTAGGTTCCTCACTTATGTAAGAAATGAACTCGCACAAGGAACTATTTTGTTAAAAGTATGACATTGGATTATCTCATTCTCACTCCTTTATATATCTTACAGCAAAAATTTAATAAACTAATATCTGTACAATTGCTACGTTCATTTTTGTTTCCCCATTTTAATATTGGGATTATTATCCTTTCTTTTCAGTCATCAGGTACACTCTATGGTCATCAACATTCATTTCAAAATTGTAAAATTCTGTTAAGAAAACGAGATGGGCTGTACTTAAGTAATTCTATAGTTGATCTAAAACAGGTACCGTAGTTTCCCCTAACTATGGTCCACATTTGTCACATTTTTCTTTGTATATTCAATATTATTCATCCTGATTAAGTGAAATTTTGGCTTCGGACTCTTGTAAGTGTATATTAAATAAATATTGATATATGTGTTTGAAATTATTTAATTACAAGTGTTAAAAATATAATAAGCATTGGTACATAGTTGTATTCTGAGTTGCCCAACTATGGTCCACTCATATATTCATGCTTGAAAACATGAATGGGCTATAACTGGATCTGTAATTATTCGTAAATCAATAAATTGAGTTTCTAATTTAAGGGTAGAAACATAATCCAGCACAGAAATATTAAAAATAAATGAAAAGTACATAGATTCTTTTTATTGGTACACATTGCATGAACACACAATAAACAAGTGAAATCTGAAAGTCATTTTCCTGCAATAATGAACAACTACACTCACCGACAAAAATACCGGGCCACCTAAAGTTTCTCAATTTTTTTATGAGGTGAGAATCAGAAAACCCATTATGAAATGAAGAAAACATTGCTTCCCAGAAAAAAAAAACTCTTTTTTATTAACACTTGCGCTATTATTTTCAACGCCAAACAATGGATATAATTAAAAGGTGTAAAAACTTACAAATTGTTTCAATTTTCTTTCAAATGTTCAACTGATTTTGTGGCCACCCAGATGTTACTAATAGCGGATATTGCCTCCCCTCAGTAATTGCCGCTTCTTACTATACATGAAACAACAGCTCCATTGTTCTGCACTTCCAAAACTTTCCATGGCCACAATTCCTCCTCATAAGTAACTACCATATAACTATGTGCCTTTAGCATTATTTTAACAGATTTAGTCTTCTTTTCCACATCTGACTCACTGTCTGTAAATATTGAGAGTACCGGAAACATCATAATCTGTATCCAATTCAATTTCATCGCTCTCATAGTCACTTACAGGGATGGTTGTGATCCTTCTACCCTGAAGTTTTCGTTTTACCGGACCATTATTCGTGCTAGTACCATTGATGCTGGGACAGCCTGATTCTTTATTTACTGGACTGTAATGATAAATGGTGTTTTAGAATATACTGAGATACCGTATTTGCAGAAGTAAATAATCAAATTGTTCATATTTCATTAAAACAAATATTTCAAAATGAAATACAACTATGGTCCACGAAAAATTGTGGTACATAGTTGAGGACTAACTTGTAGCCTTGAGGTTAAACATTTTTTGCGCAGAGTCCTTAACCTCTGCCAGTCTAATTATTACGTGAAAGTAAACACTATATAGCCAGGTTTAATTGTACAAACAATCATATATCTATAATTTACCAGTTCCACAGAGGAGAGCTTAATAAAACAGACAATCACAAACTGAATGATTTCGTGTCTTCACACATTCAATAAAACGATGCACACTGACCTTGTTAAGCATCCATATCATTGCCACGTGTAATGGTAGGTAGAAGCATCTATGGGGAACATAATTCCATCACAGTGGCGCCTTAAATGGCAAACATCGAACTCTTGGGGGACTAAGTAGTACATAATGCGTTTTGGACCATAGTTGGCTGCCTGGGCCATAGTTATGGGAAACTACGGTACTCTTCTATTTTGGCACTTTTTAGGGCAATTTCTTATTTTTTTTTAGTCATGAAATCTATATCCTTATAATGTTGTGGTAATATAAATGGTTCTCGACATTGCGCAGTCCATATATCTTTATAAAATGTTCCTAATTTTCTTATCATTATTGGATTTGTAATAATTAGGGCTAGGATTTTGATGACCTATAAATCATGAAAAAATGTCCTAAAACAATGCATTTATGACCTAAAAATTTTTCAAAAATGTCCTTAAAATGCCCTAAAATTGATCTTACATAATTGGCTTAGTAGGAATATCAATATTTAGTAATTAAATTAAATTCTAGTACCAACATTCAAGTTTATTTAATTTTACATAATTTTTCTAAGTAGTACACTTTAATTATTTTACCTGATGTAGTTTCCATGTAGTCCACCACAAGGCCACTCTTATCCGGAACTAGCAGGTATAGAGGAGTCTATATTGAAGGGGTGGTTGGACTGGTTACATGGAGGTGTACTACATTAAAATGACAATATTTGTGTAGAAAAACGATTAAAATAATATACAAAATAATGGGCATTAATTGACAAAATATGTAGAGAAAATATCAAAGGAATTAAATAATATTTTACATTAATAATGGGGATTTATAGCCAAAATTAAATGAAAATACCCCAAAAATGATCGAATAAAACAAAAAAATGCTCTTATGAGTTGTAAGAGGCAAACATGCAACAAAAAATGCCCTAACAAATAAGTTTTAAAACACTCAGTTTATCACATAACATATAAATACTAAAGCAGCAATGCTGTGTAACTTTCGGTGTTGGACCTTGGACTCACTTCACCGGCATTATCACCTTCATCTCATTCAGACGCTAAATAGCCTAAGATGTTGATAAAGCGTCGTAAAATAACCTACTAAAGTAACTAAAGCAGCAATGTTCCTGGCTTACTAGAAAAAAGATGCAATTTCATCAAAATCCTAGCCCTAGTAGTAGTAATAATAATAATAATAATAATAATAATAATAATAATAATAATAATAATAATAATAAATAACGACATGGCATGAATATGAAGCCGGAATTTGTAGAAATAAATCTTCATTCCTTTGTCGCAAATGGAATCCAGTCTATTAGACTTGCAGCTGCGAATTGTACCACTTGAGCCACAGAGGAAAATTCTAAAAAGAGAAAAAATATATATCTTTTAAGAAGAAAGAACAGTCATTGTTCTGTCACTGGATGACTTTCTGCTTTTCCTCTTTGAAACAAGAGTACCGTAAAATGAATTATGACGTGTCTGTTCGTTCCCAAGATAATACTCAAAACAGGGCGGTGACAAAATACTTTGTACATTGGGACGCGTAATTGCATTCCAGCCTTTTACAAGAAAGTAGTTATAAATTATACCATAAATTCTGTTTAAGCATTACTACCTTGAAATCCATTATTATCCCAGCAAATACGTTATCAAGTTGCGTGAGTGCAGGCATCAATAGCTCGTGTATCTTGGCATTCGACATAATAGTTCTTCTGCGAAAAGCATTCCGTCTTATCGTCAACATTTTCTATGCTTTCCCAGCATTGTGGATGCTTTCGTTATACTCCATATATGAAAAAGTAGTTGATGGTTTCATTGTAAACGTACGTCTGGAATTCCCCTGACTGCACGTGCCTGTATTTTATTTCTTCCCAATAGCGAGGTATAAAAGCTTTCTTGTTTGTCATGTTTTCGGCTTAAATTTATATATGATAAGATCATAATTCGGAAAGCAATTAATGAGAATTAATTAAGTCACTGAAGACGCGTAGGAAATCTTGGACAGTTATGTGTTTATTTACCTGAATAACAGGGGTCGTTTGAGACAGATAGTGTCTTGGTTTACCTGAATAAAAAATGTTGTTTGAGACGGATACTGTGTTGGTTCACCTGAATAACAAAGGTCGTTTGGGACGGATAGTGTGTTGGGTTACCTGAATAAAAAATGTGGTTTGGGACGGATAGTGTGTTGGTTTACCTGAATAACAAAGGTCATTTGGGACGGATAGTGTGTTGGTTTACCTGAATAAAAAATGTGGTTTGGGACGGATAGTGTGTTGGTTTACCTGAATAACAAAGGTCGTTTGGGACGGATAATGTGTTGGTTTACCTGAATAACAAACGTCGTTTGGGACGGATAGTGTGTTGGTTTACCTGAATAACAAAGGTCGTTTGGGACGGATAGTGTGTTGGTTCCCCTGAATAACAAAGGTCGTTTGGGACGGATAGTGTGTTGGTTCACCTGAATAAAAAAAGGTCGTTTGGGACGGATAGTGTGTTGGTTTACCTGAATAACAAAGGTCGTTTGGGACGGATAGTGTGTTGGGTTACCTGAGTAGCAAAAGTCGTTTGGGACGGATAGTGTGTTGATTTATCTGTGTAACAGAGGTAGTTTGAGACGATCAATTTAAAGTATCGTGTGGTAGTTTACCTGTGTAACAAAGGTCGTTTGGGACGAATAATGTGTTGGTTTACCTGAGTAACAGGTCGTTTGGGACGGATAGTGTGTTGGTTTACCTGAATAACAAAGATCGTTTGGGACGGATAGTGTGTTGGTTTACATGAATAACAAAGGTCGTTTGGGACGGATAGTGTGTTGGGTTACCTGAATAACAGAGGTCGTTTGGGACGGATAGTGTGTTGGGTTACCTGAATAACAAAGGTCGTTTGGGACGGATAGTGTGTTGGGTTACCTGAATAACAGAGGTCGTTTGGGATCCGGTAATTCTCTCACATAAAGAACGCTGGTAGTAGTCAGTTTGTGGGGTGATAGCCTGACCGCGAAATAGAGGTTTCTGCTATAGCTTGCAGTGCAAGTGCTACCTGAAAATCCTACCATACTGCTTGGGTGAATGCGAACTCCAAGCGCCTTAAAACGAGGGCACCTCGACTAAAGTATGGTAACGGGGTTGGATCTCAAGGCTAACAACTTTGTATCTGTAAAAATTTATATTTTCAAAAACCCTAGGCTATGATATAAGCCGGAAGGATTCAAGGCGACAACTTGGAAAAATGTAAACGGGGAGTTAAAAGATGGAGATTGAAAGCACAGGATCGGTTTAGTTGGAAAGCTGTCATTAGGAAGACAAAGGTTATACGGAAGCGACCATAGCGAGCGCCATAGATGAGGAAGGTTTGGAAAGGTTTAGGCAGGCAATCACAGTCGTCCCTACGCCAGCCCCCTTCGTGTGTCGCTAGCCGGCATTCGGAGAATGATTATGAATGATATTTATCGCCGAACGGTACGAATACAGCACGCTGCACTGTGAACTTATCCTAGGCTAAGATAATGATAAGACTGATAGGTGTATAAATGATAGTGAAATGAGTCCGAGGTCCAATGCCGAGAGTTACCCAGCAATTCCGCTTTAATTCTTTCAAAGAAAACTTCGAAAGAAAATCAACCAGGTAACTTGTTCAAACCCGGATTTGAAGCCGGGCACGCTTGTTTCATAGGCATCCATTAATCTGCATCAAATTTCATCCACTAACTTAATTGTATATTTGAACTCAATTTTTCGACCTTGTTGCTGCAAGACATACTGCTGTGAACACAGCTTCTGGTAAAACGCAAAAGTATGGAACGAACTCTTCTGATATGTAGGATGTAGGCCGCTTGCGGTTTCTAATCTAAAGACATGGGTGTCGACAAATCACGTGTAAACTTAGAAAAAAAACAGCGTTATACTCAATAAACGATTATCACAAAGACGTTCCTCAGAACCACGAGGAAAAGAAAAACAAAGTTCTTGTCTCATGAATATTTTAAATTCATTTTTCTTTCCTAATTATTAACTAATCACCAATTTGTAACTCGTTCTGCCAACGTCGTCTTCAGCTTAAACACAGATTACTTCAACTCGTCTCAAACTTTTTTTGTTCTTCTTTGGACATTGAATATTCATTCTGGATATCAAATATCAGTTTTCGTAACTAGGTAACATTTTTATTGGAGCATGATTTGAAATTAGTCGATAGAATATAAAGATAGCAGACACTTTGTTTGTAATTACGGACGACTTTTATTATAAAACTGTCGCAAAGTTTACAAAAGTGTTACGAATAAATTATTTCTTACGAACTGTTATAAATTAAACTTAGATTATCGGTTTTAGTCAACGCCTCACGAACACTGGAGCTGAACTATTCTGCATAAAATCTTTGCAGTACTGTTGCAATTGAATTATTCCTTAAGGACAGTTGGGAATTAAACTAAGTTTACAGATTTCATCAGAACTTCAGAAACAGAGGAACGTAAATATTTCGAACAAAAATTTTCCTTCTCTTAAAAATAAAAAGAAGCTCATAGGAACTCTTACATTTTTTATCAGTGATTAATACATACTGTTATATTATCAGAACTTCAAAATGAAACGCCTAAAATAATAGTTAAAGCAGATATTTGATACCTTTTTGGGACTGATGAAAAATGTGAAATTTTCATGGATTTTTTTTTCCAAGTTAAAAACCCTTTAACTGAGTGTAATTTCATCACAGTCTACTATATGTACTGTATACAGTCACGAAGCTTGAGTTGTGAGAGGGTGCTAGGAACAATAGACTGTGCCGGTACTGTTTCACATTGTATGTGATGAGGCGATAGTAGCGATCCTAGTGGTCAGTAACTATCTATGGATGCATATTTACTACGTATTGAGCTTCGTGACTATACATACTAGACTGTGATTTCACGCTACCAAAGGAATTTGTTCATTTCCGCTTCTAGTTGGTTTTAAAAAGAGTTTTTTTAATGTCTGTATAAGTAGCAGGAAGCAAATTGTAGGCCTACTTTTAAATGACCATTTACCGCAACTTTTCTTTTTAGTATTTCTGACCCTATATTTCATAGTAAATATGATCCAATATTTATGTTGCAGGCACATAGACACCATGCCCTAGATCAGTTCCAAATATCGATTTTGCATAAGTTTGTTTGTGTCTCTAATAGGAATTTTTGTTGTTGCCAAAATGAAAAGAAATTGAATTACAGAGTCGGCCTGGTTTGCGCAGTTGGTATAGCGCTGGACTTCTATGCTCGAGGTTGCGAGTTCGATCCCGGGCCAGATCGTTGGTGTTTAAGTGTGCTTAAATGCGACAATAGATTTAGTGGCATGTAAAAGAACTCTTGCGGGACAAAATTCCGGCACACCGGTGGCGCTGATATAACATAACATTTTTTTAATTACAAATTTCGAAGGCAATAATTACAAAACCAAAGGACATAAAATTATGCTAGGACTTATTTTATATCTATTTTGTACCACATATTACAATTCGATAAACTTAGAATTAAATTTGACTAAAATTACAGGTGCTCAAAATACTAAAGAATAACAATTAAAAATGTATTATTAAAAACCTAGGAAGTCAATTATATTCAAATATTTATTGTTTCAATACAATGTCAATGGGAACATACTGTGATTTTTTTTTTTTTTTTTTTGATATCTGTAAAATGGAAAAAAAAAAAAAAATAATGAAAGTTACCAGAGTGTCCTCGTAACATAGAGCATCAGGGTTGGTTCCCGAACAGATTCTGTGAGAATTACGGTAGATAAAGTGGCCTAAGATTGAGTTTTCATTGAATGCGTCAGACTCTCTTTCCTTCATAACTTCATTACATCGGTTTTAGATCTTCGATACTCTATATTCGATACCAGTTTTAAAGCTTCGATATTCGATATCTATTTTGGAAATTCCATACCAATATCTCTTTTAGACCTTTTATACTCGTTATTCGTTGCCGATATCTGTTTTAAAACTTCGATACTCGATAATCTATATTATTTTAGAATATTGATACTCGTAAGCGATAACTATTTAGAGGTTCGATATTCTGTACTCGATACTAGGATATTGAAAGTGAGTGTGTTTGAGATTTATTTATTATAATTTTCTCCAGACGTTATGCGTCTGGTAGGATAAAGAAGACATCGTGTATTACGAACAGCTTTCCAGGAATGTAACCATAACTGTTGACATTTATTGCCAACTCAGTTGCCTTGCGGACGCAAATGAAGAAAAACGACCGGGAAGATTGCATCATGTGCTACTGTAAAATGATAATGCACGCCTGTATTCCGCTAAATGACGAAATCAGCTATTCAGGAGCTTGATTGGGAGGTGATTCCACATCCCTCATATTCTCCCGACCTTGCACCCTCAGATTTCCACCTTTTTCGTTCTCTATGCAACAATGTTCAAGGAAACACCTTTAAGGGGACACTATAGTGAAATAATGGTGAAAAATTAAGGAAATCCACTTAAAAATTTATTGTGATTTTCTATTTAGACTGAGTTCGAAAGTTAATTAATTTATACCCCATGACTATTTTCAAACGTTTGAGCTAATATGAACTAAACATTTTGAAAATTTTGTCGTTTATAGTCAATATAAAATACAATAAAAATATATAATTTAAAACCTATTAGCACTAATGACATCAAATTTTGTGCAGATGATAGTATTATAGGCATGTTTATGTAGATTGAAGTTCATAAACTGTAGATTAAAATAGTAGAAGTTTTAAAAATCACATAGGCTAAGCATCTCCTTAATAACGAGATGCTTGACAAACTTGGCTTGACGACTTCTTTAACTCCAAACCAACAAATTTTTTAGACGCGAAAACGAAAAATTACCTTAGCGTTGGCAGAAAGTCATAAATAATTTAGGAGACCATCATTCATTCATTCATTCATTCATTCATTCATTCATTCATTCATTCATTCATTTATTCATTCATTCATTCATTCATTCAGTGTTCTCCCCAAGAACAAGTTTTTCACTGCAAACCGAGGTTTCTGCAATCTTTCCTATTTTCTGCCCTCCTCTTAGTAGCCTATCCATGATCATAATGTTGTCTATCATCTGCCCAAACTTTTCTTCCGTTCACCATTCCTTATAGTGCATCCTTCAGTAGGCAGTTTCTTCTTAGTCAGTGACCCCGCCAATTTAGGCCTATTTTTCTCTTCCTGATTAGTTTCAGCATTATTCTTTCTTCACCTACTCTTTCTAGCACAGCTTCATTTCTTATTCTATCTGTTCATTTCACATGTTCCATTCTTCTCCGTATCCAAATTTTGAATATATTTCCGATTAATTTCTTTCTTCTATTCATCTCAGATACGAACTCTTGTCACAGCGAAAAAGCTCTATGAACTTTTACAACTCAATAAAAATGAATTAGACCTGTCCAGCATTTGAGAGAGTGTTCATTTTGTCAAACAAAACAATGTTTGCTATTAAACGTAAGACGTTCAGGATAGTAGCTTATAATAATTAGAGCCCGGATGTTTAGGCATTTATTTTTGTTAAAATAGGCAGGCATATAGGCACTAAAAATAGTAAAAATAGGCAGTGAAATAGGCATTTATTAGTCATGGAAACAGGTAAAAAATAGACAAATATTTAATAAACTATCCCATACGGTACTCGCTTTCCTTGGTTACATGTCACAACAAGATGCTTTTTTAAGTTGTCAACTGTCATAGTGAGCCGCCTGTCAGAGAGAACGTTTTTCATGGTGGAAAAAAGCCTTTCTATTTCTACTGAAGTGATTGGAGCAAATTTAAAACAAATTATTTCAGAAGGACTGTCTCTACTTTGTTTCAGAGATCGGGAAAAACCGACTGTGTGATGTCTCAAAAAGAGGGGTGTGAGAAGGGATTAGAGACTTCAAAGTACGCGTGACTTGTGCGTGGAAGCGACGACAGTAACGGGACCCGGAGACTAGCTTTTAATACTTCCCTCATCTCCTTTCTTTCGCTGGTAAACTCCGAAGTCATCTGAGCACTGAGGGTTATATTGTTCAAACGTCTTTGTTAAGTGACATAAAAGATGGAATCGATAAGGGAGAAAAGTTTACGACTTCTTGGAAACATATGTATTGCTGGAGAATAAGATTCTCAGGAAATATTTGTGTGAGGTGAATATATATTTTTAATTTGTACAACCGTTCTTTTTTGTTTTTTAATAATAATTTGTGTGCAGTTTATTTTAAATGCATTGAACAAATAGAAAATGTACAGTAACGACGTAGAAAGGTTAAAAAAAGGCTTTTGACCTCGAAATAGGCAACGGGAGCTAGAATAGGCAAAAAAGGCAAAATAAAAATTTGGCCTATTGTCCCCAAATGTGTGGAAACGTGTTTATCTCTGTAGGTCTTTCATACATACACTCAGTTCAAAAAAGGCATTTTGCCTAACATCCGGACTCTACTTATAATAAATTATACATTCATTTATTTTTATTTTAAGTTTTCTTAAAGTAGGCCTACGGTTTCCTGAAGAAATATAAAGCTCATGGGATTTACTCAAATCCTCAGTCCCCAGCTAAATGTGAACCCACGATCCACTCGATCAACGAAGATGTTTGACGACTTTTTGAGAGAAAGTAAAATGTGTTGAAGATTTTCACTTGTAGCCAAGTACTCCACTTTTGTTCTGTCAGCCAAACGCAGTAAATATTCTTCCAGCTCTGTCCACAAAGAAAAACAAATCCAGTCGAGCCATATTAAGCATCTGTCTCATGTATTAACCTCATGTCCTCGTCGGTCACGTCATTCGGTATGGGAGTAGTTGAACTAACATATCTTATTAGAACAAACTACGGATCTCCGCCCATCTTCACACATGCACCTATACAAAGAAAATTACTGCATTACATTTATATATCATTTCTGTCTCCTGTTTTAATTTCCTCTCTCACGTTTATTGCGAAGGCCGTATATTATATGCAGTAACACACTTGAGACGCAGGCCAAAGGCCTCGTGTCTGCTGCCATATTGGAATATGCATCGTCAGCTTACAAGAGAGAAAGAGAGAAATGATTTGTCGTTTATTTGTTTGCTTAAAAATATGAGGATTAGGTTTCTACAGCTTCTCTCAAGCGTTCATGTATGTTTCCTTTATTATTAAGCTATAAATACACGCGCATAATTAATGTGCATGGAAGAGAATGGCTCAGGCGATACGGTGGCGGGCTACGCGTTGCAAGGTCGTAAGTTCGAAGCCAGACAGGGATAATAAATATTTATTCAATACAATTACTACAGCACATGAGATATCCACCTATTCATATGTAAAATGGCTACTGGTGATTATTTCTTTGAGGATAAAGCTACCTAAAGAGCGTGCAAATGCTTCTGAAAATAAGGTAATTGCTTTATTTGTTGTGTTTTCTTTTTTCAGGACATCTCTTATACCTTATACAGGGACATCATTTTATTTTTACTAACATTTTTAATATTAACTTGCCTATACCTCTGGAACAACGCCGACTGGAGTTCGATGATACTGGCGTAATATACAAACAAATCACTTTACTAGGTATAGGAGGGAAGAAAAGTAGTTCATCCATTTACGTAAAATAGGAAATATTGCGCTTTTGAGTTTGATAATTTTCATTAGGTTTTTGTTTAATCAAAATACAGTACAGTATTAACAATGAGTGTTTCTATTCACGAACTGAGCTTTCCATGTAAACATATTCATTATGCAGTGTATATTATACTGTCTACAGCACAGTAGCGTACAATATAGGGAATGAAGTTATATTGAAAAATAATCATAATATGGATATTTAAACACATTTTTTTTAAATGGTGGCCGTTCATTTCGATACAGGCTTCAGTTCTAATGTGCATATTATCGCACTATAGACTATTGTACCTAATCCCAATTACTAGTTTCGTTCTTCGTACTAGTAACTCATGTTGAAATAATTCTGTACCTACTCTTTAAAAGAGTACCTTACGTACTGTAAATTCAATCTTTACTTCTGCCCGATCCGAAAAGATAAAATTACTCAGACGTGCTATCCAAGTGGTTATTTCGTAGGGTAGTAGAAAGGGGGGAAATCACGTGACAGTTAATTACTTAACGAGGCCCTTTAATTTAAGTTATTTTAAACAGTTGAATATTATTACGTAAACGTCCAATTCCTAACAGAAATTAATGTTCTCAGAAAAGACCTAAGACAGGCCAGTCACTACCTGGAGAATAAAAGCTGTTGGGGGAAACTGGGATACGACGTAGGCAAATGGACGACAGTACCTGTGCGAAAATGATTCAATATTGAAGGCTCTTTCGTCACTGGAAAACGTGTACATATTTTTGGAACGTACTGTTTACTATGACCGTAAGGCTACTATGACTGTATATGCGGTTTTGGATCTGTATGGAGGACGGTTGAACTTGATTAGTAGAAGGGGTGGGAGTGAAGTACAATAAAAATTGAAGTAAAAATAAAATGATGTCCTTGTATTTATTATAGGCCTGTCTCATACATACTTTTTTGTTTTTGAATATTTCTATTCGTCGGATATCTCGCACCATTACGCCAGTGAAGTACTGCAGTTCCCAGATTACTTTGTCACCAAGGCTCGAAAATTGATTACCTAAATTTGCGGATAAATGACCTTGAATTTCTGAAAATATGACACTAAAAAAAACAAGATTTTAGTAGTTGTAGTAATAATAATAATAATAATAATAATAATAATAATAATAATAATAATAATAAATGCAAAAAAGACAAAGATCATGGTCATAGGAAGAAAAATAAAGAAGGTAGACTAGAGAATTCTAAATGAGACAGTAGAGCAAGTGGGCAGCTTGATATAGTTGGGATGTGATATAAGCAGTAACATGAGCTGCTGCACTATGGTGCATCGTAGCTGCTGGCGGGTATTCTCTCTCCCGCGCTGCTTGCTGCACGACGGAGCATATGATGTTGCACCGAATACCCTTTACCCATTTCAACGAGTGCTGATGGCAACTGGTTTAGGAAAATAGTACAATATTATACATTTTAATCATTCATGGTCAATTTTGAAGATATTAACATCGGATCCATTGGAAAGTCTGGTATTCGCTAATACACGAAGAAGAATCATTAATTAATTAATTATTATTAATTAATTTATTTATTTATTCACTTATTCATGCATTCATTTACGTATTTATTCATTCATTCATCCATTCATTCATTTATTTACTCATTCCTTCATTAATTAATTAAATTATTTATTTGTTGACTTATTCATTCATTCAATTGTTTATTTGTTTGTTTATTTATTTTAAGGATATTAATTCCGGATCCTCGTGGTCATCCTTGATTAAGACCGGACGATTTATTTCTCTCTCTCTCTCTCTTACTAACTTATGTATTTATTTATTCATTTGGTTATGTATTCACTTATTCATCCATGTACTAAATCATTTATTTATTTATTTAATATTTATTTATTTATTTATTCGCTTGTTCGTTCCTTCGTTCGTTCCTTCATTGCTTCATACCTTCATTTATTTAGCCTATTTATTTATTTATTTATTTATTTATTTATTTGTTTATGTATTTATTTAGCCTATTTATTTATTTATTTATTTATTTATTCACTTGTTCTTTCCTTCATTGCTTCATACCTTTACTTATGTAGCCTATTTATTCATTTATTTGTTTATGTATTTATTTAGCCTATTTATTTATTTATTTGTTTATTTATTTATGTATTTATTTATTCGCTTGTTCGTTCCTTCGTTCGTTCCTTCATTGCTTCATACCTTTATTTATTTAGCCTATTTATTTATTTATTTGTTTATTTATTTATTTATTTATTTATTTACTTATTCGCTTGTTCGTTCCTTCCTTGCTTCATACCTTTATTTATTTATCCTATTTATTTATGTGTTTATGTATTTATTTAGCCTATTTATTTATTTATTTGTTTGTTTATTTATTTATTTATTTATTTATTTGCTTGTTCTTTCCTTCGTTCTTTCCTTCATTGCTTCATACCTTTATTTATTTAACTTATTTATTTATTTGTTTATGTATTTATTTATTTATTCGCTTGTTCGTTCCTTCGTTCCTTCTTTGCTTCATACCTTTATTTATTTAGCCTATTTGTTTATTTATTTATTTGTTCATATATTTTTGGGGATATTTACAATATTTCTGTCTACTTGAATAACAATTTATAACAGCGCTAATGGTTGAGAAAAGATTCGGCTGTTTGGAAGCAAATTATTTAAGGTGTGCTAGCGAATGTGGGAGATACACATATATTTAGCGAAAGTTCGGGGTATGGATGCCCTTAAACCATGCAGCAGTTGAAGGAATGGTCAGAAACGGAGTGTCGCTGTCAACAGAAAATGCGGAAGTTGTTGTAGTGGATTTAGTGAAATCGAAAGCAAACATTTAGCGAGATAGAGGGATCACAGGCTTGTGTAGAGACTCATTATCGCCAGACACTGGCAAACATTAAAGATAGCGAAACCAGTCTTTTTTATTTTCCAATTCATATAAAAATATACCTTCTGTCTCCTATAATCCATTACGCAAAAAAAAGAACTCTCAACATCAATTCACAGCTACTGTAAGACCCACTCATTCATTTCGCTTCAAGGTAATTGAAAACTCACATAAATACCTCTAGCATACTTTTCTCTGAGGTCCAGTAACATTTGGTCAGCTAAAAAATTTCACTTGAGTGCCGGATTGCTGAGTGCTTAAGGACCAGGTTTTGGTTCCGAGTAGATTTTATTTCTTTGTATTTTGTATGGTAGACAAAGATACTTACTGTTTAATAGTTTCGTCGTAATTACATTTCCACTGTTTGCACACCGAGAATAATAATGCCACGCCTAAGAAGATGAAAATTTTTAGAAGAGCGTTTTTTGAGATCATTTTTACCTTATAAATTCAGGAAATTATTATTTCTGGCTGATTTTCTCCCCAGTTATTACCATAATTATGTGTCTTTTCAACAATGAAAGAAGTGTTATTAAAAAAATACAATAATTTTATTACTACAGAGTCTTTCCTAAGTAACGAGTCTAACGAAAAATCAACTATTTTGGATAACTTTTTGAAACGGTGTTCATCCTCACGAGAAAGAACCTTTCCAGGTGTGCCGTATAGTCGATTTGGAAACAACCCCCCCTCCCCGCCGCCAGAGGAAGCTACTTATCCATGTGTAATGTGCATTTGATACCAACTTACGAGTAAACCGCAAGGACTTAAAATGACCTGGAGCATGGCCTTCTATACGCCAAGGATTATTGCACACGGCCATGCCTATACACATTGTTGCGATAGACTGGATTTATTATGTCCTGTGTAAATTCCTTACTAATAATCATTACATACGTCGTGCAATAGAGAACCTCAGATATTCTGTTACCTTTCGTAATGAAGTAATGACGAAACTATGACGTAGCTGTGTAACAGTTATATACTTTATACTTACTTCGCTTCTTTCATAAAATCTGAAACATTTGCAACAATTTCTCTGCTTTGACTATGCAATGCATTGCATTTCAATTTTGGTAGAACAGGAGGCATACTTGCAGAGATCGATTATATCTTGTGACACACGTTTCACCTCGATTTCACAAAGGATTGGGTATATTCTTCTTCTTCTTCTTCTTCTTCTGCCTTACAAGGTTCAGGCGTTCAGACCTGTTCCGAAGCTAATAGTACTTGATCTGCCCATCTTCTGTGAAGTCATCCCACGTTTCTTCGTCCTCTTGGTTGATATTTTAGTGATTGTCTTAAATATCTTGAAGGTACCATCAACAATGCATGTTCCTTCCATTTATTCTGATACTATTCTATCTCCTCTTCAATGTTTATTTGTCCTAATTGTGTTCTGATATCTTTCGTGTCTCAATCTATCTCTCCTAATCGCACCTTATATAAGGGATTTCATATATTACTCAAGTAACCTTAGTCGTTATTTATCTCGTGATCTCATTGTAAACGTTTCATTGGCATATTTAATAGCTGGTTTTGACACTATATTATATAATCTGTCTTATGTCTCTTCTCATGCTTGTGCCGAAATTTCTTTCAATAGGGGAGACTCGGCTAATTCTGAAATATTAAGAAATCAATCTATCATATTTTTTTCAAAATGTTTATTGAAAAATATTGTCAAGGTATGTAGACATGGACGAAACCTTTCATTACCAAATGAGATTATAAGACCTATTGAAATGCAAATATATTTAGTTGTACATACATTACAGTTGAAAAAGAACAACTCGGGAAATACCGAAATAGAACTTGGCTAATTCCGCAGTAGTAAATAATCATGAAGTAAGTTACATTACGAAAGTAACTGCGGAATTAGCCGAGTTTCCCTTACAGCCATTTAATTTATTGTAATTACTTATATTCTCTTCTAGATCCATATTCATTTCTGTTGTGGAAATTTTATAGCCCAAATTTCCTGGCCTAGTTGCCTTATAAGTAGTGTCTTTTGATATTGCTTGTGAGGTTCAGTCCTGTCTTCGAACAGTTGACTAAACAATACTTAAAATGTGAAAACTCTTCAATAATCTCTTTGTTAATTACTATTTTGACTCTCATTTGTTTCCGTTCTAATATTGCCATAGTGTTTGTTTTCTTGCAGGAGATTTTCATATTATAATTTTTCATTGTATCATTCAATGTTTTTGTTGCTAGCTGTAGATTATCTTCTGTTTCCGCTAATAGACTTGATCGTCCGCAAATAATATGATATTGGATTCCGTCCCGGGGACATAACACTCAAAAGTAAGCTTGTCTCAGTCCGAATTCAGCACGGACTGTACAACGTTAAGGGAATAGAGAAGTTTAAATATAGGCTTAAGCATATTCTGTGTTTTGGTTTCTTGTGTCAAGGACGTCAACGTGGGTGCAAGATGATAAGTTAAAACATTTGTTTACAGGCTGGACTATAATTATGCTCATATGCTCAAGGTCAGAAGTCAAAATCGATGTCTGAAGCTATACGTAGTTCTATTTCTGTTCCCTTTTTATACAAGCAATGCTATTGTTTTAAAGGATGACCAGAGGGTGACATGGGCTTAGTCAGAAGGTCAGGTCAAGAACTGTGCACTGGTCCATCGAAGATTACATTCCAAGCAGATGACTTTGTCAACTTCAGTTACGAATTCATGTTAAATAGACATTGGGAAAGAACCACCCAACGAAGAGTTATACACATTTTGAGCATATGCAGTTAGTTCAAAATCATCATGGAAAACCGGTCTTTAGTATTTGACTAGTGATCGTCCCGACATTCTGAGAAACTGGTCTGAGCGGCAAAGAATGAGCTAGTTGGGAGCCTGAATTTTACGTCTTTTTCGAATATGGTGAATATTGAGAAACGATAAGATTATGACGACATAGGAGTAATTAGAGTTTCCAGACGCCATCCATTCGACTTTAAAAATTACATTCTCCTAAATACATAAGCCGGACGCCTTCTGCCCTTTTGAATGAAACAAAATTTGATTATTCAGGGTGTTAAAAAAAAGTACCCAATATTTTAGGAGGTGCTAGTATGCATCAAAACAAGAAAATAATGTATAATAAACATGGGTCCTACAACACATACTTTCTGAGATCTGAACACTTGCTCAATGTTACATCCACTAATGCAATGCATTCCTCTGCCACTCAGCGTAAGGAATCACTCACTCTTTGAAATTTGTTTTAATACATTAATAAGAAAGTCCTGATAACGATCCCCAGTTAATCCCTGTGGTAGCACGTATGACCCTATTAATCTATCACCAAGAACGCCTGCCCATAAGTTGATTGAGAATCGGTGCTGATGCCTTGTTTCTTCAACTGCATGGTGATTTTCATCAGCCCACACATGCTGATTACGAAAATTCACGACACCATCTCTGCTGAACCCCGCCCATATCCGCAACCAGACCTGATGATTAATTAAATATTGCAATTAGAAAAAGTTGTAAGGACATTTTTTCTTCCTTCATAATATGAATAATCATCAGTTAAAATAATGGTACTTATACAGGGACATCATTTTACTTTTACTAACATTTTTAATATTAACCTGGCTATACCTCTGGATCAACGCCATTTGCTACTCCCTTCCACGACTGGAGTTCGATGATACTGGCATAATATACAAACAAATCACTTCACTAGGTATAGGAGGGAAGAAAAGTAGTTCATCCATTTACGTAAACTAAGAAATATCGCGCTTGTGAGTTTGATCATTTTCATTAGGTTTTTGTTTAATCAAAATACAGTACAGTATTAACAACGAGTGTTTTTACTCACGAACTGAGCTGTCCATTTGAACTATTCATTATGCAGTGTATATTATACTGTCTACAGCACATTGGCGTACAATATAGAGAATGAAGTGAAATTAAAAAAATATGATCATAATATGGATATTTAAACACATTTTTGAACATGGTGGCCGTTCATTTCGATACAGACTTCAGTTCTAATGTGCATATTATCGCATTATAGATTATTGTACCTAATCCCAATTACTAGCTTCGTCCTTCGTACTAGTAACTCATGTTGAAATAATTCTGTACCTACTCTTTAAAAGAATACCTTACGTACTGTAAATTCAATCTTCACTTCTGCCCGATCCGAAAATATAAAATTAGTCAGACATAGTATATACTGTTCGTCCAAGTGGTTATGTCGTAGGGTCGTAGGAAGGGAGGAAATCACGTGACAGTTATTTATTTAACGAGGCCCTTTTATTTAAGTTATTTTAAACAGTTATGTAATATTACGTAGACGTCCAATTCCTAACCAAAATTAATGTTCTCGGAAAAGAGGTAAGACAGCCCAGCCACTAGCTGGCGAATAAAAGCTGTTGGGGGAAACCGGGATACGACGTAGTCAAATGGACGACTACCTGTGCGAAAATGATTCAATATTGAAAGCTCTTTCGTCACTGGAAAACGCGAACATATTTTTGGAACGTACTGTTTACTATGACCGTAAGGCTACTATGACTGTATATGCGGTCTTGGATCTGTGTGGAGGACGGTTGAACTTCATTAGTAGAAGAGGTGGGAGTGAAGTACATTCAAAAACTCAGGTGCAATAAAAATTGAAGTAAAAATAAAATGATGTCCCAGTACCTCTTACACGTTGTATATACAGGATGTTAAAAGGTATCCAACGTTGTCAAACGTCTAATATGTCCGCTTTTGAGCAGCCAATAATTGGAAGAAAAGTGCGCCTTATATTCGGAAATATACAGTAAATATACGTAGGCCTAATTGTTCACGTGAGTAGACGTAGTAGCGGCGTAATTTTTAATAGCAAAAGTAACTATTCGCCTTACCTTACGCCTCTTCCCTGATCCCCAATAAGTGGAAATAGTTGTCAATTTGTCATGTTCATGCATGATAATATTGCAACAATGAAATTAAATTATATTAATATAGGCCAATAGTATTTTACAATGATACGTATCTGTAATGTATAAACCATCGGGAGAAATGCTATACAATAAGTTCCATTCTTATCGTTTACTTAATTTTACTCGACAATACCTTCTCTTTGCCCAAGTATGGGTACAGTGTAAGTGGACCTACAGGTTTGTACAAATTTTGAGGATAACAGTGCTGACAGATGTATTTGTGCGACAATATACAAAAAAAAATTCTTAAATGATCAGGCGTTGATGGAAGCTATTACAACAGAACAGAAGGACCGCTAACACTGACTAGAGGTTAGTGAAATAAAATTATCGATTTTTTTATTTTCATGTTTCAGGATATTGGTCAAATATAGAAAAATGTGTTTTTTTTTTTTTTTTTAATTTCCAAATCTGGCAACCCTAGGAGCAATAAGGAAATGAACATATCAGAAGAAATCTAAATACTAGGAAAAAGCACGCCCAAAAACCACATTCTCACAAATGTTACACGACCTGTTTGGGATCATATTTCGACTGTAGAGACTGCCTCTCTGTCACTTGGTTTGTCGTGCTAACAAGCAAACATTCTGATGGGGGGGGGGGGAGGCAGATAAAAAAGTTAATTTTGTTTCTTCCACCATGTTAATAATGTCAAAAGAAGTGATTATACAAATTTTGGTCACTCGACCGCAATTACGAGGCCGTCCAAAAAGTGATTTGCTCTGGGGCCGTTACAGAAAAAAGCACAATTGCATGGAAAGATTTATTGAAACAGATACAGCAATAATTGTTGCATTATTTGTCAACCACTGGAATTGAGATATTTGCCATACCATGGGATCAATTTTTGTATTCTTGGTTGAGAAGCTTTTGTCATCTAGTCTGCTGTCAAAAAATCTGAAAGTTAGAATTTATAAAACAGTAATATTACCGATTGTTCTGTTTGGTTGTGAAACTTGGACTCTCACTTTGAGAGAGGAACAGAGATTAAGGGTGTTTGAGAAAAAGATTCTTAGGAAAATATTTGGAGCTAAGAGGGATGAAGTTACAGGAGAATAGAGAAAGTTACATAACGCAGAACTGCACGCACCTGACATAATAAGTAACATTAAATCCAGACGTTTGAGATGGGCAAGACATGTAGCACGTATGGGCGAATACAGAAATGCATATAGAGTGTTAATTGGGAGACCGGAAGGAAAAAGACCTTTGGAGAGGCCGAGACGTAGATGGGAGGATGGATTTGAGGGAGGTTGGATATGATGATAGAGACTGGATTAATCTTGCACAGGATAGGGACCGATGGCGGCTTATGTGAGGGCGGCAATGAACCTGCGGGTTCCTTAAAAGCCATTTGTATTGTGTAGTGTAACTTATGTGAAGAATCCACTGCAAGAATGATGGATGTCATTTGGAATACATTTTTCAGGAGAAGCAATTGAAAGTTTGAAATGCTTAGCGCTCAAAGCTTAACTGTGATTTTCCGATCATTACTAGATAATGACTATCATTGATAATGCCATATAACTTTCTATGTACAGCTGTCAAAAAAAAAAAAGTGGCCGCACTCGTGAACAGCGAATATTTTCAAAGTCCACTTCGGGTCGCGGCGATGTTACACGATGCATGTGCTTGTACAAGCAGTTCCCGAACTATGAAAGTGTTCCATATCTGCGCCTCGTAGACCAGCGGTAGAGTGCTTGTTTAATGATTCAAAGGTTGTGGGTTCGGGCATTCTTCAAGTTTTCATTTTATTTTTTAATCGTTCTTTAGCGATGTAAATGTTATTCAAATTATCATTTATATTCAGTTATCGTTCTTTATGGATATCACGTTATTTATATGTTGTTATCGTTCTTTAGAGATATGAATAAAATTCAAGTCATTTGTATTCTGTTATCGTTTTATAACGATATGAATAACAATTATTATTATTGTATCTCCAATGGTGGTTAGCCCTATTTTACATATGTATGTTAGGGCTATAGTTTCATACACGAAAAAGATAAGCATAAAGAGAAATAGAAAAGAAAATTAAATTAGCTTACGTGATGTAAACAAAACATAAACAAACCGTAAATTAGGCATTGCGATTGCAAAATAAATATCAGTTATCAATTTGAAACATACAAAAACATTAACAACACACATACGTAACACTTCTATAACACAAATACGCAGCTTTCCGTACCATACATCATAAATTAATACACAATAGTCACACAAACACAATCAAACTATAATTACAAAATTGCGACGACATCAAGCATCACATAACTGACTCTCATACATAACAAATCAAGCATCCGTTACAACACATACACTTCAACATAGTAACCACACTTTTAAAAGTTACAAATTTGGCTCCAAGAAGAATAAATAGGACACTGTTACTAATTACTATTCTTCTACAATTTCTTAAATATATCTGTAATAAATCTGTGAAATTCCGATATGAATAATATTCACGTTTTTTATATTGTTATCGTTCTTTAGCGATATAGATAATATTCAAGTTATCATTTATATTCTGTTTTCCTTCATTAGCATTATAAAATAATATTCAAGTTACTTATATTGTTATTGTTCTTTCGCAATATAAATAATCTGTATTTTATGTAAGTTATTATTATAACACAAATAACCATCTTTCTTTGTAAAATAGGTTATTTTATTTAGATAATTAAATAAGTATTATATAATATCTTATATTAATTAAACAAACCGATATTTATCATTTGTATTGCGTTATCGTTCTTTAGTGATACTGTAAAAATAATATTCAAGTTATTTATATTGTAATCGTTCTTTAGCGATATAAATAACAAATTTAATATTAGGTTTGGAAAAATCCAGTTGCATAATACTGGTATTAGTTTTCCTTTTTGTATTATTACATTATACTATCTTGAATCACAATAAAATGAAAAGGAGTAACGAGGAATTGAACCTGAGACGTTGACATCTAAATTTCGACGTTCGTCCGCTGAGCTACGAGGGCAAAAGCGTGGAAACATTTTCGGAAAAATTGGTCCAATCACACTCTAAGATTTTCTGATGATTCGTAGAAGCTAGTCCAGGATGCGGGGAGCAAAGGCTGATTGAGATTTCCCGGTCTCTGATCGGGTCAAACATCCTGATAGAATTAATATTTAACCCTTGCCGTGACTTTCGGTGAAGTCCGGAGGGCCCAATTAGTCAAATCCACTCTCCTCATCTCCACGTTTGGGTCCCCTGGAATTTAATAAGATGCGAAAGAGATAGTGGTGTGCGGAAAGCAACGGGATGTTACCGCATTTAGGCCTATCCTTCCCAAGAAAAACTGCAAACATGAACAAAGGAAGCTTTTAATAAAAGAAGAAGGATCTTCTGCGGACCTCTGGAAAAAGAACTAAGGAAGAGACTAGTGAAGTGCTTTGTGTGGAGTGTGGCATTGTATGGGGAAGGAACATGGACATTACGGCGAAATGAAGAGAAACGAATTGAATCATTTGAAATGTGGATGTGGTGAAGAACGGTGCGTGTGAAGTGGACAGACAGAATAAGAAATAAAATTGTGTTTGAAAAAGTGAGTGAAGAAAGAATGATGCTGAAACTGATTAGAAAGAGAAAAAGGAATTTGTTGGGTCTCTGGTTGAAAAGAATAATAGACGACATTAGGATATGTGGATCATATGCGGAGACTAAGAGGAAGGCAGAAAATAGGAAAGATTGGAGATTGCTGGGTTTGCAATGAAAGACCTGCCCATGGACAGAACACTTATGTATGTGGGTATGTTCAGAATGCCTGGAATATCGTGTCTAAGAACAGTCGCTATTTGCAAAGACTAGTCGATTCCATGCCCACTCGACTGCGAGATGATCGAGATAAGAGGAAGATAGACTAAATATTGAATTGTGGCTTTTTGTTTTGTTTTTTGAACGCTTAATTGTTTGAATGTTTTAAGGCCGACGCCAGTAAATTTGTTTTGTTTATGCCACGAAAGATATTTTTATTGAGAATAAAATCTTTTTTCTTTCCATTTGCAGCCACAATATCATAATGATAAAGTCATGGCATAATATATTAATGAACCTGATATTAATTACTAAAATAATCGTAAAAGAGAAAGGAGCCATTATGTATAGTTTGTCTCTCTCAAAAACATAACAAAAAAGAACATAAAAAGCACGAGGTTGTAGTCGAACGCAGGACCTCATGAATAAGAGGCCTGAACGCTACCATTACGCTATCGAATCACAGAGCGAATACTTCAATTATAACTGTAGATATCAGGCAACGTGGTCCAACAACATGTAACATCGCCTGTCTCCGAATTATAGCGAAGATACCCGAGGGGAACTTTGTTTCAGGAGAGCGGCCACTTTTTCTTTTGACAGCTGTACATTCTATATGTCTTAAGCTATGCATTGGCAGTCTTGGTTAATTTTCGCCAAGAAAGTGACATCCATCATTCTTGCAGTGGACTCTTCATGTCGTAGAAGTCAGCCGCCTGGAATCGGAACCAACGTTTGACAGCCGTTTGCACTCCTCTGTCGATTCCATGATATGACAAATGTCTCATTTCCGGTGGGAATATGTTGAAAAATAGTTCAACAATTACTGTGTCTGTTCCAATAATTGTTTCCAATGAAATTGTGTTTTCTTTCTGTCAACGGCCCCCGGCGAACTTATTTCTTATGGCCCTCGTAATTGCGGTCGAGTGGCAAAAATTTGTATAAGGACTTCTTTTGACATTATTAACATGGTGAAAGAAGAAAAAAAAAACTTTATCTGCCCCCCCCCCCCATCAGAATGTTTGCTTGTAAGTCATTGACTTAACTGTTTTACATTTATGTATATTTGGGAGTAAACTCATCCGGAAAGCTTGAACCTGAACGTATAATAAAATGCAATTGTGTTTTAAGCCGCTATCATGTAGTAAACTGTCATAAATTCATAGAACCCATTATGAGAACATTTGTGCAGTTTGAATGTAAAACTGAGTCCAAACCAGCAGAAAGGGAAATGCTGCATGTGGAATGTGAAGAGGGTGCGTATTGCCGGTTATTCATGTCCCTGCCCACTCGTAAGTAGGTCGCAGTGGCTCCAGCCTGGCTTATCTCGACCACTTTGCTCATACCGGCTACACACGGCAGGTAAACACTGCACGTGGTCCAGGAAGCGTGTGCCAGCTGCCTGACGTGAGTGTGATCTCTGCTTTCGTATTCCTGTCTCTTTCCTTTCTAATTCTTTCTTAATTCCTTTCTTTCTTTGTATGTATGATTATTTCATCGTTTTCTTTTTTTATATATCTTCTTTTCTTTCCTGTCTTTAATTGTGTTTGTTTTTCATTCTTTTTTTGTTCATAATATGCCTTAATTGTTACTTTTTTGGTTTTCCTTTCTTCTCCCTTTCGTGATTTCTTTGTTTCTAATTTCGTCTATTTCTTTTTACTTAAACTCTTCTTATTTTATTTTGACGTGTAACGTCAATATTCGACTTACGCTAATACAGGGACATTATTTTATTTTTACTTCAATTTTTATTGTACCTGAGTTTTTTAATGTACTTCACTCCCACCCCTTCTACTAAAGAAGTTCAACCTTCCTCCACACAGAACCAAGGCCGCATATACAGTCATAGTAGCGTCACAGTCTAGTATATACAGTCGCGAAGCTCAATAGGTAGTACATATGCAAACATTAGGTAGTTGCTCACCACTAGGATCGATAATATCGCCTCATTACAGGCAATGCAAAATAGTACCGTCACAGTCTATTGTTTCTAGCGCCCTCAAAACTCAAGCTTCGTGACTGTATATAGTAGACTGTGTTAGCGTTACGGTCATAGTAAACAGTACGTTCCAAAAATATGTTCGCGTTTTCCAGTGACGAAAGAGCTTTCAATATTGAATCATTTTCGCACAGGTACTGTCGTCCATTTGCCTACATCGTATCCCGGTTTCCCCCACCAGCATTTATTCGCCACCTAGTGGCTGGGCTGTCTTAGCTCTTTTCTGGGAACATTAATTTCTGTTAGGAATTGGACGTCTACGTAATATTATACAACTGTTTAAAATAACTTAAATAAAAGGGCCTTGTTAAGTAATTAACTGTCACATGATTTCCTCCCTTTCTAAGACCCTACGACATAACCACTTGGACGGACAGTAGATAGTATGTCTGAGTAATTTTATATTTTCGGATCGGGCAGAAGTGAAGATTGAATTTACAGTACGTAAGGTACTCTTTTATAGAGTAGGTACAGCATTATTTCAACATGAGTTACTAGTACGAAGAACGAAACTGGTAATTGGGATTAGGTACAATAATCTATAATGCAATAATATGCACATTAGAACTGAAGCCTGTATCGAAATAAACGGCCACCATTTTCAAAAATGTCTTTAAATATCCATATTATGATTATATTTTTCAATTTAACTTCATTCTCTATATTGTACGCTAATGTGCTGTAGACAGTATAATATACACTGCATAATGAATACGTCCACATGGACAGCTCAGTTCGTGAGTAAAAACATTCATTGTTAATACTGTACTGTATTTTGATTAAAGAAAAACCTAATGAAAATGATGAAACTCAAAAGCGCAATATTTCCTAGTTTACGAAAATGGATGTACTACTTTTCTTCCCTCCTATACCTAGTAAAGTGATTTCTTTATATATTACGTCAGTATCATCGAACTCCAGTCGTGGAAGGGGGTAGCAAACGGCGTTGATCCAGAG
Source organism: Periplaneta americana (assembly GCF_040183065.1). Taxonomy (NCBI): domain Eukaryota; kingdom Metazoa; phylum Arthropoda; class Insecta; order Blattodea; family Blattidae; genus Periplaneta; species Periplaneta americana. The sequence goes on along the minus strand of NC_091119.1, from coordinate 148,475,165 downwards.
GTATAGGCAAGTTAATATTAAAAATGTTAGTAAAAATAAAATTATGTCCCTGTAGAAACAATGAAAGGATCTTGTGAAATGCAAATTTGACTTTAGTTAATATAGAAATACTTAAGTCATATTCGATAAACTCAACAATGTGAACGAATTCATTCCTATACAATACTCAAAGAGGAGTTCGCTTACACCAGCCGTGGCGAAAATATGTTTGTACGCCGAGCCACTGTGTAACCTGCAACGTGCATAGCACCTATGGAGGGAGGCGGACACCCGAAGAGGAAGTGAAGCAACTGTCTGACTTATTAACGGATTTTCATTTTCCTTACGTCAAGCACTTAAATATAGTTCTATGCAGCATAAGGCTACAAACTAATGTTTAGTACGTGTAATGAAGAAAGAAATGAATAAGAAAACATTGGACACATTATCACAACCTAAAATTAACTGTCTTCAGAATGTCTCTGCGACAGAGTTTCAAAATCAGGAATTATGTCACTTACTGCCAGTCATAGTTGATCACGAAGGTATTTGTCTGTCAGTCGTGATCTAAATTTGGTTTTTACTATTTTCATTGTTGAAAATAATTTTTCACAAACGCAAGTTGTAGCGAACATGGCTTCAACAGAGCAAGCGAAAGAACGAATCTTCGGATATTTAATTTTTGGCAAAGATTTGGGAAGTTCAACATTTGTCAAGTCCTTAAATCTAGCTTTCATTTAACATCACATTGTAAATCTGTGAGCTAACCGCATTATTCGTACATCTGCTGAAAAAGGATCGACGAACAGAGATCATAATAATAATAATAATAATAATAATAATAATAATAATAATAATAATAATAATAATAATAATAACACTTAACCTTTTAATGTTTCATGGGTGACATGTAGGCCTAGTATAGGTGAACAAATCATACATTTAATATTCTCAACATATTGGCAGCAAAAAAATGCGTCCTCCCATCCTATTTTAAACTTTCGTTTTTGTAGAGGTACATGGTTTCGAGAGACATTGCGACGATACACCACTCGCAGGTCAGAGACAAATACAAATGGAACGCAGTTTGACTCCAGTGAGTGCGAGGATGGGGGTTGGTGGAGGTAAGAAGCAAGAAAAATGCACAGCTATTATTGCGAGCCACATTGTGCTCGCTAGTCACGTTTTCGCCACGGCTGGCTTACATACGTAACTTACATGGAAGAATTTACTATAATCCACGGGGAGATTGCAATATATATTTTTAAAGCAAAGCTATTCATACGATGAAAGAGTAATGGAACGGAGAAAAATTCTCTCCTGCGCCGGGATTTAAACCCGGGTTTTCAGCTCTACGTGCTGATGCTTTATCCACTAAGCCACACCGGATACCACCCCGGCGTCGGACAGAATCGTCTCAGATTAAGCTCCAACTCTTTGGTTCCCTCTAGTGGCCGCCCTCTGCACTACGTCATAGATGTCTATGAACGTAGGACCGAAGTCCACACATGTACTGAGGTGCACTCGTTATGAGTGACTAGTTGGCCAGGATCCGACGGATTAAGCGCCGTCTTAAATCACGAAGTGATTTACGCATATCATATATATTATTTTAATGTACCGAAGTACATATGATATTTCCATGCAGATGTTCTGCGTCATCATACGATGATGTAGACTCGAAACATATATGCGTAACTGTACAAAGTTAATACTAGCTTCGCTTTACTCAGATACTTACTTATGGCTTTTAGAGAATCCGAAGGTTCATTACCGCCTGCTATCGGTCCCTATCCTGAGCAAGGTTAATCCAGTCCCTACCACCATATCCCACCTTCCTCAAATCCATTTTAATATTATCCTTCCATCTACGTCTCGGCCCCCCCCCCCCAAAGGTCTTTTTCCCTCCGGCCTCCCAACTAACACTATATATGCATTTCCGGATTCGTCCATATCTGCTACATGTCCTGCCCATCTCAAACGTATGGATTTAATGTTCCTAATTGTGTCAGATGAAGAATACATGCTTACAATTCTGCGTTGTGTAATTTTCTCCATTCTCCTGTAACTATATCCCTCTTAGCCCCTAATATTTTCCTAAACACCTTATTCTCAAATATCCTTAACCTCTGTTCCTCTCTCAAAGTGATATTCCAAGTTTCACAACCATATGGAACAACTGGTAATATAACTGTTTTATAAATTCTAACTTTCAGCTTTTTTGAGAGCAGACTCGGTCTCCCCAAAAATCATTTTCCCTCCGTCTTCCCAACTAACACTCCGTATGCAGGGACGTCGCTAGGGGGGTGCGAAAGGATGCGCAAGCACCCCATAAAAATCGGAGCACCCCTTTCCGCACCCCAAAGGGCAATTTATTAAAAAAATACTAGGTATAAGTTATTCTGAAGAACAAAAACAAACAATTTCTTGGATGTGAAAAAACTACGTCCCTTCATATATCGTTATGGATATGCTGACGAATAATAATAATAATAATAATAATAATAATAATAATAATAATACATAGTAATATTAATAAACAGATGTATAGTATGCGCGCAAGTGCATGAGAGAACATTTTGGATTTTTTATGTACCACATTTTTACAACTCGCACCCCATCCGCACCCCCCTTGCCCTGATCCTGGCGACGTCACTGTCCGTATGCATTTCCGGATTCGCCCATAGATGCTACATGCCCTGACCATCTCAAACGTCTGAATTTAATATTCTTAATTGTCAGGTGAAGAATACTAAAGAGTTTACACAAGGAAGGAATGCGAATGAAACAATGCGATAAGTAAGAGCGGGCGACAGGAAAGGTCACGAGATAACTTAAATGATATTCAAGAGTACAGTCAGAAGAGAAAATAATGACATCGATAGAATCAGTCTAGCGTTGTGATAGTTACATTACGAATTCAGTTTGTTCCATTGCATGTGAATACGCGTCTTGTATCGCACGGTATTATTATTTCATTCGTAAACATATGTTGCGCGTTTAATTAGCTTCGAATTTTACTCTTGGTACATTCTTTATTTCCACAGCGATGTCCTCATTTGCTCATCTTCTTGGAAGAGACAGTACTTCCATCGGCCCGTACTTCTCGCCCCCTCGGCGTGCCTACATACACACGTCAAAACAAATAGCGACGCCACTATAGCTTTTCGGTAATCGTTCCTTGCGCGAGCTATATATGCATGGATGCATACATAAATACATACATGTATACTTACATTTTTTAATTGGTTATTTTACGACGCTTTATCAACTCCTATAGTTATCTAGTATCTGACAAGTAGAGGACACGCTCTGTATATCACCGAATTAAATAAGATTTAGTGACATGAAAGTACAAGACGTACTGTTTAAAGTCATAACTGGTATGGGTGGCCAGTGACTCCTCGTTTTGAAAATATTGGCTATTGTTTGTGACATACTTCCGTTAGGTGTCTAATAGGAAAACATTAGACTGTGTAACGGCGTAGCTCATGTGGTTGGATGCTGAATTGTCATCCAGGTAACCTGAGTTCGAATCTTAACTGGTCCTATATTTTTTTTCTTTTAATAATGATTAATATTGTGATCACAGTTTTATCTATTTACATATGTCACATTTCTCAATGTATTGAACGCTTCATCATGTTTTCATGTCGGAGGCACCGATTTTGGCAGATGACCTCGATGACATTTCCAGTAGGAGAGCCAAAATTGTTTGTGTAAGCTGCGAGAATGAGATGCGATAACATTCTGAGTAGTTCATATTTTAATAACAGCAGCTCATATCAATTATCCTTATTATGAAACACCACGGTACAGTCCTACTCAAAGAATACCTTTAATAAATGTAAATGACTTCCGTTCGCAATGATTTTACAATACGTCTCCTACATTTTCTAAATTAAATTAATTCTTAATTAAAAGGAAAAAGCATTGCATTGCGCATATATATATATATATATATATATATATATATATATATATATATATAATCCTACCCTTACCAGATCAATATACAAGATCTGTCCAGTAATAATCTAGGGATCGTCTACTGGTGGTGCGACAATTCAAGTTAATAAAATTACGATTCTTCTTAAGAATCAAAATATAATTTGGTTAATTGGATAAAATTGCATGCTGCGGAAGTTAGATTTATATAAGAGTATAATAAATAGGATTGTAATGGATATTACAAGGTCAATAATTTCTTCACACGCACATTATGAATAGAACAGAGAAGAAAGCATTTTAAAATATTCGAAATCGTACAAAATAACGGAGAAACCAATTTTTCCCTGCACAAATTGCATCAATTGAAAAATATAATTACCATTCACAATAAATACTGTATTTTATGGATTCTAAAAAGTTTTTTATTAACCTAGAGGATTGGCTGATGACTATATTAAATTCCAGCACAACATTCATTCAGAATATGTAGAAATTACACTTTGGATTTTACTAAATGTATAGGCCTACTATCAAAAGGTGTTACATACCCCCTTAAATACTGTACATGTGTTACCTGTGCGATATCCGTTGTTTAATTTTTTTAAATATAATTCATAGTACTGAAACTGCCATAATGAATTCGCACAAATTGTATCATTCGTAATTTTCGTCTCGAAAACCCCTAAGATATCTAATTTAATTTTTCACCCATTTTTGTCCCATTCCACCACTTTAGGGACAAAGTCGGACTAAATAATACCTTATTCGTATTCTGTGATCGCAAAGATCCCCAGATATCGACTTCCATCGAAATCGGATGACATGAGATTTCTCACTCCCTTCTGCCTTTTCATCAGTACCTTAGGATATGGTATTTAAAAAATCTAAGAATGTTTAACCAATATTGTAGAGAGTAACCTTCATTCTAAATTTTATGTCTCTAGTCAAATATAGTTTAGTGAATTTTTAAAATCGTCGACTTCTTTCTCTCTCCTCTCTACTCGGAAGTAAAATAAAAAACTGAAGTTATTTCAAGGGAGTAGCCTACATGAAATTGAATTTTTTTACTTTCCTTATCCATTTTAGAAACAATTCTGAGAGATGAGATGAATAGTCTAACCCAATGTTATGAGTGAATCTTTGTTTTAAATTTAAAGGCTGCACGTATGCTGGTTAAAAAAAATAAATCGGTATAATTATTTTGATCATTACTGCCTCCCATTTTCCATCCCTTAATGTTCGTATTTCGTAAAACTCAGTCTTATCTATTGACTAAGGATTAACATATTTCCATATACATACATATAACAGATTATATTTCCATTTCGTACAATATTCTGGTCACGAGACATAATCATATACTTTGTCTTTTCGAGGTTTACTATCAAACCTCTCGCTTTATTTGCTTCAAGTAAAATTTCCGTGTTTTCCCTGATCGTTTGTGGAGTTTTTGCTAGCATATTCACGTTATCCGCATAGACAAAAAGCTGATGTAACCCTTCAATTCCAAAACCTCTCTGTTATCCTGAACTTTCCTAATGGCATATTCTAGATCGAAGTTAAAAAGTAAAGGTGATAGTGCATCTCCTTGCTTTAGCCCGCAGTGAATTGGAAAAGAATCAGATAGAAACTGGCCTATACGGACTCTGCTGTAAGTTTCATTGAGACACATTTTAATTAATCGAACAAGTTTCTTGGGAATACCAAAGACACATATAGACTACTGTAACATTTGTTTAGTTTTTGGAGGTGACTGTCCAGAGTGCACAAATACTAGGGGCGTGCATGTTTACTATTATGTCCTACCCATTCCACTGCGACAGAGATAACAGCCGATCTTGCAGCGGTGAGGACTCGCTCTCCAGTTCACATTAAGAAAATCCATCTGCCAAAATCCCTGGCGCGACCTATACATACATACATACATACATACATACATACATACATAAAGCAGGTTCATAAGACAGACAGGAAGAGTGACCAGAAAGACGGAACAGATTGTTGCAGGCAGAAGTAGTCAGTCTCAAAGTCAAGGAGTCTCGATTACGTCGGTGTGGTATCGCGACTCATAGACACTGGAATGTGCTCACAAAATTCTTCATATCGGCGGAGTACGCTTCGGCGGTTGATCTCCCCCCGAGGGTTACTTAACCTTGTGCTGACGAGGGCCAAGGGAAGAGCGACCTCTTGCACTGCCCCCAGGCTGAAAAATGGCTTCGCGGACTGTGCCGAATGACCTTGAGTTAAATCCCTACGTAATGACGCATAGACTTCTGCCCGTGCGCTGTGTTATCAAAGCAGGGATTTGTTTATGGATGCCTCGACGTCATTCATCTTATCTCGCGATCTTGCGCATGAAAATGACAAATTTTGAACAACACAAACAATTTTTACATACTGTGAGTGACAAAATATTTTGGTAGAGATATTTACAAACATAGTTGTCGCTAGGGTATGTGATAGTCGAGGAGCAGAAACCTCTTCCGCGTGGTGAAATACCAATTAAGATATGGATTCCTTAGGCCTACCCTTTGGAGTCAGTGAAATTTACTAGTTATTCCTGCCTTGAAGATGAAAAGTACGTTATAATAACAATAATAATAATAATAATAATAATAATAATAATAATAATAATAATAACAGACGTACAGCAGACCAGATTATTATTACTTACTGGCTTTTAAGGAACCCGTGAGGTTCATTGCCGCCCTCACATAAGCCCGCCATTGTTCCCTATCCTGAGCAAGATTAATCCAGTCTGTATCATCATATCCCACCTCCATCAAATCCATTTTAATATTATCCTCCCATCTACGTCTCGGCATCCCCAAAGGTCTTTTTCCCTCCGGCCTCCCAACTAACACTCTATATGCATTTCTGGATTCCCCCATACGTGCTACATGCCCTGCCCATCTCAAACCTCTGGATTTAATGTTCCTAATTATGTCAGGTGAAGAATAGACTACAATGCGTGGAGTTCTGCGTTGTGTAACTTTCTCCATTCTCCTGTAACTTCATCCCTCTTAGCCCCAAATATTTTCCTAAGCACCCTATTCTCAAACACCCTCAACTTATATTCCTCTTTCAAAGTGAGAGTCCAAGTTTCACAACCATAAAGAACAACCGGTAATATAACTGCTTTATAAATTATTATTATTATTATTATTATTATTATTATTATTATTATTATTATTATTATTCTTTCTTAAATTTCCATGCATGTTCTGTACATAAAGCACCATTTTTGCAACATGGCTTGTGCATATCCTAATACTTCGAAGGTTTGTGTTAGATTTTAAGTAAGCTTTTCCTTAAGACACTGTTACTGGGACTATTTCTTTAAATTTTTTGATCACACACACACACACACATATATATATATATATATATATATATATATATATATATATATATACGTATTTTATATAAACACATAATGTTTCACCTAATTCTGCGACCTCATATATTTTGAAATGAAACAAGATATGAAAAATCTACTTGCGCAGGCATATACTCATTTCAGGGATCACACAATGGGAGGATATGCACAATCTAAAAGCTTAAAACACTATCACTTTCAACTCAAAGTTATCTTTTTTTAAAATGGGATATGTATGTTTTCTTCTAACTGAAAACTAGAGATACAGTTAGTAATAACAGAATTGGTTTCACTTTTCTAATCTTCATACCTTCTAAAATAACTAAATTTTTAAAAGGTGGCAACAGAGACACTGTTTGTGTGTAAGGAGTGTAGTACCACAGCCTAGTATATACAGTCACGAAGCTCAATATGTAGTAAATATGCATCCGTAGACAGTTGCTAACCACTATGATCGCTAATATCGTCTTATTACAGACAATGCGAAATAGTACTGGCACAGTCTATTGTTCCTAGCACTCTCACAACTCAAGCTTCGTGACTATAGCCTATATAGCCTACTAGACTGTGGCAGTACTGTACGCACAGTACTAAAAGCATGCATTAAACAAAACAATATCAGTACAGCACACTCCACTTCTCAGTGTACTAGCGTCTCCTGATCTGGTCTGCTGTACGTCTTTCAGACAGTCCGAAGCTTTATGCTTCTCAGCCTCCGCAGAGACCACCGTCTGTATTATATCTGCCCCGATTCCTTTTATGCTGGACTCACCTCACCAGCTCTGTGAAGAATGCAAAAGAGTGCATCAACTGTTACTCACTCCAAAGCTACTTGAAACCACGCTCTTATTCTCCAGCTTCCGAACTGATAACGTCTGCAGTACAAGCTTCATAAAAAACGGATCACTATACGTGTATTAACCCCTGCTGAATGGTCAGACCTTTAGCCTGCATTTCATTCATTCATTTATTTTATTCCATAGATCTTACATGAGCAATGAAGCTTTAAGATGTGGAACAAGTCAAAATTTTACATTATTACGAGTACAATTACAATTTTTACAGTTTTACAATTTAGTAATTTTCTACAATTTTTACAATTTTGTGCAATTTTTTACAATATTTTGGCGAGATGTAGTGAGATGAGTTGAGGTCCGAGGATTCGCCAAAAGATTACCCGGCGTTTGTCTTTTGGTTTGGGAAAACCTGGGAAAAACCCAACCAGGTAATCAAATCAAAGTGGAGTAATCAAATCAAAGGGGTTGATGCCTAGGACTCGCCATAGATCATCCGGCCAACACCTCTTATCAGTTCCACTACATCTCCTCCGGCCAGGGCCGGTGAGGTGAGTCTTTGTGATTGTATTTTAGCTCCGCATCAGTGGTCTAGAGATATGCTATGTAATGAGAATCTCAGGATTTTATTAGTGAAGTGTTCTGCTTGGATGAAGACGATGACAATGAGATCCACAAGAACAAACATTCCCATCCTATACAAATGCGTTGGTTGTTTGAATCTTTGAATGAAGAAATTTGTACTGTAGATTTACACCGTTTGATGGTTGAGCATTACGGAAATCATTCATCCAGTGTCCAACCCTCGATATTTGCCCTCTGGTTTTCATGAAAGAACCTGTGAATTGCCAGCTGTTAAAATGAGAAAACACAAGACACCGGTTGTACTAAGCTACACGCTGAAGTTTACAGAAACTATCAGCTCGGTGTATTTGACGACAAACACAAGTGACAACGCTTTGCCATTGAGAGTGCGTAATGTTGTCCTGTGCGATTTGTTCATCATTCGGTTTTAGACATGAGTAGTCCGCTGCTGTTATGATCGAGAGGAGTCGTTGATTAAATGGGTAAATTGTTGACGTTACAAAAATCTTTCACAGCTGGAAACAACTTTGAAAGATATTGCTCAAGTTTCGAGCCTATGGAATCATATTTCATCATCCTTGTTTTTTATGTAAATATATTTTTGTGCGGAAAAATACAAACCTGAAAATGTTTCTTCAGTTTGAGATGTATGAAATCATCATCTTCAGCATCCCTAGAACAAGTATATTCTTAAAAGAAGAACTCTGGAAATGTTTCCCACATTTCCGACGTACTATACATACAGATGTTTTTACCAGCCATTTATTGTTGGAAATTTATCTGTGCGAGAAAAAATTAAATCGAATACTCACATATTTACGCATTTATATTCTATGTATTTTCATCATATCACCTGTAACTCAAATATGTTTAATATTAAAAAGCAATTTTCAAGAAAGCATAGAACCTTTGACATGCATTTTGATAATCTCGCTTCATGGTACTAATACAAATAATCCTGAAAATACTTCGCAAGTCTGAGCTTTTTGATATCATATCTTGATCATTACACTTTCACATTCTATATTCTTGATACCAACATATTGTTGAAGGAATAAAAAATCCTGACAATATTGCTCAAGTTTGGATGTTCGAAATACGTTAAGATGCTGTATTTTCATTTTCATTTTTTGTCTCTGAATTTGAAGACTCAATTGTGGAAATGTCATTTAAGTTTAGATTTTTATTTAAGTAGGTTATTTTATGACGCTTTATCAACATCTCAGGTTATTTAGCAAGTTACCTCAACCAGGTAACTTGCCCCGACCGGGATTCGAACCCGGGCCACCTGGTTTCGCGGCCAGCCGTGCTAACCGTTACTCCACAGGTGTGGACATTCAAGTTTAGGTGTTGTAAGTTACCATACATACGTAAGTGTTCTGCCAATGGACAGGTCTTTCACTGCAAACCCAGCATTCTCCATTCTTTCCTATTTTCTATGATGAAGGATCGGTGGAGCGGAGAAAAATCCTGTCCGGCACCGGGATTCGAACCCGGGCTTTCAGCTCTACGTGCTGACGCTCTATCCACTAAGCCACACCGGATTCCAATTCCGATGCCGCATTGAATCCTCTCAGTTTAAGCTCCACCTCTTAGTTTCCCTTTAGTGGCCAATCCTCATGCACTGTGTCACAGATGTATGACAGTGGCACAATGTCCAATACACTAATGTGCAGAGGTGCACTAATTAAGAGTGACTAAGTGGCCGGGATCCGACGGAATGAGCACCGTTTTAAATCACTAAGTGATTATATACTCATATCATAATTTATAACGATGTACCGAAATACATATGATATTTCCATGCAGAAAATCTGCGTTATCATATGCTTCTGTTGGTGGTGGATTTAAAATAAAATAAAATAAAATAAAATGAAATAAAATAATCATCAATAACTTAAAGGTTTAGTCTTATTGTCCCGTTCCGTTTCCAGGATTCAATATTTCTGTCGTCGATTTCCAAAAGGGGATACGTCCAAAATAACAAAGTGTTGGGAAGTCGCAAAAAAAAAAACCATAACAGACTTCAAAATATTAAAATGTTCATGGATCCTGAATGTATATATCCATAGTGATTTAATTAGAAAAAAATATATGAACATTTTAATTCGTTGACTTATAGTTTTTGCAATTTTCCAACACTTCGTTATTTTGGACATGTCCCCCTTTGCAAATCGACGACAGATTTGGTCTCTCCAGCATTTCCTTGTTCTTCCAGGCGTTCTCCTTCTATTTCGTCCGTACTGTCTCACTCTTAACGGGATGTTTGTACTACTCATCCTATTTACATGGCCCAACCAGTATTTATCAATTGTTACAATTATGCACTCCATTTGTAATTTCTGTCGACTGTCTTCATTTCGAATGTGGTCTAGTATTGCGCACCCCGTCAATACTCCGAACAGTCGCATCTCAGCAGCTTCCAATCTTTTCCGATGCGCTTTAGTGTGAGTACACGTTTCAGCTCAGCATAACAGTACTGGAATGCCACTGTTTTATAACGTTTTAAAACTGTTTCGGTTTCGACTTTAATTAATATTGTTCGTTTTATAATACCGATTAATTTGTGGTATTTACAAATTTTGTTTTCAACATCTCTGGAGAAAATATGAGATAAATATCAGCCTAAATATTAAAAAATCGTTAACTTGCTGTAAAAATGTATTATCAAATACAAAATGTTTTCTTGAACTGAACTTCTCCCTTTAAAACATATTTTTAAAGAGATTTTAAAATTGAATGTGACATTGCAGGAAAACACCCAAGTCACTTGAAACAAAGTTGTGGGAAATGAAAAAAACTGTCTACCACAATAACAGAGAATGTAGAGTTACAAAAAAAAACTAGTCTTCTGTCAAAAAAATCTGAAAGTTAGAATTTATAAAGCAGTTATATTACCGGTTGTTCTGTATGGTCGTGAAACTTGGACTCTCACTTTGAGAGAGGAACAGAGATTAAGGGTGTTTGAGAATAAGGTTCTTAGGAAAATATTTGGGGCTAAGAGGGATGAAGTTACAGGAGAATGGAGAAAGTTACACAACGCAGAGCTGCACGCATTGTATTCTTCACCTGACAAAATTAGGAACCATACGTTTGAGATGGTCAGGACATGTAGCACATATGGGCGAATCCAGAAATGCATATAGAATGTTAGTTGGGAGGCCGGAGGGAAAAAGACCTTTGGGGAGGCCGAGACGTAGGTGGGAAGATAATATTAAAATGGATTTGAGGGAGGTGGGATATGATGGTAGAGACTGGATTAATCTTGCTCAGAATAGGGACCAATGGCGGGCTTATGTGAGGGCGGCAATGAACCTCCGGGTTCTTTAAAAGCCAGTAAGTAAGTAAGTAAGTAAGTATAGGCAAATGCTCGTAATTGAAATAATTTAGCGTAAAAAATGTTCAAACTTAGTTGTCTTAGGTCCTTTCTGAAATGAAAATGATATACCATTCTGAAGTGAAATGAGTTTTATAGATTAATTGCAGTGCAAAATGAAGGACGTTATTATTATTCATGGGTGGGTAGTGTAACATCACAGCTTGAACATAAGCACATGAGAAATATTATTACAATTTGTTTGCTTTCGACATACTGTCCTGCTTTGTAATTTATGAATGTTTAAGTTTCAGCAAATGGTGAGGACAAAACCTGTTCATAAAAAGGAATATATTCCTCAGGGATATATTGAAGGACTTTTTTTTTAACATCCTCTATCTTTCTCAGTTTTATCGGAATTATACCACCTGGTTACAATGCTTGAATAGGAAATGTGTGTGGAACTCTTCCTGGCTGAGACAGGCGAAAGGTGTTCTCTACCATTACACTAATCCAAGACCTTGTTCCAAGACCCTTTTCTTCTTGGACGAGTATTCGAAATAACTAAACTGGGATACATTGAAGTGGTGTTTTATGTCTCTGGGAGTAAGTGGTGTTTCTAGAGACACAGTCATATTCTTATAAAATTGAGCCCACCAGTTTGTAAAATCCTTAACAACACTTGTCTGAACTATATTCAATGAAAATGAACCCATCTTTGAAAATTAAACAATACGCTCACAATATTCATAGGGTGTGTAAATTCTGTCTCTCCTCCTAAGACCACGTTTTATCAACAGTAATCTCACTAGAGGTTTTTGATTTATCTAGAAAAAATCAAAACTCAAGTGGGATTTAATTGACTATTACACGATTAGAAGAAAGTATATGAAGATTAGAAGTAACGAAGTACTCCAATACAATAAAATATTAATTGACTTACGAAAATATAACTGTCTTCAAATTTATTATTATACCATCTCTAAATTACAAATATTACGCTAGATGGCAGTAGTGTGTTATGTTTAGCTGTTTTGTTGTTATCAGTTGTGCCAAATATGGAATCTTCATTGAACTGTGTGGACGGTTACTAGTCAAGAAGGCTTTGTTAATTCAGTTTCATTTTTATTAAAAAGTTGCATTCCACTTCAATTATCCGGATCCCAGTAATCAACGTCATTTGACAGATGATTTTCAGTAAATCTTAGTATTAAACAATCTCTGATACGTGACTATTTATAATATCATATAGCAGAAGCTATAACATAACCTAAATAATATAAACAAGTGTTACAAAAGTTTTAATTGGGGATGATGAAATAAAAAATAAACATTAATAATTATAAAAGTAACAATATTATTGAAAGTACAATTTTCAAATTTGAATGTTTTAGTGGTTGGTGGTTCAGTTGATGTTATGTTAGACGTGTGCGTAAAAGAAGTGGAACTCGTTGATGTACATGGTGTATTCCTCAACTTATTCAGGTTTTCCGAATGGTGCTCTTCATTTATTTGTAAATAGGATTTCAGGGAAGATGCATAGCTATGACCAGTGATCTTTATCAGCTTAATTCTTGTTCTTGAATGCCAATGCGAGTCATATTTGAAAGTGCTGTGTATTGACTGGAGTGGTTTGTATTTTTTTTTTTTTTTTTTTTTTGACGTCCAGACCAATGCAGTTTGAAATGTTGGCAAACAAAGAAACAAATGCTAGGGACGCGATAAAATTGAACAAATGCTAGGGACGCGACAAAATTGTGCCATAAGCAACCATGATTGGTTGAAAGACGCCCTTTTGTACCGTTTTATTGGTCAAAAGTAGTATGACGTAGTAAAAGTGTAATAGTCATCGAAAAATTCTGTTCACGTGGCAAGATCGAATGTCTTCTCAGTGGACAGAATTGATGAACTGTATCTGGAAACGAATGTAATTCTGATATATATTTTTGGAACAAAATCATGAATATAATCAATGAGAAATGACGACACTTCATCTGCGTGTTTTCCCTCCTCTCCCTTATTATACACAAAAAAATTAGTATTTCCGTCTTCAAATTGTGAATGAAAAACACATCAACTGTTAATTGCATCAAATAGAAGATATATCGAACTGGTATAGCTTGCAAGTGTAGTAGATTTTGCATAAAGTCCAACACTAAAACATAGTGTCTTCATTGTTAATACTTTTTTCCCGCCTCTGTTTCAAAGCACTATAATAGTAATATACGTTACAAGAGCGGTATGTTGACGTTTTCATGGTCGAGGAAAAGATTGAAAAAGCGAAACGTAGTTGAGCTTTTTTAATTTCCGAGAACATGAAAACAAACATACCGCTCGTTATCGTACATTATTTTGTACGAAGATCGTTTATTACATACCTGAAAGACGAATTTCTAATTAGTTGCAATGAAATCTCCATGTTGGTTTCTGTTTAATGACGCCAACTTCGGAAAACCAAAATATCTTTCTTCAACATTGTTGCTATAAAATGTTTTCTGTGTTTACTATACTCCAGCAGGCCGTGATATACGTCTGTCTTTTTTTCCCCCAGTCTATAAATGCGAACTTAAAACAAACGGTAAGGTTATGTAATGATTTATTTTTCATTTTAATATTTTAACAATATTATTTATATAACATATTGCAGTAATAATATCCGCATCTGGAATCTTGTTGATTTTTTCACGGCTTCCTTAATGTTACTTGTATCAGGAATGCAATAAGTTTCGTGGAGTGTAGACTTTACTAATTTTTTGCAAATATTTAAAAGCAATAATTAACATTGCAATTTAGATGAAATTGCAGTGGTAAGTTTCCAATTTATAATTATTACTATGTTAAACGTCTCTAAAAATAATATGTTAAAAGCCTAAAGCAGTAAAATGAATGTCGCGCTTAAGCGGTAAGAAGAGGGAAATTGTTATGTGTGTTACGTTGGGAATACTGAATGTGGTATTTCACACTTACCGCGTATTGGTTTTGTGCGGAAAACAAGCAAATACGCGCGATCTCGCACAAAATTTCTTACTTCTCCTGTTGCGCCCTCATGTGGGATTACAAAAAAATACTTATGTCAGTGACTTAGGATCCTTTCTGCAGTGCAAGTATTTTTCATATAGGATTTTTCGACTTACTTGTCGATGACATCAGTACTTTTCTGTTCAGAATGTGGTCTATGACTATGGATCCCGAAATTCGTAAATTCTAGGTTTTCCACGAAAAGTGCCTTAAGGTACCTTTCTGCAATGACACATTCAATTATAATCTTTTTTAATAGACCTATTATTTAGTAAAAATATAGCTCTCTGCAGATATCTTCTGTACTGGCCATTACAACCTGATATTAACGATATTTATTAGTCATAATTAATAATAATCTATACTAATAATAAATATATAACCGAAATTTTTCTGGTAATTTTCTATTTTCCAAAAATAATTGCTCCTAACATATATAATTAACCACCCTGAACCCGAAAATCGCTTTTTTGAAATGTTTGTCTATATGTCTGTCTGTCTGGATGTTTGTCACCTTTTCACACGATAATGGCTGAACGGATTTCGATGAAAATTGAAGTATAAATTAAGTTCGTTGTAACTTAGATTTTAGGTTATGTGGCATTCAAAATACTTTATTTAAAGGGGCCTGAATTAAATAAATAGAAATACCTCGCTTATTATTACTTTTTGTGAAAAATGTTATATACCAAAAGTTTATTCAAAAATGATTTCCGATAAGCTTTATTCTATGCAACATTTTGATAGGACTGATATTTAAGGATATACAAGACTTTTAAAATAACAATATAATACATTTTCATCGCTCGCCTCAAATCATAGCGTTGTTGTTCCTGCAATAACTCCTATGTGCAAAATATACAATTTTTGAGTAGGAAGAAAAAAACACTTTTATTCATTCCATTGGAATGGTACATAGGAGATCGTGAATTCTTACATTTTCGAAAGAAAGAAATATAATTACATATCCCTATATGTGCTGTATCACTATTTCAGTTATTTGAAGGGTTCAGAACCATAGTGGGCTAAGCGCCATTTATTGAAGACGTAGAAAACAAGGGTTAAAATTATGTTATTACCGTAAACTGGGGTAAAGAGGATCACATGTGGTAAAGTGCATCATATGTGTATTGCCTAGATAAGGCAGCGCCACATGGATCACACATGAAAAGAAAACCTTTCTTCTATAAGTGCCACTAAAAATAGTTTTCTTTGCATGTGTGAACCATGTGGCGCTGACTTATCTAACAATACACATATGATCCACTTTACCACATGTGATCCTCTTTACCCCAGTTTACGGTATCATAATTCAATGGAAACATAATATAGCAAATAATATAAACTATACACAATAAATCTAAATGATGTCAATCTTCATTAAACTATGGTTGCATGTAATAACAATTAAGAAACATGCTAAAGGAATTGTCATTGCACCAAATGAGTGATCTCTTGACCAAAATGATCGCATTTTAATTATTTAAATACAATTTAAATTAAGTAACATTTTAAACAATTTATCCTTCTATCAAACACGAATGTTCCCTGGATCAAATGTCCTATTTTACTTATCTAATTACTTTATATTTATTTCTAACGGGTGCAGCGGAGGAAAACTTTGTAAACTGGCGTTATTAGGAACAGGTTGTCCAATTAACGCCACCTATTTTCTAGTAACCTATACACTTATAATTGTTAATGAATTATTTGTCCTAAGCAACACAAATTTAACTAAGCGACTAAATTTGAGTTTCTGTTAATAAAAGATACAAAATCACTCAATACTAATGAAAGATTCTTGATCTGAAACTGAAACACCAGATGGATTAGGAAAATATGTTTTCCAGTGACTCCTTACTTAAAAAAAAGAGGCAATGTGACACAGTAAAAAGTTATTAAACACAAAAGCATTTACCTTAGTTTAATATGAATGTTTTCCAATAAGTAAAAAAAAAAAAAAAAAAAAAAAAAAAAAAAAAAAAAAAAAAAAAAAAAAAAAAAAAAAAAAATTAAGTTATATAAAATAAAATAAAAATTAAGAGTTCGATAAGCAATTGAACCAATATCATCACTGCACATTCTGAACATTTGTAAGTTGAAAGCTTAATGATTTTCCTGATGTTTTCACACTGATGCTTTACTGTCAGCCTTAGTGCTAACATAACCTAAAATTTTGTCTGTTGACCTTTAACGCCACATGGCGTTAAAGCGCTACTGAGTACTTGATAACATGACATGCCTGTTTCTCTAACATTTTCAAATTTTATACATAGCAAATACTTTCTATACATAGAAGAATGTTTAAGGATCACGAAAATATATAATTTAATATACGTAGTTATTATTTGCTCAACACACAAAATAAAATATTGCCTCCTACCTTGATATAAGAACAGCCATTCACTATCAACACACAACAGGAAAATGATGGAATATCATGTCACTCGTAAATGTCAGCGGACAGCTAGTAACTCATTTCATCACTATAGTCCCGTCGCTCTAATTTCCGGCAGCCAATCGCGTTGCAGGTCGGCTACATTTAAACGTGTGCGTCTTGTGATTCGCTGATTCATTTCTTAAGGCTCGATAAATACTTAATATAATCGCCCGCCATTTTAGCTCTTTAGTTGGCGTTCGCAGAAAGCACACGAAGACGTTATTTGCCGCTCAATTATTTGCGTTTGATTTATTATCATAGGAGTTACGACATGATAATGTTTAACGGTGTTGCAAATAGATTCCTCGCATGGTAGCTCGGCAACGTAAGAACAAAAATGGCGAATGATACTACCTACTTAGACTTTTTAGAGCCTTCACTTTCTAAGACGTAAGCAAAGAGGCGGAATCACGCCGGAAATAACAGCGTCGGGATATATATTGCAAGCGAATGCAGGCTACAGTAGTGCACTACCGAAAACTTGTGTCGTTAACAAATTTTAATAGGGTGGCGTTAAAGGTATATATGGCGTTATTTGGCTCAGGGACCTTATTACAGTATTATAACATGAATTTTGCTTAAGCCAGAATCTGTACTCTCGAAGATTCGTAGCCTACGGATGAAGTCAGTATCGAAAATCCACAGAGAGTTTTGACCACCATGAGAGCTCAGGCCTCTTATATACGAAATATTTAGCTAATTCACAATTTCCTTTCTGTTACCGACAATCAATCACTATCGTTTCTTAAAGAGATATTAAAGAAAGTATCAAGTTAAACTTAATTTTTTACTGATGTATAATTTATACGCGCCGCTTTCATCTATTCTATTTGCCTGCTGGAGATGTGGGTATTGTAACGCGATACATTGCTTTATGACTACAATTCCGTTACGAATATCTGGGATTGATCGAGTATTTAGGGCCCCCTTCCCAGAACTACTTGTGTTAATCACATTCAGGTAAATACATTATCCGAGGCTGGGCGATTGTGATTTGGTGAAATACTGTAGCGCACATAATTTTTGTAGCTGTGCTCGAGATTTAGTGGGTCGCCAGGGGGCAAAATAAAGTAAATTGACCAGTTATGATAAAGGCCTTCCCCACTCGCCGTGCAGAGCTGCAAATTACGGAACGGCTGACTCGCTAGATTTATTTGCAAGCCACTAAACTTTCATAATATATCAGTTGGGCGGGATTGGGCGTAAATCAAGGTAACAACACAACTTTTAGTTTATAACTTAATTTTGAAATGAAGTTTAAAAATATATGTGATCCCAACATTTCTAACGTTTTCTCTCTGTAAAAAATTGTTTTCAAATAATACCTCCGCTAACGACTCTAAATACGTCGAACTTTTCTGATAATATAGGCCCTGTTATTTATGATTTCTTATACCTACCACAGAATAACTAACGCCGTTCTGATGTGATCTGTGGTTGAGAAAGCAGTTGTAATACTCTAGTTTATACTTCATGAAAATCTAGTCAGAATTGTCCTCGGCAGTGGAATAATTATCATGTTTGCGATTAGATCCTGTAGGTCAGTAGTTAAGTATGATAATTTTTATTAATTATTTAAGGGTATATGTACGTGAATATTTTTCAAGAAAGTATTTTTTTTTTATTAAAAATAATTACGTAGAGCTTTCTGAATCCAGTGATATAGAATTTATATCCTTTTATTTATTTACTTACTTACTTACAAATGGCTTTTAAGGAACTCGAAGGTTCATTGCCGCCCTCACATAAGCCCGCCATCGGTCCCTATCCTGTGCAAGATTAAGCCAGTCTCTATCATCATACCCCACCTCCCTCAAATCCATTTTAATATTATCCTCCCATCTACGTCTCGGCCTCCCTAAAGGTCTTTTTCCCTCCGGTCTCCCAACTAACACTCTATATGTATTTCTGGATTCGCCCATACGTGCTACATGCCCTGCCCATCTCAAACGTCTGGATTTCAAGTTCCTAATTATGTCAGGTGAAGAATACAATGCGTGCAGTTCTGTGTTGTGTAACTTTCTCCATTCTCCTGTAACTTCATCCCGCTTAGCCCCAAATATTTTCCTAAGCAACTTATTCTCAAACACCCTTAACATATGTTCCTCTCTCAGAGTGAGAGTCCAAGTTTCACAGCCATATAGAAGAACCGGTAATATAACTGTTTTATAGATTCTAACTTTCAGATTTTTGGACAGCAGACTGGATGATAAGAGCTTCTCAACCGAATAATAACATGCATTTCCCATATTTATTCTGCGTTTAAGTTCCTCCCGAGTGTCATTTATATTTGTTACTGTTGCTCCAAGATATTTGAATTTTTCCACCCCTTCGAAGGATAAATCTCCAATTTTTATATTTCCATTTCGTACAATATTCCCGTCACGAGACATAATCATATACTTTGTCTTTTCGGGATTTACTTCCAAACCGATCGCTTTACTTGCTTCAAGTAAAATTTCCGTGTTTTCCCTAACCGTTTGTGTATTTTCTCCTAACATATTCACGTCATCTGCATAGACAAGAAGCTGATGTAGCCCGTTCAATTCCAAACCCTGCCTGTTATCCTGAACTTTCCTAATGGCATATTCTAAAGCGAAGTTAAAAAGTAAAGGTGATAGTGCATCTCCCTGCTTTAGCCCGCAGTGAATTGGAAAAGGATCAGATAGAAACTGACCTATACGGACTCTGCTGTATGTTTCACTGAGACACATTTTAATTAATCGAACTAGTTTCTTGGGAATACCAAATTCAATAAGAATATCATATAATACTTCCCTCTTAACCGAGTCATAAGCCTTTTTGAAATCTATGAATAACTGATGTACTGTACCCTTATACTCCCATTTTTTCTCCATTATCTGCCGAATACAAAAAATATGATCAATAGTCGATCTATTACGCCGAAAACCGCACCCCAATAATTTCATCTACGTACGGAGTTAATCTCCTCAAAAGAATATTGGACAAAATTTTGTACGACGTCAACAAAAGTGATATTCCTCGAAAGTTACCACAGTTGGTTTTGTCCCCCTTTTTAAAAATAGGACTCCTTCCATTGTTCTGGTACAATTTCCTTTTCCCAAATAGCAAGTACAAGTTTATAAATTTCGCTATATAATGCACTTGCACCCTCTTGTATTAATTCTGCTGGAATTTGATCGATACCTGGAGACTTGTACTTTTTCAGATTTTCTATCGCAATTTCGACTTCTGAAAGCGTGGGTTCGGGTATAAATGGCTCAGCAGTTTGTATTTCAATATCGTCCCAATCATTTCTATTTGGCCTATGTACATTTAGTAGTTGCGCAAAATAGTTTTTCCATCTGTTTAGGATTGATGGAGAGTCTGCAAGCAAGTCACCATTCTCATCCTTGATCACGTTTACCCTTGGCTGATATCCGTTCTTAAATTCCTTTATACCGTTATATAAATCTCGAATGTTTTTAAACTTACTATTTGTTTCTACCTCATTCAGTTTTTCCTTCAAGTAACCTCTCTTTTTATTCCTAAGTGTACGACTTGCTTCCCGTCTTTCATTGAAATAATTATCTCTCTTCTCCTCAACTGGATCCTGTAAGAATTTCAATTTTGCCTGTTTCCTTCTTTCTACTACCATGCAACAATCTTCATCAAACCACGGTTTCTTTTTCTTAGTTTCATAATAACCTATGCTCTGCTCAGCTGCAATTTTGATACTATCTCTGATATTTTCCCACACGCTATTAACATCTAATTCTTTCTCAACTTCGTCGGAACTTTCTAAAGTGGCAAACCTATTCGAAATTTCGACCTGATAATTTTGCTTAGCTTCCTCGTCCTTTAATTTCAAAATATTGAATTTAGTAATATTAACTTGTTGCTCTACTCGCTTGGCTACTGATAATCTTTCTCTTAATTCTCCAATCACCAAATAATGGTCAGAATTACAGTCTGCACCCCTGAAAGTTCGAATATCTACTATACTAGTATGTCTCCGTTTATCTTTCAAGATGTGATCTATTTGGTTGTGTGTCAATCCATCTGGAGAAGTCCAAGTATATTTATGTATATCCTTATGGGGGAATGTTGTACTTTTGACAATTAAATTTTTCGATGTGGCAAAGTTGACTAATCTAACTCCATTGTCACTACTAATTGCGTGTAGGCTCTCTTTTCCAATAGTTGGTCTAAAAATATCCTCCCGTCCTACTTTAGCGTTGAAATCCCCCAATAAAATTTTCATATAATATCTAGGGAACTGATCAAAAGTATGTTCCAATTCCTCATAGAAGCTATCCTTTATATAGTCGTCTTTCTCTTCTGTAGGGGCGTGAGCATTTATAACTATGATGTCGCACCATCTACCCTTAAGTACTAAATATGATAACCTGTCACTGATAAATTCGACCTTTTTTACTGCTGATTTTATTCTTTTATGAACAAAGAATCCTGTTCCTAATTGGTGATTATTGTTTCCTTCCCCATAATACAACAAGTAATCTCCTATTTGTGATATGCCATTCCCATCTAACCTAACCTCTTGTACTCCCACGAAGTCTATTCTATATCTAGCTAGTTCTTTAGCTACTAATGTTACCCCTCCTGTTCTATAAAGACTAGTTACGTTCCAAGTGCCAAATCTCAAAACCTTATTCCTTTGCTGTGGTCGTGCCAGAGAATCAGTCCTATTCCGAGGCTTACTGTAGGAATTCGTAACAAACTGTTTTTTACGGTGATGGGTTGTTAGCCCTTCGCCCAACCCCGAAGCTGGAGGACCACCCCTTATCGGCTGTCCACGACTGCTTATTCAATATATTCGCAGCTACCCTCCATATCTGGAGGCCGTCTCCTCTATCCGCAACCTGAGGACGCGCCATGCCGTGGTGATAGGGACCCACCATACATGGACTTTTATTTATTTACTTATTTTTATTTATTTATTTATTTACTTACTTATTTACTTATTCATTCATTCATTCATTCAATTTATTCATTTAATTCATTCATTAATTTAATTAATTTATTTATTTATTCAGTTTATTCATTCATTCAATTCATTCATTCATTCATTCATTCATTTAATTTATTCGTTCATTCATTAAATTTAATCGTTCATTCATTTAGTTTATTCGTTCATTCATTAAATTTAATCGTTCATTCATTTAATTTATTCGTTCATTCATTTAATTAATTCGTTCGTTCATTTAATTCATTCGTTCATTCATTTAATTAATTCGTTCATTTATTTAATTCATTCCTTCATTTATTTAGTTAATTAATTAATTTATTTATTAATTATCTTATAATTTATTTATTTATTTCTTGTTTATTTATTTTTATTTATTTTTATTTATTTATTTTTTATTTATTTATTTATTTATTTAAATGGACATATTCTAACACAAGACAGGTCAACTAAGACATTCACTTTTAACTTTAAATTAAATTTCACAAGAGTTGCAATTTTTCCACACATTATTTCATAACTCCACAACCATTGGAAATAGAACGCTGAAATTTTTCACACTGATTTCACATCCATTACGCAAAATGTAGACTAGAATAATGGCCGTGTCTTTGAAAAAAAAATATAGGTCACTAAACATGATGTACATTTTAATATATTTCATATATAACATATAAAAAAAATAATTGTATTAAAATTAAAACTCTATTTGTCTGAGAGTAGTCCACTTTTTAGAAATAATTAGTGTTTATTAAAAAAATTAAAGATGTTAGAGAAACGCTAACAATGTTATGGTCACCAAATGATATAACTGCATAACATTTTTATACTCTGATAAAAAAAATTTTAAAAATTATTGTTAGTAACTTTTTATACTTTTATCAGCTATTTAAGTTCTAATAGGTCTTGTTATGGTATATTGTAATTTTTGTCCACTTGTGAGTTTATTTTCTTATAAAATTTTAGGTATTTAGAGCCTGCATTTTGTGATATTTTTTTGTGGTCGTTCACGTACATATACCCTTAATCTTACTTAACTGAAAAGCGGTTAATTACAGTCAGTTTCTTAATGGAGAATATGCATTAAATTTATTTCATATCGAAATTTGGCTGTTTTAGTATGTTACTGACTATTGAATCTTGCTTAAATCATTTTAAAATATGTAGTAGCTATAAAATAATAATAATTACATCTACATAAACTGTGTAAACAGTAAATGTGATCAATTTTAAAGGAAGACAATAGTATAAAGGTCCTTTTAGTTATTTTAATATATATATATATATATTATTATTATTATTATTATTATTATTAACGATAAGTATGGTTACATTTTCAATGTGTGTAATAGACTATGATACAAACAAGATGTAAAACTTGTGAGTTTAAATATGCATTAAGACTGAAGACGTTTCACACAGTCTAAGAGATCTTAGAAGTCCTTTGTCACTTTAGTTTTATATTTCATGACGAACGTTTTATTATTTACAAACCAAGTTCATCACACTTTTCTCCATGTGAAGTGGCAAACAAGTTTACCTGGAAATTTACGTACAACCAGTATTGAAATCAGACTGTAATGTTACGTTAAAAGACGACACAATGATAATGTCGAAACATTTAGACGAAGAAAGAATTGCAACGACACACTCTGCCATGCGATATTTTGACAAAAATCAGTCAAATTTTCTATTAACATAAATCTTCAATCTTGCGTATTGTCCTAAAATGTTGGGTAAAGTGAAGGATATGGAAGTAACTTACTCTTTCTGGAGGTGCTAGAGTGTTTTTATACAGGTGTTGCAAAAATCCATACTGAAACTTCTAGGGATGGTAGAGGAGCCCAAAAGAAAGACTTTTCGTTAAATAACCATAGGTCGAAAACCAATAGTTATGTTAGTCGTCACCTTCGAACACAGACAAGAGTTACGTCAGTCGTCACCTTCGAACGCATCGCTGAGTATAAAAAAGCATCTCTGCGCATCACAAACACGTCACAATTAGCAGACTGCACACAGCTTTTACGTGGAACATTCGGTGAATACTGGATTGGCCGGGATGGACCCATGGCATGGCCTGCTCGTTCTCCTGACCTTACCCCACTCGATTTTTTTTTGTGTGGGGATATTTAAAAAGAGTCTAGTGTATGAAACGCCAATTGTGTCAGAGGAGGACATCGTTGCTCGGATTCTTGTAGCTGCCGATCACTACAACATCAACATGGAGTATTTCAACGTATGAGAGACACATTATCACGTCGTTGTACATCATGTATTGAACAGGAGGCCGCACGTTTGAACAATACCTGTAAACAAAATGTCACCAAAGTCATTTTAAATGGTTACCACACTCTCAATGTCTGTCAGCAATGTCTGCATTAGAAGGTGATGACTGACGTAACTATTGCTTTCCGACTTAAGGTTATATAACAAACAATATTTGTTTTGGGCTCCTCTACTATCCCTAGGCGTTTGAGTATGGAGTTTTGCAACACCCTGTATAAAAAGAAATATGTATCTTTGTTCTGACAATAAAGTATTATTATTATTATTATTATTATTATTATTATTATTATTATTATTATTACTTTTTTAAATATATTTGGTGATATTCCTGCCGGAAATATAACATTTTAACAATGGTACTGTGAATGTTTACAATATTAGATTATAAGGGAAAAATTCTCGGTTTCAACCTTTCAAACTTTCAAAACGCTTATTATAAAACGTTTTATTTCAATTCTACGTTTTTCTTGTTCTCACTTTTCTCTGTCTCAATTTTCAAATTAATAGATTACATATTACACTAAATGAAGTAACACTCTGAAATCAGATTTATTTCACTTCTGCTTTAATAAAAACAACTTAAAATTCTTAACCTCCAAAACAGCACCTCTATAGCACATTCTATAGTCCCGTCGCTCTAATTTCCGGCAGCCAATCGCGTTGCAGGTCAGCTACATTTAAACGTGTTCGTCTTGTGATTCGCTGAGGAAGACGTTATTAATTTCTTAAGGCTCGATAAATACTTAATAAAATCGCCCGCCATTTTGGCTCTTTCGTTGGCATTCGCAGAAAGCACACGAAGACGTTATTTGCCGCTCAATTATTTGCTGAATTACAATGCGTTTGATTTATTATCATAGGAGCTACGACATGACAATGTTTAACGGTGTGGCAAATAGATTCCTCGTATGGTAGCTCGGCAACGAAAGAACAAAAATGGCGAACGATACTACCTACCTGGACTTTATAGAGCCTTCACTTCCTAAGACGTAAGCAAAGAGGAGGAGTCACGCCGGGAATAACAGCGTCGCGACTATAGTACATACATTCACGAAGCTTGAGGTGATTTTTTTTCATTTATTGCCATAAAATGCGCCAAGCGGTTAGCAACTGAGAGTACTAGGAACAATGGACTGTGCCAGTATTATTTCGCATTGTCTGTGATGAGGCGATAATAGCGATCCTAGTGGCTAGCAACTAAAGTTCAACTGTCATTGGATGCATATTCCATACATATTGAGCTTCGTGACTGTATATACTAGACTGTGGCTATAATACTATTCTCCTGGAAGGGCCATTAGTAAATAATATACGATAATTTATTCCTAATTCTAGTAAGTATTTGTGAGAAAAATGTGCAATGTTTTAAATTATTGTTTAAATAGAAAAGTTTCTTCATTTCTGCCAAAGAATCGTATAGTAGAGTTAGTATCTGCTAATTTTTCTTTTTCTACATGCAAATATGTATACATGTACATGATATCACTTTCAAACGTAACTGATAGCCACTCAAAAATTTCCTTCTAAATATAAAGTTTTTTTTTTCTTAGTGCAAGGAATTTTCAGAAGTAGTTCTTCTTATTATCCATCTCTTATAAAAATGTTTGTCATAATTCGTACGAAGGTACGTAGAGTATTATTAGAGTGATGAGTGTTCTACGAAATGCAGCATTGTCGTCGGTATTGCGTCAGTAAACAGCTTAACTGTTTTAACTTGTGTACAACAAGCTGTGGAGGTCACTCTTCAAGAAGCCCTAGCGTCTATGTTTCAGACTCTATTCAACTTTTCTCTAAAGAAAATTTTCCTAGTGAAATTACTGTTTTCACTAGAGCTCTTAACAAGCATTCCGTGCATTTTTATGTTACATTTTTATGTCATAAACGACTCCTTCTAGAGAGACGTCGTTTGTGGTCTTGGGAATGCCATACTGGCTGTTGGAGTTTTTTGTTGTACTATATACTTTTGAATTGTACTCATTTTGCTTAAATAGCTAAAATTAACCCTGCTTTAGTTGCGCGCGGAATTCTGTTCCACATTAAACTATTTCCATTAATATTTCTGTTATCTTCAACGGGAGACTCTTCATCTCTTGTCTAGCTGCCTTTTCATCGTTCACTTTTACGCTACAGTACAAATTTTCATTCTGTCCCCAACCGTTAGGGAGCATATTCCAAGAGTGCAATTTGCGGAGAAGAATTGAAGGGTTCAGAACCATAGTGGGCCAAGCGCCATTTACTAAAACCGTAGAAAACAAGAGTTAAAATGACGTTATCACCATAATTAAATGAAAACATATAGCAAGTAATATAAAGGATACATGTTAAAACTAAATGATTTATCAATCTTCATTAAACTATGGTATTCAGTTAACTTTAAACCTTGCTTTCTCCGTTTTTAATAAATGGCGCTTGGCCCACTATGGCTCTGAACCCTTCAATTCCGCGCTTGCCTAAATATAGTTGCCCATTTCGTTGGTGTAATTTCGACATATATCGAGATTTTAAATTGTCACAGTTTATGTTACTGTACGTAAAATATAATCCGTTTTATTTTATTTTTGCGTTTCGTGAATTATAATTGAGAATTTGTGTGTCTACTGATTTTCTTTTTAATTTCATGTATGTATGTATGTATGTATGTATGTATGTATGTATGTATGTATGTATGTATGTATGTACCATAATAACCTTGAATGAATCACCGGCATTTTTCACATCCACAACCAGAGCCGTTTCCATCCCTGCATACCCGAATCCTTTTATTCCACAGCAATACAGCGTGTCTTGACCCAGCTGTAAGCCTGTGAACGTATTCTGAGAGGTTTATCTGTGCATCGTTTGGTGTGAAAATAAACCTTCAGACGATAAGATTTTTATAAGCGTTTATAGCCTAACATTTATTTGTATAGATTTCTGTCTAAAATCTTGAATATGTGTAGTGAGCAAGATCCAGAACAAGAAGAAGAACAAAATGGACACGAGGGCAATTAACATGTAGGCCTATGAAGCCAAATCCTCATTGTGTTATTTGTATTTCTAATTCTGTTTGTGATTTCTTGTTGTTTGTACTTTTCTGTGTTTCATATATAGGGTGTTTCAGAAACACTTTGACATGTTCCTCATAACAAAATAAGAAAAAAAGTTCATATAAACATAAGTTCGAAAATCCTTAGTTTTTTAGTTATTAATGAAAGAACATAGTGAAACATTTGTTAGATATTGTCATCTTGGTAGCAAGTGTTGCAACTTCAATCAATTCAGAAACTCATAACAATGAAAGTTTACGTTCAGCGCGTTTCGAGGTACAATCCAATAACCGATAATACTGTAGGCTAATATTCATTTTGTTAGATAATCGAATGATGTTATCCATACAAGTCTGCTGAGGTACCCATTGTATCCTGGATGGCTATGTGTTGCCAAGGCGATTTGTTTACTACAGCAGAACATTTTGAACATTTGTTATGAGTTTCTGATTTGATTAAAGTTGCAACACTTGCTACCAAGCTGGCAATATTTAACAAATGTTTCATTATCTTCTTTCATTAATAACTAAGAAACTAAGGATTTTCGGACATATGTTTATATAAATTTTTTTCTTGTTTTGGTGTTAGGAACATGCCCCAAGGTTTGTCAAAGTATTTCCGAAACACCCTGTATTCCTTGTCTAGATTTGCATAATACATACACATTTATGTCCAAATGTTTATCATTACTTACTATTATATGTGGCACACTAGTCCATCAAAAAGAATAAGAAGACGATTACGACATGTTACATAGTTCAAATAAAATGTAGTTGATTCCTTCTCTAATTATTATTGATTTATTAAAAATGAATATTTTATTAAATTATTAGAATTTAGTAACATTTTGTAATAAACTTAATAAAGCAAATACACTCATTACAACTAATATTTCAACGAATAATAAAAAAAATAATCATGTTACTTTAATTATTACGTCAGTTTTGCCAGATTGTTATTCTGCGGAACAAAATTCCGCGTCGACTAAATACGTAACTCTGAGCGCGCGACTAATGCAGGGTTAAAAAAAGTGAAACTCGTAAGACTATAATAAGAAAGTATGTGTAATTTTTGTGGCGATCTTCTTCCTCGAAATATTGCGTTGAATGTTTACTCACCTTCACACGCTGCCAAGGTTGCGGTACTTCTCCTGGCATAGCGCTGGAATGACGCATAATCGGACAAGTACCTACTGCTTAATTTAAAACGTTTATATTGGTCTTACACTCACTGTTATTTGTAAATTTTCTGTCGGTTTTACCACTATTCGTAAGAATTTGCTTACCGAACTTCAAACTAACAAGTAGCTATACATTTTCTGACATCTCGTTAAAAGAAGAACTGTTTCGCCAACAATGACCAACGAATAATTGATAAACTATCAATTTGACGATCAATTAGTCCATGTATAGTTCTTCTTTCATATTATGGCAAACATTAGACCTTCTGGGTCATTGTGACTCCTCTAGAGCCTGTCCTATCCATTTCTTTATTGGACTGCTAATATCTCATTTTCCTGCCGAGTGGTACAAATCGCGAAGAAAATTTATTGTGGCAGAGGACGTTTCGACGCCGTATAAACACAGGAGATGCTTTACTTTTCGAGATGGAGATGTTACATAAACAGGGATTATGGAGACTCCGTGGAATTAGTAGGGTTGGGTTTTTCCGAGGTTTTCCCCAACCAAAAGGCAAATGCCGGGTAATATTTTGGCGAATCCTCGGACCTCACCTCATCTCACTACATCTCGCTAAAATATTGTAAAAAATTGCACAAAATTGTAAAAATTGTAGAAAATTACTAAATTTTAAAACCTTAAAAATTTGTGAAAATTGTAATTGTAATATTGTAAAATTTTGACTTGTTCCACATCTTAAAGCTTCATTGCTCATGCAAGATCTATGGAATAAAATGAATGAATGAATGAATGAATGAATGAATGAATGAATGAATGAATGAATGAATGAATGAATGAATGAATGAATGAATGAAGCTGGAGAACCCCGAGAAAATCCTCACACACTTTGGCTTTGATCACTACAAATAAGACTTCGCCATCGACGAGATTTGAACTTGGATCTGCGGTCGTTGTAACTCAGCACTCTGCCAACTGAGCTACCAAAGGCGAAATTTATCTTCTGAACTCCGGATGTTCATTTGGTTTCTTATCTCTTCATTTTTCATTCTGCCCCTTCTTTTGAATCCTAGTATCGATCTTAAAAATCTCATCTCTGAAGCCTGGATTCGGCTTTTGTTCCTTTTTACAGAACACGATTCACTGCCATATAGATAGCTTGTCACAACTATAGTTAAATTTAATTATTGTCTCTTTGCATATTTCTCTTCTAATAGTTGAAGGAACTATGCAGTTGAAACATTGCAACTTACGGCTGGATTAGGCCTATATGGCACCCCAAAAATTTGAAATTACATTGTTTAGCATCTCACTGCTGTCGATCTCACCATTTTCATGTCTTACATTTTTTTTTATATTTTGAAATTATATCTCTCTATATTGTTACACAGGGACATCATTTTATTTTTACTAACATTTCTAATATTAACCTTTGGATTATCGGTTGAGAACCGGAAACACCATTTGCTACCCCCTCCACGACTGGAGTTCGATGATACTGGCGTAAAATACAAACAGATCACTTTACTAGGTATAGGAGGGAAGAAAAGTATTTCATCCATTTACGTAAACTAGGAAATATCGCGATTTTGAGTTTGATTATTTTCATTAGGTTTTTGTTTAATCAGAATACAGTACAGTATTAACAATAAGCGTTTTTACTCACGAACTGAGCTATGCATTCGGACGTATTCATTATGCAGTGTATATTATACTGTCTACAGCACATTAGCGTACAATATAGAGAATGAAGTTAAATTGAAATATAATCGTAATATGGATATTTAAACATATTTTTGAAAATGGTGGCCGTTCACTTCAATACAGGCTTCAATTATTTTTTTTTTTTGCATGTTATCGCACTATAGACTATTGTACCCAATTCCAATTACCAGTTTCGTCCTTCGTACTAGTAAATCATGTTGAAATAATTTTGTACCTACTCTATAAAAGAGTACCTTACGCATTGTAAATTCAATCTTCACTTCTGCTCGATCCGAAAAGATAGAATTACTCAGACATGCTATCTACTGTCCGTCCAAGTGATTTTGTCACAGGGTCGTACAAAGGGGGGAAATCACGTGACAGTTAATTACTTAACGAAGCCCATTTATTTAAGTTATTTTAAACATTTGTATAATATTACGTAGACATCCAGTTCCTAAGAGAAATTAATGTTTTCAGAAAGTGCTAAGACAGCCCAGCCACTAGCCTTTACAGAGGGACGAGGAGAAGCGGATGGGGGAAACCGGGATGCGACGTAGGCAAACGGACAACAGTACCTGTGCGAAAATATGATTTAATATTGAAAGCTCTTTTGTCACTGGAAAACGCGAACATATTTCTGGAACGTACTATACTCACTAACTCAGTACCGTTTACTATGACCATAAGGCGACTTTTATTGCACACGCGGCCTTGGTTCTGTGTGGAGGATGGTTGGAAGTTCACTAGTAGAGGGAGTGGTAGTGAAGTACGTTCAAAAACTCAGGTACAATAAAAATTGGAGTAAAAATAAAATGATGTCCCTGTATAATGCATACAAGGCTCATTGCAGAGCTGGTTCTTGATCTGAAATAACACTGAACTGCAGGGGTTTTGTTTTGAAAAAAAAAAGTCTAAATCAGAATTTCATACTGATTGCAAAAATGAAATCCGTTTTCGCGCACTTGTTATTTGATTTTGAGACTTTCTAAGTGGCGAGTGTGCGGCGAGTCTGCGTGCTCATATGTTGCAACGCAGCACTGCCGCTATTGGCTATCGCCGATAAGCGGACACGCCTGCAAACGTCAGGAGGTTTGAGCACGTCTGTAGGGCCTAAATAAAATTACAATCATTTTTCTCAGTGGATTGGTCCAGAGGACATAGACTCGCCTCTGTTTTTTAAAACTAATTTTCAACGATATTGGCACTTAAGTTTTTCTTATGCCCTTTCTTCAATTAAGTTACATGGATCCTGTGTATCCATTTTTTGTTGGATTTTATCTAAAACATCCAACACGACTTATTTTCACGTATCTTTTCTTGATGTATAGTACTTTGTCATTATCCAGCAAATTATAAATACCATTCCTCCCGGTAAAGAGTACCGAGACCATATCTTATAGATACTAAAATTCTCAGCATAAGAATTATATCTAATTTTATTGAAAATATTAAAAGCTCGTCCTTTACTCTCATTCAGTGTGTTCAAGATGGACAGTTGCATAATACTTCAATGATTTGGCTACAGTCAACTCAATTGACGGGGACGAAGATCCCATCTTCAAATTTGACCATCAATTTGACGGATGTCAAAGATTACGAATGTCGATTAAATGAAAGTTAGCTCTTTGACAATAATTGTTAAATATTTGACATTTGTCAACCTGTTTTGATCATACTTGCTGACACTGGTCGTTGCGTTGGTCTGTTACACTCAATATAAATCAACTGTGTGCTCTAGAAGAACATCAAACTCTCGAACGTTTAGTGATAAGACTCTGTTATCATTGTTCATTGATGTTTAAATTCAGAATTGCTCTGAATATAGGATAGTACTCTAATGAGACATTTGTCAAATCAGGACACAAGATTTTCTTTCCCATCACTGAAGTAGTCTGTTTCTAATCCGACCGAATCCGTCACGAATCCTTTTACGTCATCGTAGCTATTATGACAGCAATAATTACCAGTATCTTTGTTCATATCTATCTTCAGTATGACTTAAAGTCCGATAACGCTCAAACTGTTAAATTTAATTATATCTTACGTGGATATCTTAATTCGTTAATGATGAAATTTCGCAGTAAATTTGGTTATGCTAAAGTTCCTTAAATTACAACAAAAAATTGAACTTATGGGCCTATGATTGGGATTGTTATGACGTGATCCTGCGTTGATCAGTAGGGATAATGTTACTCGTTGATCAACGAATATTGTGACCTGAACCCGTGTTGATCAACAGTGATGATAACATGATCGTCTGTTGATCAACAACGATTATGTCATGAACCTGTGATGACCAACAGTAATGATATGATTCTGTGATTATCAACAACAATACTCTTCCCCATATCCTTGGCTTCTGCCCCTATAGTGAGGACCTTCGCAACATCCGTCACCATGCTGTCCGTTCTATACTGGCCGAGGCATTGAAGGAAGTAGGGTTTACAGTCCATCAAGAGGTGCAGGGACTAGCCACACAAGGAAGTGTTCGGCGAATTGATATCATTGCCATTAAGAACAACTCGGCATACATTCTCGATCCCACCATCAGATTTGAAACACATGCAGATCAACCGCATGAGGTGGACAGTGAAAAGAAACGGATCTCTGAACCAACAATTCCGTTCTATAAAGATAAATATAGCCTGTCCCGCATTGATGTAATAGGTCTGATGGTAGGAGCACGAGGTACCATACCCTCCTTCTTTGCCAACAAATGTAAAAACCTGGGGCTAACACACAGCATTGTGAATGAAATAGCCATTGGTGCCCTTCAGATATTGAGAAATCACTTGTATGGGAGTGATAATGGAAATTTCAAGTTATCTTAACCGATGGTTATTGATTGGTTTAGATATCAATGCCAATAAATCCGTACTATTATTTTTCTCGCGGTATATGCCATTCAAATCATTCTAACCTATCTGATGATATCCCTCCCCCTTTCTTAACTGTAAATGAGCACAAACGCTACTTAGGTGTAAATTTTTCTGATATTTTGTATATTCGATTCCCTAACCGTTTCAAATGTATATAATTTTACCTTTTAAGTGTGTTTCCAAATTGTATGTAATACGCTTTGTCAAATCTGGCAACCTTTTCATAAGGGAAGCTAAATTTAGTATTATTATATGAACTCAACAATGATAATATGAATATATGATGAACAGATTTATCTGCTGAGTCGGGACTGTGCTTGAGGGTGGGTTGGATCCCCGCTTGGGTTGATTACCTAGTTGGGATTTTCCGAGGTTTTCCCAGATTTAAAGTGAATGTCAGCTACGGTAATCTACGGTGATTCCTCGGTCTCATCTTGCCAAGTAACCATTAAAATATCACCAATACCATCGACGTTGAATAACTTAGTAGTTGATATTATTGTTAAATAACCGACTGAAATGATCAACAGAATGATTATATTAATCTTTAATGCTTAACAGTGATCATATGAACCAATTGCAGTCCCTTCATACGAGGCCTCTTTTAGAAGCGTTGCTGAAGCGCTGACGCTTGTGAATAATGGATTTAAATGGAGACCTTCAGACACAGCCACAGCCACAGCCGCAGAATAATGGTGCTGCAGGCGCTGGTGGCGGTCACTAAAGTGGTGCTTCCCGTCGCGATATATAGAATTAAATTGTAGGTTTCAGATGGGGCCACAGCCACGCCACTATTTTAGTTGCGCTTGAGTGGCGAGTCTGTGGCGCTGCTAACGGACGACTGTTGGGTCACGAATTTCTTACACCGCCACCACACTACACAGCCTATTGTGCCACGGTGTCTCTTTATCGAATTTCATTGACTATTTCGTTTATATGACGTCATTCCATTTTCGACCAATGAAGTGTAATGAAATTTTTAATTCCAACCAATCACAGTCATACTTTGCGATAATTTTT
Source organism: Periplaneta americana (assembly GCF_040183065.1). NCBI lineage: Eukaryota > Metazoa > Arthropoda > Insecta > Blattodea > Blattidae > Periplaneta > Periplaneta americana. Next base: position 148,440,701 of record NC_091119.1, on the reverse strand, counting down.
GCAGCTAGATTTATCGCTATCAATTTATCGCATGATCGTTCTTTTGTTTAGTCGTTGTCGCCAACTGTTTCCCCGTAAATTGATGATCATGAATACATTAAGATGCAACTACACGGTTAAACTTTTCTTTCAACTTTAAAGCAATGAATGCAAGATTGATATTTAATATTAATTAATATATTTACGTAGTGAAGACGACGTTCAAAACGGCGCTCCATTTAGACACAATCGTCATGCATCTTAATTGAACGTACCTTTTAAACTTGATTCTTTCAATATTCTTCCCAGATTGCACGCATACGCCATTGAAATATTGAACTGTGTAGATGCAGCTTTAGTTCCGTTACACACTGTAGCGAGAATGCGTTTGTCTAGCTATAAAAAATGCTTTCGTGTAGCACTGATTGTGTGTAACGGTCGAAATAAGGCACAGCTGACATTGGTCCTGCTACCACAGGTAACTTAACCTATAATAAGTAGCCTATAAAATTTGTATTTCATGAATGAAATTAAACAATTAATAGAAAGTCAGATGTTCAAATTTATGTAACATCATCGCATATCAAACCCAAAGACCTTGCATAGTAATAATGTCTTTGATGAAACTGCTTTCCGTATGGCGTAATAAAATTCGTGTTTTAATTAGTCCTATCTGTACAGACATGGCTTCACTGTGTAGCAACATGTCTCGCTGTGAATACACAAGCATTGGTATATAGCTGTCCCCACTGTTACTGTTAAATTAAATTATGATTTCAGCAGATAATGAAAATGTATTTATGTTATAATAATAAGAGAAAAGTGCAGTACATGTAATTAACATTGTTAAACCAGTATTTCGCTTTTCGCAATTGGCATTACTGAATAATAACATCGAATTTCTTTATTGCAGTAATCGATATTTATCTACGAGTATTTCAACTTCACAATGTCTGAATAGGTTAAATATTCGTTAATATAAATTATTAACATTTTGTGATCGAATTTTAGGTATATATTATTTACATTTTTATTTTATTCACGAAATAGTCCTAATAAATGTCACTCGAGGTCTGAGATTTCCCAGATAAATCCACTCGCTTCGCTCGTGGATTTATCGGCGAATCTCAGACCTCTCGTGACATTACTACAGATAATTTCTGCTAGAATCTCGTGAAATGATTTCTTAAACATGAGAAAAAATATTTTTATAGTCCTGATGTAAATCACCAAATAAAGTGTGAAATATTCCTCGATTCTGTCATTCCAAAATCAACGGATGGACTCTCACTCTTCTTCCATTTTTACGTCTATTTTTTCTCTGTATGAGCAAAGTTGCCAAAAGTATATCTCCCTGTATGTTCATGTCCACTGGAAGACTGAAAAATTCTCTACAAAAATTTAGTGTATTAAGAAGTGCTTCAAACACGCGTTCGCAGCACCACTAACGAGCAACTATTGGCGGTGCTAAGTTGCCTCGTCTGAAGCGAACCTTATATCAACAGCAGTGATGACATGAATCTATTAGGTCAACAATTATGATAAGAATTTGTGGTAATCAACAGAAATGTTGATTGGATGCGTGATGATCATCAGTAATGATATGAAAATGTGATTATCAACAGCAATGATAATATGCGTCTATGATTATCAATAGTGATGATATGAATTTGTGATTATCAACAGAAATGAATATATGCATCTGTTGCAATCAACAGAAATGAATATATGCATTTGTTACAATCAACAGAAATGAATTTATGCATCTGTGATGATTAACAGAAATGAATATAACTTATGTATTTGTGATAATCAACAGAAATGAATATATGAATCTGTGATGATCAACAGATGTATATATGAATCTTTAATTATCAACGGTGACGAATTGAACCAGTAACGATCAACATCAATAAGGATATGAATCTGTGATGATCAGCATCAATACTGATACGGATCTGTAATGATCAACAATGATAATATGAATCTTTGATGATAATGGAAATTATCATATCAATCTTAGATGATCAACAGTGATGAATAATTCTTCAGTGCTTGGGAAAAGTGACATAAGTCAGTTTCCACAAACCTTTTTTGATAATTTATTGAAAACTTACACTGGTTTATGTCGATTTGGTTTTTTTCTATATGAATTATTGTAATGGGAGAAATACTTATGTATTTTTTTTTCCAAGCGAGCAGATGTTCCGTAAGTTGTCAATAAATTATCAAAAAAGGTTTGTGGAAACTGACTTGTGTCACTTTTCCCAAGCACTGCAGAATTGATAACATGAATTTGTGATGATCGACAGGGACTTGGCAATAACTTGAGTCTGTGTTGATGAGCAGCGCTTATGATGTGAAATTCTGATGATCGTCAGCAATTATAACGTGAAGATAGCCGTTAAGCTTTGAGTGGGAATAATGACGGCTGATTTTCGGCGAAGAGACATAAGAACATGTGACTTGATGTGACATCCGTTACGATAGTAGACGGAATGTGTAGAAAAGTAACTGAGTTTATGTAAGTTTATGCCATGGTGATGAAAGAACGTTTATGTTATCAATTCATTCTTTTACAAGCAATTGAAATTTACTCTGCGAAAACTCCTTGCGATTTGACATGAATTGGGTCAGATCTTCTATAATTACACAACCTTGAGCAGATATACTTGTAGTTATCTTTGTAATGAATGGAGTGTGAAAGATATTGTCTTCTTGAATATGAAATTGTTCCATTTGACATGATTGCAAAGAAAGAATTCTAAAGATTACGTAACTTATCTGTCGTTAAATACCGAAGCCTCGCGGCCATTGTTTGATATTCACCCGAATAAAGGCTATTTCCAAGGCCTTAACTGGGTGTAGCCAGCTTAAATCAATACCTTAGAGAGGTTTAAAAGCCTTATCAGATGTTAAATTGGAGGCACATACCACCACATATATAGGCCTACTGTATCATAAGCCATATGGTGTTCATTAAAAATTAACCGGACATTATGTTATCTGTCGCCTGTCAGTGATGGAAGATAATGTACAGACGTCGCCAGAATGATATGTGCACGTGACGCTATGAGGTGCGGAAGTGCCAGGTCTGAAGTTCTGTGCTGCGTGATACCTGTTTCTGCGAACGGGGGATAATGAACCGGCTTCAAGTGATGGACGACTCTATTTCTCGGTTATATAATCTTATCTTTCTGTGCTCAGCGGTGAATTTTACTGACGACGTGGTCGAGGGTTATTATAAAAATATAACTTACTATCCTCAATTCTTATCATACCTGAAATAACTCTTAGTTCTTCTCTTCTTTTCTCTGCTCTTTTCTGTTTTTTTCATTTTATTTTCTCTCTTCTCTTTTTCCATATTCTCTATGATCTCTTCTCATATCTGCCTTTTTCTGTTTTCTCATCTTCTCTCCTCCCTTCTCATTTTCCCTGTTCTCTCCGATCTCTTCTCATATCTGTTCTTTTCTGTTTTCTCATTTTCTCTCCTTCCTTCTCTTTTCCCCTGCTCTTTCTGTTCTCTTCTCATATCCGCTCTTTTCTATTTTTCATCTTCCTCCCTTCTCTTTTCTCTTGTTCTTTCTGTTGTCTTCTCATATATGTTCTTTTCTGTTTTCTGATCTTCTTTCCTTCCTTCTCTTTTCACATGTTCTTTCTGTTGTCTTCTCATATATGTTCTTTTCTGTTTTCTCATCTTCCCTCCTCGTATTTTCCCCTGTTCTTTCTGTTCTCTTCTTATCCGCACTTTTCTGTTTCTCATCTTGTTTCCTTCCTTCTCTTTTCCCCTGTTCTCTTTGATTTCTTATCATATCTGCCCTTTTCTGTTTTCACATCTTCTCTTCTTCCTTCTCTTTTCCCCTGTTCTCTCTGATTTCTTATCATATCTGCCCTTTTCTGTTTTCTCATCTTCTTTCCTCTCTTCTCTTTTCCACTGTTCTCGCTGTTCTCTTCTCATATCTGTTCTTTTCTGTTTTATCATCTTCCCTCCTCTTATTTTCTCCTGTTCTTTCTGTTTTCTTCTCATCCGCTCTTTTCTGTTTCGCATCTTCTCCCTTCCTTCTCTTTTCCCCTGTTCTCTCTGTTGTCTTTTCATATCTGCCCTTTTCTGTTTTCTCATCTTCTCCCCTTCCTTCTCTTTTCCTCTGTTCTTTCTGTTCTCTTCTCATATCTGCTCTTTTCTGTTTTCTCATCTTCTCTGTTTTCTTGGCTTCCCTGCTATATTCTTTGATCTCAATTTTTTGTTTTTTCCTCTTCTCTGTTACCCTATCTTTCCTGTTGTTTTCTGTACCTAATCTGTTACTACACCTCTTTTCTTCGTTTTCTCATCTTTTCTGCTCTCTTCTCTTCCCTATCTTCTCTCTTATCCCTTCTGATATTTGCTCTTTTCTCCTTTTTGTTTTCTTTCCTCTTTTCCGTTCCCCTCTCTTCCTTACTATTTTCTATAATCTCTTTCCATGTCTGCTCTTTTCTGTCTCCTCATCTTCCCTATTCCCTTATGTTCCCTCCTGTTCCCTCTTATCTCTTCTCATATCTGCTGTTTTCTATTTATTTGTTTTCTCTTCTTTTATGTTTCCTTCTTTGTCCTACTATTTTCTCTGCACTCTTCACATGTCCATTTCTTTGCGTTCTCATTTTTTCTACTTCCTTCTCTTTCGTGATATTTTCCCTGATCGCTTCTAATATATCTGCTCTTTATATTTTCTGTTTTCTCATCTCTACTCCCATCCTTCTATTTTCTCTTGTCACTTCTAATATTTACTCTTTTCTGTTTGCTCAACTTGCCTGCTCCCTTTCCTTCCCTGAAGTCTTCTCTCATTTCTTCTTCTATAGTCGTTTTCTTTTTCTGATCTTTCTGTTCCCTTCTCTTTCCGCATTCATCTCTTGTTTCTTCTCCTGTTTGTCGTTTTCTTTTCTCTTCTCTAGTTCCTTTTTTCCCGACAAATTTATTTGTTATTTCTTCTCCTCTTTGCCTTTTTATGTCTTATCATTTCTGCTCTCTTCCCTTCCTTGTATTTGCTCTGATTTCTTCTCCTAATAGCTTCTCTTCTCTTCTCTTCTCTTCTCTTCTCTTCTCTTCTCTTCTCTTCTCTTCTCTTCTCTTCTCTTCTCTTCTCTTCTCTTCTCTTCTCTTCTCTTCTCTTCTCTTCTCTTCTCTTCTCTTCTCTCAGTTGCTTCCAGTAATTCAGCAATTGCATAACTGTGACTCCTCGCTGTTCCGTACATTTCATCTAGCAACGGCAGGAGTCCCTCCAATTCATCTTGCTCTCAGAGGCGTGGAGGGCACGCTGCTCCCGCGGACGCGTTGTTGTCCTCAGATCGCATTACACAGCCTGACTCTGTACAGAAGTAATGAAGCGGGATTTGTTACCTTCATTAGACAACGAAACCGAATCTGGCAGATGGATGGCGTCGTTGCTGCAGTTTGTTGGGGTGTGCGGGCCGCTCCCCTGCTCTGTCCGCCGGCACCAAGTTTGAACAAGATCTGTGAAATTATGGAGTAGTTCTTTCCCTTGCACGAAGCCTGTTAAATCATTGTTCGTGCATAAGCTTTAAATAGGAACAGGTAAGAGCCAATTATAAAGCCACAATGCTCAGCCGTGCTTCCAGATCCAACGAGATGTTGACTGGAAGGCTATGGGTTCAGTGTCCAGGAGGACCAAGCCGAAGTTTATTCAGTTGATGAATTCACAGCAAAGAGACTGGGTTTGATTCCTGGAAAGACGCTGTAAGGTACAAAGTGCTTGTAGACGGACTTCCTCAGCCTTTTATCTTCTTAATTTCTTCCACAATCTTCATAGCTTCATCTTACCATCCCTGAGTAGATGATTTAGTTTAAAACAATGGCGGCTTTTGGATACAAAAATCAGTGTAAGCTACAATTAAAGAGATACCATAATTTTCTCGATACCGAAATCTGTTCAGAGCTTCATTATTTTCGACCTGGTTGGCGAGTTGGTATAGCGCTGGCCTTCTATGCCCAAGGTTGCGGGTTCGATCCCGGGCCAGGTCGATGGCATTTAAGTGTGCCTAAATGCGACAGGCTCATGTCAGTAGATTTACTGACATGTAAAATAACTCCTGCGGGACAAAATTCCGGCACATCCGGCGACGCTGATATAACCTCTGCAGTTGCGAGCGTCGTTAAATAAAACACAACATTTAACATTTAACATTTAGCTTCATTATTCGACAACATAACTTTGAAAATGAAAACTGAAAACACAACAAGACAAAAAATAAAAATACTTCAAAAGTATTACATTTTTGTATACTTTATTAATATATTCCGCGCATTGGTCACATCTTATTTAAGACGGACAGAAGAAATTTAAATGAATTATTTTTCTGGGGACTATCGGACCTTGCCAATTTCAATTAGACGTCTAAAGTTCTTTCACAAGTCTTATACTTGACAGGAACGATTCTGAGCAATACTGAACTTTTCACAATGAGTCTACTTCTCAAGGAATTCTTCTTGCTCACTTATACTGACAAGGGAAGTACCCCAGCTCGAACGGCTAAAACCGAGTGTAAATGCGTTTAAAATACAGAGCTGTGCTTGTTCTACCACCCATCAAGGTTATTTATCTGTAGAACTCCGCAGTCGTGTACAATCAGTGATTGAAGAATAATGAATCTAATGACTAGAGAAGCACAAATCGCTGAAGAATCAACACCGTGTAATAGACATGACAAGGAGATCCACAAAATACATAAATGAGGTATTATTTGGCAAGAAGCTACACGGCATTTGCTTTAAATAATATTCGAGTATAGGGTATTTCAAAAGTCAGTTCAAACATTAAGCCGCTATAAATATTATAATATGAGATAGGGAAAAAACAAAAACATCACGGTGTTGGGCAAACAATGGGGTTTACAAAACACTGGGAAGATTTCCGCCGTTCTCTTGTTCAACGTACAGCATCCTGTCTGCGACACCATGCACAGCATTTTGCAGAAAATGTCTTGTAATATTGGCAATTTCTTGCGAGATGGCATTTTTCAGTTGCAGTAGGGTTGTTGGATGTGTGAGGAAAACTCGTTCATTAAGGTAGCCCCACAACCAAGAGTCGGCCGGATTGAAATCTGGAGATCGCGGAGGCCACATGGTTGAAAAGTGCCTACTGATGACATTGATCGGAAAACGAATCTTAATTGCGTGTGTTAACTCCACAATTAATTATTTTAGTAGGTTATTTTAGACGCTTTATCAATATCTTAGGTTATTTAGCGTCTGAATGAGATGAAGGTGATAATGCCGGTGAAATGAGTCGGGTCCAGCACCGAAAGTTATCCAGCATTTGCTCATATTGAGTTGAAGGAAAACCCCGGAAAAACCTCAACCAGGTAACTTGGCCTGACCGGGAATCGAACCCGGGCCACCTGGTTTCCCGTTCTGACGCGCTAACCGTTACCTTAAAGGTGTAGACAATAATGGAATAAGACAGACTGTTACAGTAAACGGGGAGCGCTACTACAGCATGTTAAAGAACTTCGTCATCCCTAGACTGAGGAATCACGATATGCAAAACGTAATCTTCATGCAAGATGGCGCTCCACCCCACATCTTTATCCCTGAAAAACGTTTAATTATGCAGATGTTTGGCGATCGTGTCATCAGTAGGCACTTTCCAACAATGTGACCTCCGCGATCTCCAGATTTCAATCCGGCCGACTTTTGGTTGTGGGGTTACCTTAATGAACGAGTCTTCCTCACACATCCAACAATCCTACTGCAACTGAAAGATGCCATCTCGCAAGAATTCCAAGACATTATCTGCAAAATACTGTGCATGGTGTCGCAGAAAGAAGCCTGTACGTTGAAAAAGAGAAAGGCGGAAATCTTCCCAATGTTTTGTAAACCCCTTTGTTTGCCCAACACCGTGATGTTTTTGTTTTTTCCCTATCTCATATTATAATATTTATAGCGGTTTAATGTTTGAACTGACTTTTGAAATACCCTATACTCGTATATTATTTAAAGCAAATGCCGTGTAGCTTCTTGCCACATAATACCTCATTTATGTATTTTGTGGAGCTCCTTGTCATAACTGTCTGTTACACGGTGTTGTTTCTTCAGCGATTTGTGCTTCTCTAGTCATTAGATTCGTTATTCTTCAATCATTGATTGTACACGACTGCGGAGTTTGACAGATAAATAACCTTGATGGGTGGTAGAACAAGCACAGCTCTGTATTTTAAACGCATTTACACTCGGTTTTAGCCGTTCGAGCTGGAGTACTTCCCTTGTGAGTAATTTCCTAAGCTCACGACTGGATCTGTTCAAAATTTTGGTTTACAAGAGCTGAGAATTATTTTACAACCTACTGTGGTAGATTATTTTTGAATTGTGAAAAAGACGTCTTATTTTGAGTAAAGCGCGGAACAGAGATGGATGTAGTATATCACTTCGATATAATGGAAGTCTAAACCATCGTTGAAACGGAAACAAGGATGAAGGAGAGAACCTCCTGAAAGCTAAAAGGTACCTACTTAGTCCTTTTTCAAAAAGTTGCGATCGCTCTCGATACTCCAAAGTATCGAAAGTATCGAATACCGAACTCTAATTAAAATGGAAAGCAATGCCATAAAATTATCTATCCGAATTTCTATCACTATTATTATTATTATTATTATTATTATTATTATTATTATTATTATTATTATCGTCATCAGCGTCAATAATTTTGTTTCCTTCTGGATCCTTTCTGACACCTAACTTCGAACTTATACCAATAATTTATTAGTCTGCCCATCTTTTCGACTGTCTTCCCTAGTTTCCCATGCCAGCTGGTGTTTAGTGCAGAATTTTTCTTGACAATCTGTTATTCGCAGTACATGCCATGTCCACTTTGTTCTACATTGCTCGATTTTTGTGTTTAGTTCGTCTATTGCTAATTATTTTCTCACGTCTTCGCTACTCCTAGAAATTTCATTTCTAAAGACGGGATATTATTATTATTATTATTATTATTATTATTATTATTATACTGCTACTACCACCACCACCACCACCACCACCACCACTACCACCACTATTATCACCACTACTACTTTACGTATCTTTCTAAGATGATGTAGAAATATAGGGCAAACTCAGATAATTTCATGATATTTTAATTTAACTCTAGAAACATTTGAATGTCGTTTTGCGCATTGCTACTATACGAACTCTATAATGAATCAATGAATCGTGAATTGCAGAAACTCCACAAGTCACAGTTTTTTAAAATTCAGTTTTTCATATAGTTGTAATATTCATACATGGATTTTTCGAGTGGTAGTGCTCGGTGTACATTTTACTGTGGTAGTAATTTACAGTGAATTACAGGAAATTGCCGGAACATCACAAATCCAGCACATATGGAATTTTTTTTAGGATTAAAGGGATTTTGGAGAATTAAATATGTTATTCGCGTATTTTTTTCATTTTTGTATGTTTGTGTACTTCTTTCAATTTCTTGGCCTAAATAGGTATACATTTAAAGTTGTTTATAAGATAAAGAAATTGCCCTTCTCCGTCTTCCTCAACTAAAAGTTGTTTTAAAGTAATAAAAAGATTGTTAGTAGACGTGAATTGCAGAACCCCACATTTATATACAGGGTGTTTAAAAAATACGCGGCATAATTTCAGGTATGTATTTCCCACATGTAGACAATCAAAATAGTTCATTACAACATGTATCCGGAAATGCTTTATTTCCGAGTTATGGCCTTCACAACATTGAAATTCACCGGAATGTTTTTCTTTCCGCAGGTCGTTGCCGTCAAAGGAGACATTAAGAGGGCGCTCTGACAGTTCATTCCGAGGCGACGGTTACATTCAGTGTTGTGTAGGTACTTGGATCGAAGGTTTCCTGATCGATGGATAGGTAGAAGTGGCCCAATTGCTTGGCCTCCACGCTCACCTGATCTGAACCCTCTCGATTTCTACTTGTGGGGCCATTTAAAATCATTGGTTTATTCGTCTCCGATGCCTGATTTGGAATCCCTTCGGAATCGAATTGTGGCATGTTCTGAGGACATACGCAATACTCCTCAGTTTGGGATCGTGTTCGCAGGTCAATGAGACATCGATGTGAGGTCTGTATTCAAGCAGGAGGTGGACATTTTGAATATCTTCTGTAATGACAACGACCTGTGGAAAGAAAAACGTTCCGGTGAATTTCAATGTTGTGAAGGCCATAACTCGGAAATGAAGCATTTCCGGACACATGTTGTAATGAACTATTTTGATTGTCTACATGTGGGAAATACATACCTGAAATTATGCCCCGTATTTTTGAAACATTCTGTATATATATATTTCTAATAATTGTAACATAAAATATAATATAAACAGAAACACTTTAGCTCGCCCCTGAAAGAGTAGAACTCGTGCTCAGGGGCGGATTCCTGAATTGAAATTAAGAAGTATATATAATACAATTTGTCTTATGTCTGCTACGCAATAAGAATATTATATAAATTTATAATTGCAATTTTTCAATTTTTATAAAATCCATACATAACTTTTTAAATTTGATACTAGAACTATCAGAATTGACAAGATAAGGATATGTCCAGGCAATTCAGATTTTTTTTCTAGAAAATGCTAAAAAAATTTAAGTTCATGTATGTCAAACACTATAACTTATTATTATGCTTTAATAAAAAAATAGTCACTGCAAAATATCAAACCCTTTTGAAGATAATTAGCATTTTGTCCCTCCTGAAAAATTTACTCATATGGACTTGTGAGTTTTCTTCAATTCACGATTCAAATGTTTGATGCTATCTATCTCAAATTGAAGGTTTTATAGTTGTAATTGTAACGAATATTAAAGTCCGGGAAAATTATTAACTTTATATTTATATTAAATGTAGAATCTGTCGAACGAGTCCAAAACTAAGAGATGAAATTAATCTTGGTGCGTAGTTACATCATTTTTGAAGTCTGATGTTATTAATGTCCTTTATATTTCACGTTTATTCAATGTCTGAATTTTATTTGCTAAATTCTAAGCAATGCAAATATTATTCAGACACGGATTATGCTAGGTTAGTTTAATTTTAAACTTTTTTCTTTTATTTCGTATTTATTTCCATGACAAGTGACGTATTATGACATCATCATAACGTAGCAAACTCCTTGAAGGTCGCTGCATGTGAGGATTTCCCATCTTCTCTTTGACTTCTCTGTTGTCTAAGGCATAAATAATTATTCACTCAATGATGTGCGGCAGTATTAGAATACCCAATTTATTTATAAGTAGTATTTTAAATTGTAAAGGTCATTCATGGTCAATGAGATGTCGGTGATGGTTATGATGATGATCGTGAAAGTGCTGTATGTATATATGAAGGGAATGGATGAATGTTCTTCACGTAGACAATTAGGTACGTCTTTATGGATACAATTTGCAAGAGATAAGAGTGAGACGTATGGAAAAATCTGTGGGTACCATTCCAGCTAGAAGATAACACACAACTTACAGACATATTATTTAATCCTGACAGCTCAGCGACTCGAAAGAGGGAAAGTAATAGGAGGAGTGGAGAGAGTTCCGGAGTGGAGATAAGGGCGAGCGGTCGGTAAAGGAATGCAGTACAGCTTAATTTGTACTGGAAACATTCCGCTCTACCACATGCGTGACATCCGATCGCTGCGAAGGCAAACGAGTGAATAACCCAGACACCCCTTGGCGTAACTAAATGGACTCGTCTGACCCAGGCGCAGATCGCAGGCGACCATCAGGACTAAATAATCGTACTGTACTCAGGAAGTTCTTAACGGACTTCAGTCCTCTTAGTTTTTCTTGGGAAAGATAAATGCGGTAGCTTCCCGTTGCTTTCCGCACACCACTCTCTCTTTCGCATTTAAAAGATCCCAGGGGGCCCAGCGTGGAGATGATGAGAGTGGATTTGACTAATTAGGCCCTCTGGACTTCACTGAAATTCACCGCAAGGGTTAAATCTCAGTTCCATCACGTTTTTTACCCGATCAGGGACCGGATAATCCCAATTAGGCTTTGCCCTCCTACTCTCGTTTCATGGTATAGTTGTGCGACCGTCAGCTTAATTCCCATTTCAGTTTGGTTGATAGGCTTTCCCCTCTACTCAAACTCTCAACCATCAGTGAAGGGGAAGATGATATTATTCATCTTACTAACGTTCGATTAATTGAGTTTCAACATATTGAACAATTATATTATTTAAAATGTTTACTGGTAATCTATAATTCGAAAGTCTACACTAAGAATTTATATTTCATTTTATTGCTGTTTATATGAATTAGCACATGAGAAAGCTCTGAAAGGAGAAGATCAATGTTTTCTCCACCGCTAGTTGCTACTCTACAGCACAACACAATGAGACAATCTGCACTGTGTCACTCCCCTGACTTTATAATACAAACTAACATTCCTTAATGTAATTATTAGTTGAAAATATTGTAAGAACTACACTAAAATATACTCAACCATGTAATTGTCAAACATCTATGTCACTGTATTTTATATTCACTTATGTACTTTATTTAATATTTTATTTTCTTGTGTGTACAACTTGGGGGGTGCAGGTATAAGAGGTAACAGCTACCGGTCTGTTACTGACGAACTCAGGGCAAGTAGAGGGGGAAAGAAATGCATTCGCATCCTCTCAACTTGTATGAAATGTCGTTTAGGTTGGATGACTTGCTGAACGGATGACTACTGCGTTCGACTCCTGCTCACACTTATCAGGATCTCTGACACCACCATTACACTCAATAAAGGAAAAGAAACGATTTTACTGGAAGAGTTAGGGCTCTCAGGATATTATAGGAAAACTACATGGTTACTGAACTTAGGTTCTAGACTGAATTAGTTGTGAATTTTTTTATTTTAGTAGGTTATTTTATGACGCTTTATCAACAGCTTAGGTTATTTAGCGTCGAATGAGATGAAGGTGATAATGCTGGTGAAATAAGTCCGGGGTCCAACACCGAAAGTTACCCAGCATTTGCTCATATTGAGTTGAGGAAAAACCCCGGAAAAAACCTCAACCACGTAACTTGCCCCAACCGGGAATCGAACCCGGGCCACCTGGTTTCGCGGCTAGACGCGCTAGCCGTTACTCCACAGGTGTGGACAATTAGTTGTGAATGAAACTCTACTTGATTTATTAAATATTTACAAATTATGTAACAAGTTGCTTACAATGGTATATCTCTTGTCTCTGTTGACGCCATTAGACCTACGACTTGGTCCTCGATCCCTGCCCGGCCGTGTCACCATCCGACTGTATGACTGTCTGCCGCCAATCTTCTCACCATCACTTTTTATGTACCACCTACACTATCCGACAGATGAGATGGGCTTTAAACCCCTTTTGAATATTCGTACTTGAAGATGTCGTCTTAATCAAACATCTGTTACAAATAATTCGATTCATTGCAATACAGTGATAAGTCGTTTTAAAGAGACTACACTTAAGAAAAGAGTTCGAACAATGCGTGATTTAATTTAACCAATAAAAATGCATGCTTTGTTCCACTGGATCAATGCGATTAGTCCAGCAGTGATTCGTGGCGTAAGAATACTTTTATCATAGGCAGTGATTTACCGCACGCGCGACAAAACTCTATAACGCTGGCTAATGTTTAATTTACAATGACGCGACACGCGACGCGACATCGCAGTATCGCGTCGCGGACTGGTGTTCACAATTCTGCGACTTGAATCGCTGGTTCGTGTTGATTAGGAAACTTAAAATGAAACGATGCCTGCCTTCTCTATTTTTGTAGTAGAAAAAATCAACATATCATAACTATATGCGAATGACATCTTCGCAATTTGATGATCTCCTGCATATCATTGGCCCTCAAATACAAAACGTCCACTGCGAGAGACATCCAGCAGAGCGCCTAAGCGTAATTTTGAGGTTAGGTTTCCCTAATAGTTGGTATCTCTTTAAGAACTTGGTTCTCTCCCTATGTTCTCTCTTTACGATTTTCGTATTTAACTTCACAATGTCCATTAGGCCTATAGTTTTAGAAACAAGTCCTGTAATCTGGGATAAATTAAAAAGCACCTCATTAAGTGGAAACTCTCTGAGACAATTTCACGCAGGTGGAAGAATGATATTGGAAAAAAGTAAATTTTCCGAACTTCATGGGAGCCATCGATGAAAAGCATTGTGTATTTCATATAAACAAACCGTAATATAAAGGTTGAATCGCAAATAATGTCATTAATTTCAGAGGGTTATTCTTTGAGATATTTTAAACAAAAAAGTAATATATTTTTTTTTTCTTCTGCTTCCTTTTCGAGATAAAAACTGTTTTATATGAAACATTTCTTACCGTCTTTTGGAAAAACCATTGATTTAATTACCAATATGTTCAGCCAATTTAAGAGAGCACTGTATTATGATAATAAATAAGCAGAAATTTGATCTAACAAATGTAACGTTTTAAAATTATTTTTCAGAACGAAAATTTACAATTGTTCAGATGAAATTTCTGCATATTTAAACGAAAAAAAACTAATTTTTATTATCATAATACACTGGTAATTAATTCATTGGCTTTCCCAAAATACGCCATGAAATGTTTCACATAAAATTTTTTTTCTCGAAAATGAAGCAAAAATGAGCAAAATTATATTAAACTTTTTTGTTTGTAATATCTCAAAGATTAATCTCTTGAAATTAATGACATTACTCACGGTTCATTCTGTATAATTCAGGGTATCTTTTAACCAATTCTATCAACATCTCATCTGAAAAAGTATTCAATTTTGTTGCAGACGACACCATCATAAACAAAACACATACGCATTCCGGTAACGTCGCGCGGTAAAAGTTAACTCAATTTTGACTTTCGTCGCGTCGCGATCTGCGTCGTGACATCATGGAATTCTGATTTCCTATTGGGCCATAATTTATATAATGTCGTGTCGCTGTGTCATGTCGCGTGTGTCGCGTCATTGTAAATGACGAATAAGCATCTATTTACTTCGCAAGCTGGGATTGCATTGCGCGTCTTAAGACCATGTACCTATTCCGCTGACATTGTTCCTGGACTGTTCAAATTTAATACCTCACAGGAAATCATGCTATAGGGCGTTCTTAAGCCCTGGGGCATAACAGTGTGTGCGATTTATTTTCACCATGCTTTTAAAACCATCCGTTTTTCGCCTCTAGGGGCACGCTGCCCAGTTCAACAGCCCCTCGCTATGGCCTGTTGGAGAAATCAGACAGCAAAGCTCACGGAATATGTCGGGAATCGAATCTCAGACCCTATGGTGAGGAGCTGGCAGGTGGCCGTGCTACAGCTGGCCCCGATATGGGTCATTCAGCGAGACTTTCACAAAGATGGCACCGCAATCGTCGGCTCCTCTGTTGGCGTTACAAGCGATATGGGTCAGTGATTGCAAGCAGCGTCCCGTCCGGGTTGTGGGAACGTCTCGAGCACCGGTCGGACTTCTTCATTATTGGTAATTGAAGATGACTTGCTGCTCGCCTCTGTTTTGCTAACTGGCTGGCTGAGTGTGGCTCTGTAAATATTGGGCTTTGGTATCGGTAAACACAGGTCGGTCGAGGAACAGGTGTCTGCATAGGGGCTCTTTGCATCGAGCGCAATAAGCATTCCTTTTTCATCAACCTGACTGCAATACACGTCAATTAACTTATTATGTAATGCGATAACACTGTCTGGCAGTGTATTTGAAGGATCACCGTTCGATAAGCAGTAAGAATATTGTCATTCCACGCCCGAATTTGGCTCCTAAATTAAATCCTAATTTGCTTATAGCAGTGTTTCTCAACTTGTGGCCCACGGAATCAGCGAGTGATTTGAAATGGGTTCGCGGAAACAAGGTGTGTTTTCAAACGGTATTTGCATTAAAGTTTATCACTTTCTCTGATTTTTTATCAGCTTTGCTGGAAGACTTTAATATCAGAACGAAAAGGCATATTTTATCAAGTTTGTTCGAAACAGATTAGCTTTCGTTCTAAATTTTCATAGAATATTTTGAGTATTTTTATAGATTCAATTGTTTAGGGAAAATCGTATAAAAATGAATATTAAAAAAGGATAACAAAATCCAGGTTTGGACACAGTAAAAAATATGTGTGTAATTCTACAAGGTGAGACACAGGCTGTTCAGAATTACACAGCTAAAGAAATATATCAGCTTTTAAGTACAGTAATTTCCCATAACTTGGTTCTGGAACACAACTATGGTCCACGTTACAATCATCAAAATTTTGTACTACATAACGTAGTACCTCGTTTATCTATAGTTTTGCTGTACTGTAGTTTGAAGTCAAGTCACTGCAGCTATCTACGAACGGTCTATGTCAGGTCTGCACAAGGTTTGCGCTCTTCGATCCGGCTTACAGCTCATGAGCGGAATGCAGATATTAACTGCGCTCTGTATAAGGGTGGACTGGAAGAAGGGGTGGATCTCGTACAAAATATACCACAAAAGGAAGTACTATTACGAGTGTTTATGAAATGAATTCCCGTTCAGTGTTTGCAAAACTATCTTGGACTATTATTAAATAACAAAGAAATATTTATTTTACAGAAGTAATAGAAATTCTATAGCTACTTAAATGTACAATATCACTTCGTTATATTTTTATTCATCAGTACATCATAACGAGGTTTTATGCTGTTGGCAGCTGAAAGAAACAGTAGCCTACTGATCATAATGAAACATCAGTTACAGATGTTCGATGTCTGCCTTTATTAAAGTTGATTATAGAAAACAGTTGCTCAGAAATATAAATGTTGAGCCAAACATAGCAATCATTTTCACAGCCAGCCTGTGTAGTCGTGGATATTATTGCTAATGTTTAGTCTTGTAAAACTAAACCAGGCTAGTAGTATTATTCAAACGATCTTTAGCCCTTAGGTCACATTGAAGATCAATAAGTTCGAGCTGTAAGTCGTTAAATGTTAAATGTTATGTTCCGTCTTTTAGATTCCTCAATACTGTGCTGTAGCAGTAGGTAAGTAACGTGAAACAGTTACTGAGAATAGGCCTACACACTGCACTCCACTAGATAACTGAGTGGTCGTTTCCCTCTCCTCTACCTATTGCAAGTCTATGTCATTCTGACGTATCTTCCTCTCCGTTTCGGCGAGCGGTAAATACCGCTCTCCCGCTCCCAAAGAGCGCGCGCGCACGTCGAGCGCTGTTTGTGCAGGCCTGGTCTATGTTCTTCTACAATGTTCTTTGAATGGTTGTATCGTGGACCATAGTTATGTTTCAGGATCATACTTATGGGAAATGGCGGTATTGTCTACTAATTTGATGTGTAATGGAAAGAACTTAATTTGTTTATAAGAATATTGTCGCGTATAAACGGAAAAAAAGTATATCTGAAAATTTGGAGAAATATATTGTAATTTGTTACAACAGAGATTAAACGCAATGTAATTTCTCAAATATATGAGCAAGCTTATTCGTGTAGACTGTAGAATAAAGTAAATACTTCGGTGTCTGCATATTTCCTATTTTTAGTAAACTTACATGTTTTCTTAACTTCTGGAGAATATTCGCATGCAAATTTTAATGATTTTTAGTGCATATAAACTCGCAGCCTAGTCATAACTGAAGTAAGTCACATAGTTCATACAATCAAGAGATTTCTCAAAGAGAATGATTTATGTTAATTCTTTAATTTGAAATTGCATTCAAATCAAAAGTTCTTCAACGTACTACTTTAGAAACTGATCATTTTCAGATTTATATATATCAAAATTAAAGTCGTGTATATATATATATATATATATATATATATATATATATATATATATAGACACCCCCATTATAAATAAACACTTTCATGTAGGTTATATTATAAATGGATTCCCCTCGTGTATAGGGATGGATTCGTTCACACTCTTGAGTTTGTCGCAAATGACGTAAGCATTTCGAAGGCAACCGAAGTAGAAGGACGTCAGCGTAACAAAAGTTCCATCATATCCTTTCATTTTTTATGCTAATGCAGTTCGAATAGTTATATGTAGATGTTCCACGTGAAAAGACTTTATAATGAATATTTCCAATTTCATTCAGAAAGTTATCGAATGTAGAATGGACTTTCTTTCAAGTGAAAATAAGTTCTGATTACCATTGGTTATTAATGGAGAAAAATTCTATGTACTGGGTGCTCTAACACTGAGCTACACCGAGGCTCAATCCAAACACCGGATCGAATCTTTCTCCTTTGGTACATAGCCTCGGCGTAGCTCAGTGGTTAGAACACCCAGTACGTAGAACGCGGGTCCCGGGTTCGATCCCCGACTGTGGAGCGAATTTTTCTCCATTAATAACCAATGGTAACCATAACATAATTACGTAGGACCAAAAAAATTAATCTTTACGTGAAGGTGTTTAATATATTATGTACAGTATTATTTTGTATTTTAGGTATACATATGAATTCAACAACAGCAGATAGGTAAAAATAATCTGAATAATTAATATCTTGAGTCTTTCTTTGCAAATTAAACAGTTTAGCCATGAATTAAAATGGAATGATTGCGAAAATCGTTAAAATAAATCTTGCAATGTAGCGCACTGCCGAGTGTGTGTGACTGAGTACAGCAGAGGGGGAGGAGAAGGTATGGGATGGGTAGCCGAGCTTGCTAGAGTTATTGCAGTAGCCGTGACGTTGCCAAATGCCTCATAGAAACATAATGATTTCGTCTAAAACTGTGAATGTTAGAGAAAAACTTATTTAGATTTTTCGAACCCCTCCTCATGATTTATTACCAATTTCATTTTGGTACAGTGGTTACCTTCCACCCTGTGTAAATTAACTGAAACGTATTTAGATTTTTCAAACCTCTCCTCATGATCTATTATCAGATTCATTTTGGTGCAGTGGTTACCTTCCACCCTGTGTAAGTTAACTGCAACATATTTAGATTTTTCAAACCTCTACTCCGTGATCTATTACCAGTTTTATTTTGGTGCATTGGTTACCTTCCACCCTGTGTAAATTAACTACAACGTATTTAGATTTTTCAAACCTCTCCTCATGCTCTATTATCAGTTTCATTTTGGTGCAGTGGTTACCTTCCACCCTGTGTAAGTTAACTGCAACGTATTTAGATTTTTCAAACCTCTCCTTATGATCTATTATCAGATTCATTTTGGTGCAGTGGTTATCTTACACCCTGTGTAAGTTAACTACAACGTATTTAGATTTTTCAAACCTCTCCTCATGATCTATTATCAGATTCATTTTGGTGCAGTGGTTATCTTCCACCCTGTGTAAGTTAACTGCAACGTATTTAGATTTTTCAAACCTCTCCTCATGATCTATTATCAGATTCATTATGTTGCAGTGGTTATCTTCCACCCTGTGTAAGTTAACTGCAACGTATTTAGATTTTTCAAACCTCTCCTCATGATCTATTATCAGCTTCATTTTGGTCCAGTGGTTATCTTCCACCCTGTGTAAGTTAACTGCAACGTATTTAGATTTTTCAAACCTCTCCTCATGATCTATTATCAGCTTCATTTTGGTCCAGTGGTTATCTTCCACCCTGTGTAAGTTAACTACAACGTATTTAGATTTTTCAAACCTCTCCTCATGATCTATTACTAATTTCATTTTGTTGCAGTGGTTACCTTCCATCCTGTGTAAGTTAACTACAACGTATTTAGATTTTTCAAACCTCTTCTCATGATCTATTATCAGCTTCATTTTGGTGCAATGGTTACCTTCTACCCTGTGTAAGTTAACTGCAACGTATTTAGATTTTTCAAATCTTTACTCCATGATCTATTACCAGTTATATTTTGGTGCAGAGGTTACCTTCCACTGTGTGTAACTTAACTGCAGCCTCCTATAAATTGTATTACGAGCTACCACTGCTTTTGAATTATAGTTCAAGAGCAAATAGGAATAATATTTGCAACGTTAGAAAGAAATTTGTTTTGAAACGTGTAAAAAGTATGAGAAAGTGTTTGTCACCTTCTTGACTTTCATTTTTAACCCGAATGTAAGTGAGACAATCACGCGAGGTAGAGTACGCTAACGCATGTGAGGGAGTGGGCAAGTCTTTTACTGGAATCTCCCTCCAAGGCTGAATTCCTGGGGTCCTCACTTGAAGCTGTATCGAGGAACAGTCTAAAGAAGTTGCTGCCAGGTAAAGACATGTTTTTAGCTTGTGTACAAAGTCTATTTGCTATTTCCTCTGCTGCTTCACCCAATCTCAGACGGAGAGGGAGATACTATATATACTCTATGTTTTTTTAAGAAGGTTGGTTCACACTAGCGGAAACGTTGCCAAGAATTCAAACCTATTTATTAATTTACACGTGTGTGTCCATGACGTTGTTATATAATATTATCACAATATGAATCTCCGTAGCGGGACAATAAAGTACGCACTTATATTATTTTAAGAGTCATCATCATCATCATCATCATCATCATCATCACCATCGTCATCGTCATAATCAACTATGCTGTTTAGAATATTCAGGTCTGTTACTTGTTCAAGGAAGATTATTTTCTTGTTCAGGCTATTTTCTCCTCTTCTCCTGGAAAAGAATATTCCTGATAGGATAAATAATATTATATAAAATAATATATAAATATAAATATATTACCTTTATTTAGGATATATAAAACCTTGATAAGACCAGTCCTCACTTATGCCTCAGAAGCCTGGACATTGACTAAAAAGGATATACATAGATTAAACATTTTTGAACGGAAGGTTTTAAGGTCGATCTTTGGGCCAGTCAATGTAGATAACGAATGGAGAGCCCGGTATAATCATGAATTATATGAACTATTCAGTGAACCCAATATAACATCTTTTATAAAAATGGGACGCCTGAGGTGGGCTGGTCATATAATGAGATTAGAGGACTCGAGACCAGCCATCAGAGTCCTCCGATATGAACCAGGGGGAAGTAGACGAAGAGGGAGACCAAAGGTCAGATGGGAGGATGGCATCAGGGAGGATGCCAGAACTATTGGAATTAAAAACTGGATGAGTGTTGCTAGAAATAGGGATGAATGGCGGAAACTCCTATGGACAGCCAGGACCCATGATGGGTTGTCGAGCTAAGGATGATGATGATGAATTACCTTTATTACGTTTAGTAGAATTAAACTATTTCTTTCGTTCTTTCTCTCAGTTTAACCTCTCCCTTCTAGGTACATTTACACGACCCACGCCATCCGGGCCTTACAGGGCCGCGACCTGTCGGGAGAGGTATTAAGCTATGGATCACATACATACTTTTTTGACCACACAAGGACATGGAGGGCCTCCCCGGACGAGGGATCAGCTCAATGCCAGGGCCACCTCCGATACAACACAAACATTTAAGACATTACACATCATTCACTCACACATATGAAAGGATTAAAGGAAGGATCGCCGTCCATGGCCGGACTTTCAAGAGGTACAATCCCGGCATTTGCCTGGAAATAACTGAGGAAACCATGGAAAACCTCAGGATTGCCGACCCCTGGGATCGAAACCCGGACCTCCCGAATGCGAGGCCAGCCCTCTACCACGCCGCTAGCCCGCTCGGTGAATTAAACTATTTAATCTTATAAAAATAATGGACCAGGTTTCCATAAACAAATGTATAAATTTAAGAAATAGTTAATTATTTAAAAACCATTATAAGTGACTGTATACTAATAAATTAATTGCAGTATGCTCCGTATATGCTTGTCTAATATGAATAACAAATTACATGTTATTTATACATTATTCACTGATAAACGTTTACGACTTGGCTGAGTCATCTTCAGATCACTGCGTAAGTATCAAATGAATACTTTTATAAAGTAGCATTTGCGTGTAAGATCAAAACCAAGTCCAATATTAAAATATTTTAATATCTGACACACGCACTATTACGTCTATTTTAATATTGCACTTGGTTTTGATCTTACACGCACATGCTACTGTATAAAAGTATTCATTTGAGACTTACGCATTGATCTGAAGATGACTGAGTCGTGTCGAAAAAGTTTTTCAATAAATAATGTATAAATAAAATGTAATTTGTTATTCATATTATATAAGAATATACGGGTCATATTGTAATTAATTTATTAGTTAATTATTGTTTATTAATGACTATTGCCTCAACATTAAGTTTTGGTAGATGAAATTATATTCATTATTTAGAATTAATAAAAGGTAGAATTGAAACAGAAATTATTCCTTTCCTTAAAAAGCTTCTAACTTGTTACTTTAGCGGTTAAATTCCGTTTACATTTCTAAATTATATAGTTTAAAATACTAAAACAATACAGTGACAGAAGTGGAAAAATTGTGATTTTTCTGGAACTGCTTAATCTGTTTCGCTTTACCTGAAATACCTGTACCTGTTCCTAATAACAGTTCCCAAACTAGCTAACAATTTGACAAGTTAACTGTGAACTGGAGCTTCTGATACTAGTATACTATGATTAAAACTACTTCGGACTTGACATTTCTTTGTTTTGGGACGCGTCGTCATGGCAACCATACGTATGTGTCCATCAATCCGAACCTCCATAGTCATGAGGTCGTGAATTGCTGCCAACCCTATGTACCAATTTACTAGCGGATTCGCCTTTATTTAATATGTTTCTCAAACGTCTTTGTTTCATATTTGTCTGGATTTTTTTGTGTGATTTATGTAGGCCTACTCAAATATGATTGTGTGATTTTTTTATTTAAAATACCATATAACAATAAAATTATTAAACTATAGGTAATACTACGAGTGCTGTTCATTTGGCGATAAATTCACAAGCAGCATAAGTGGTCACATCCAACCTCTCTCAAATCCACTTCAATATTATCCTCCCATCTACGTCTCTGCCTCCCCAAATATATTTCTCCCTCAGGCTTCCAACTAACATTCTATATGCATTTCTGGACTACCGATACGTGCTACATACTCTGTCCACCTCAAACGTGTGGATTTAATGTTCCTAATTATGTTAGGTGAAGAATATAATGCGTGTAGTTCTGTGTTGTGTAAATGTCTCCATTCTCCTGTAACTTACAATAATATATGATAACAATACGCCAGCTATATAAATAAGAAATATCGTTTAAAAAATAAATTGCAATAGAAAATCACTATCTTTCTTTGCGTCCACTTTGTTTTAAAATCAAATTTATCATCTCAGAACTTTTATGCTTTGGGTTTATTCGTATCCGAGTGAAGTCCTACACAGCCAGATGTAAACAAATTTAATAATATACTTCACTATTTTGTCTTCATTCAAGAGTTGAAATAACACTGCCAACGTTTTTACACTAGTAAATCAGTTTATTAAATGTATTTAGAGGTCAAATTATTTCATAGGCCTTAGCAATGGATTAATTTGTCACGATTTCGGCTTACGAATTGCAGTTGATCTTGAAACCTTGACTATAACTAATCTACCCTATACAGAGAGGTGCAGACGGCTGTCACACACTGGTTCCGATCCCAGGAGGCAGACTTCTACAACATATGGATACAAAAGTTAATCCCACGGTATGAAAAATGTCTTAATTCCGATAGCGAATATGTTGAAAAATACCTCAACAATTGCTGTATCTGTTCCAATAAATCTTTCCATGAAATTGTGTTTTCTTTCTGTAAACGGCCCCAGTGAAACTTACCTTCTGGACGGGTCTTGTAATTGCGCTCAAGTGGCCTAAATTTATATAAGCACTTGTTTTGACATTATTAACATGGTGGAAGAAAAAAAAATACTTTTTTATCTGCCTTCATGAGAATATTTGCTTGTAAGTTTAGAATTACTCATTACGTAAAATAAAATAAAACTTCCAATTAAAGATTTTTCAATGGACTATGATAAGCAAAATAAATGTTGATAATGACAACTATATAAACCACTTACAACTAAATTATGTCAGTAGCGCGACAGCCTATGAAGGACCAAGGCCGACCAGCCGGCTGCTGGCCTCACGTCAACATGTCTTAACAGAGGTGAAGTATCATCCAACCAGAACGGAGGTGTCGTGTGTCACACAAATCCCCTCAGTACTTATAGCTGATTTCCGTAACCAGATTTCGCTTCCCAAATTCATCACGATGCAGGAGTGCACCGGTCCCATATACTGACCGAAATTTCTCCCCGTGAGGACTCGAACCAGTGCGCATTCCGTAACGCGAATTTTGGGCATGGTGCCTTAGACCACGACATTACATGAAGGGACTGTTAATTCACTTACTGTGTACTAATTTAGTGCGCGTTACGACATGACAGTGCTACTTTGAACTCCAAAGCCCGAAGTACTTTCAATTTGACTATAGCACATCTTCTGGAAAGGAGTTCTAGGAAAGTGTATGTCATAACACGATGTTAAATGAATTGTATACACAACACGGGAGTGAAACTAATGGTTTCACGGTATTATAATATGGAAATGGATGTAGTACGTATTATTTGAACAAAAAATTTCTACTTTGTTGTTTAGAAAACATAATGGATTCTTAAGCCAAGGGGCACTTAAATGAGACAAGTCAGTAATTCAAACGCATAAACTGTGTTTATACATTAATGTCGAATATAAAACATTGTGGCCTATAAAGTGTTGTGAACTTTTGTTTGTTGCTCACGATGCTGGACTGCTGGTAGAGGAAGCCAAATTCCAGGACACCAAAAATAAATGCTATTATAGTGTAATATCGGTCATCGTCGCTACAATTTACTGCTGACATACGTTGCTGTTAATGTAGAGACAATGCCGAGGAGTAGAAACAGGTGGGAACAATACTGTTCAGCATCATCAAATTTAATAAGCCATTAAAAATAATACCAGTGATATACTATTTCTATGATATGAAAGAATATACAAAAACATTTCTTACTGTTTACATGAGATATTTTAGATCCTTCATGGCAGTGAAGGCTGCACAGAATGAGGAAAAAAACATTATATATTACCAGGGTCGACCTTAAGAGTTGCGGGGCCCAATTGGGAACATTATTGGCGGGGCCCATGTTCACGGACAAGAACAACAGAATCTATGCCAGTAAATAAAAGTTGTTATAGACATATCTCTATTAGTCCACAGCTGTGGAGTAACGGTTAGCGTGTCTGGCCGCGAAACCAGGTGGCCCTGGTTCGATTCCCGGTCGGGGCAATTTACCTGTTGAGGTTTTTTCCGGGGTTTTCCCTCAACCTAATATGAGCAAATGCTGGGTAACTTTCGGTGCTGGACCCCGGACTCACTTCACCGGCATTATCACCTTCCTCTCATTCAGACGCTAAATAACCTAAGGTGTTGATAAAGCATCGTAAAATAACGTACTAAAATAAAATAGAAATATCTCTATTATGCAATGAAAATCAATAATTCAGGTATTTAGAACGTGTATGTGATTTAATAAAAAGTAGGCGTACAAATAAAAAAAAAACAATATGTTGATTATCTTTAGATAGTCTAAATACTAAGAAAATAACTTGTTTTAATATCTGGGAAATGACAATGAAAATATTACATTTGTTTTTAATCAAAACATAGAAGTAATAACAACGGCAGTATTAGGAAATAATTTATATTAATTCTAAATATCACTTAATATGAATAGATAATAAAAAGGCATATTACCTTTAATGTGAAGGTCCTGAGTTCAATCCCGGGTGGTGACGGGATTTTTCTTATTGTAGAAACTTTCAGAATGACCCCGAAACTCGCTGAACTTCCTATTAAATTGAATACGGTGTCTTTCCTAGGGTAAAAAGGCCGTCGGAGCCACACCATCTCATTTTAGTGCCAAGGTCAAGAAAACACGGAGATTTGCCTCCGTGCCCCTTCATGGCGTAAGCCTATATATTTGATACATTTATATTTTACCGTCCTATAGAGTTTCATTGATAACAGTAATATTTATATGCAAACCTAGACATGTTTAATGTTTACCTGAAACAAATTTAACGCAAAAGGCCTAATGCAATAATATTGTACTGTGCAGTATTTCATAGTGAAACGTGGTTGCTGAATACTAAGAGGTTTGTTCCAAAGAAAATAATTTGTTACGTCTATATTTGTCATGTCATAATATAATATTACGAGGGTGTGCTGAAAAGTAATACCTCCTAATTTTTTATGTCTAAGTTTTATATTTATTTTAGTTCAACAAAACTAGTAACTTGCTACAACCTTTCTGTTAATACCTGTAGTTTTATTTTTCCACATAATAGCCCTGGTGATGAATATACTTCTCCCAACGGCTGACCACTTTCTTGATACCGTCATTTTAGAATGTTTGACTATGATAACGAAACCACAGTCTCACTTCTGTCTGCACTGCATAGTCAGAATCAAAGAGATGTCTTCTCAGGTGATCTTTATGTTTTGGGAACAGATGAAAATCTGATGGCGTCAGGTCGGGATTATACGGAGGATGATCAACAACAGCGAAACCAAGACGCTGAATGTGTTCTGTTGTCATTGCACTGGTGTGCGAAAGAGCATTGTCATGTTGTAGGAGGAGCTGTTTCATATCTGAACGAACCCTTCAAATTAGTGCTTTGAGTTTTTTTTAGGGTTTCACAATACCTTACAGAATTAATGGTAGTGCTTTTAGGCATGAATTTCATATTATGCACCACACCTTGAATATTCCAAAAGCATGAGTTTGCCTGCTGACGACACAGCCTTGAACTTTTTGGGTGCAGATGATCCTTTGTGGCGGAATTGAATTGATGACCTCTTGTTTTCGAGATCGAAGTGGTGTAACCAGCTTTCGTCACCTGTGACAAATCTTTAAGAATTCATTGTCTTCCCGTTCGTAGCGCAGAAGCAATTATTGGCAAATGTCCAATTTCTTCTGTTTCATGTGAGGAAGGAGCATTCGAGGCACCCATCGTGCACAAATTTTCCGGAATTCCAGTTCTGTAGTTATCACCTGCACACGCTCCCTTGATATGCCACACTGGATTGGCAGGTGTTCCTGCGTTATGCGACGATTAGCTGTAATGAGTCCATTGACACGATTCCGATGAGCGTCATCAGTACGTGGTCTTCCACTGCGTCATTTGTCACACAAGTTGAGAGTTGTACCAGGTTCATTACGAGCACGAGGAGACCAACATCTCACAGTACTGATGTCAACACATTGATCATGTACAACCCTAAATCTCCGATCAATGCCTATCGAGGGCACATTTTCTGCTGTCAATATTTCGATCACAGCACGCTGCTTCAGACGCATCGACATAGTTCTGGTACACGCCGCCATGTTTAAGGCTATAACTCAGAGCTCTCTACTGGCAAAGATACGAAACTTGCGTCACTGAAAACAGAAAGTTCACTGAATACAATGTACTATCGCTAATAATTTAACTGTATTCACAGCGAAAAAAATAGGAGGCATTACTTTTCAGCATACCCTCGTATTTTTTCATTTGACAAGTGACTTTTGTGTCAGAGGGTATTTAAAAACATAGAAATCGAGGTGTCGTCAATGAATGAACAAAAGTATATTTCAGAAAATTATATTACAGTAGTAGGCCTATTTACTGGGTTTAAGCACCTTGTCATAAATGCAAGTCTCAATGTTTCAGGGCTGTTATCGGTTCCAATATCAAGGAAAGTAAGGGAAAACGAGCCTATTATCCACTACAGTGACCATGAGAACGCTTTTGCACATTACATAGTTGTGATGTCACCAGCTAATTAGCTTCATTTAGTACTTAACTGAGTGCTAAAGTAGACAAATTAGTTGTGTAATGATTAAATTATTGGTGCATATTATTATTAATTAGAAGTAACTAATAGAAGCTTGTGTAACAACGTTAATTCTTTTATACAATTTAGATCTAAGGAACGTGACATTCCTATTATACAAGTCAGAAATGAGATCACAACCGAAGTAGTTACTTCATGTATGAGCAGAAACGTTCTGAATCAGGCCGAGTTCGTATCTGACTGCCAGTACAGAACTAAAGATTGTTCTGTTGACATTGTGCGAGTAGCTTGCTATAAACGGATCAGATTTACTTTCAGGCAAGAGAACGCTCAACTTTCGTATAGGAATGAGTCATTGAATTCTTGGAAGAAAGTTTTCTTTTCTGATATTTTGTATTTGTAAAGCTTATATGAAAACCTCAGTATTGAGATTATAAATAACAAAATAAGAGTTTCTAGGTTTATCTAAAAACCACCACACACTGATCAGTGCTAGAGCGTTCTGCTTATAATCCAGAGATCTCTGGCTTAAATCCTCTCCAATCTGAATATGCAACTTTTGTGTTGGGCAAGCCAGCGGTCCAGACAACACAGGATTTCCTCCGAATACTCCGGTTCCCTTGTGACATCCCAACAATTCTCCATCATCATCATTATTCATTCGTTACGAGCACAATGTAGATACTGTGGTAATGTAGGTAATTTGACATTGAAACTTCTAAAGTATTGGCAACTCTTGAAAAGTCTTGGGAAGTTGAATTTGACGAAAACTTGATTTTGTACAAGCAGATGAACACAATCATTGGGATTTCCTTAAATTCCCTAATGGCGAAGTGCATCAACATCGATTAAAAACGTAGTAATCATAGTTAGAATGTAATTTCTGTGCACAATTCATAATCACCGATTATTAAAACATTGTTAGCTGACACCTCATTTAACCAGAGTAAAGTCCATGATGGTACACTGTTTCTACAAAACGACTAAAGGAAAGCATCCATTCTTCTGCAAAGATAATAGTCAACATCTAAAAACGACTGCGTTTACTCCGTTCTACGTTGAAACGAACGTGTCCTATAATTTCGCGTTGCATTTGTTTGCCTTTGGGCGCTGTTATGTTTTCGAGTTGCATTTCTGTGTTTTTCAGTGCTATTAAGTTAAAATCGTACAAAATAAAAAATTGAACACAAAAATGATTATATCCCAATGTGAGTTTGAAGTATTGATAAACTTTATTACTATATTTAAATATATTATATATGAAAAAGATAGAATATCCATAAAGGAGAAGTATGAAGAAGATTAATACGAATGTGTGTACGATCCAGGACGACCCCATTTATAAGAGGAAACTGTGCATTATCATAAAATCCACCCATAACCTCTCTTCGTTTAGCCAGTGACGTAATGAAAGAGATAATCGAGTGTTGCCTCTTAAAATACAGAAAATATCACTTGCATAGAATCGTAATATAAGCAGCCGATCCATAGGAGAAATACAACTGTTTCTGTATTATTTCTGTGACAATGTAGATTTTGATGAACGAAATCTATCCTGAAATTTTCTGTCACCTAATTCCTCGTAAGATTTCTCTCTTTCCACTAAAGAAACTTCACGCTCACCATCATCTCTATCCAAGTAATTCAAGTACTGTACAATAATAATCGTCTTCGAAATAATCAGCTGTGGATGTGGCTGTTTTATTTGGACTACTAATCACTGTTTATCTCCTTTAACCGCTCGAATATGATCGGTTACAGATTACCGTAATTAACCTCCTATTTCAGTCCTAACCGAGGTCAATGCACCGTAAAAACGCTTAATCAGGGGTTAGGTGGCAATTTTAACCGGTGGTTACACTAACCGACGTTGATGCACATTGCCATAAGAATGTTTTGTGGCTAGTCTACCTAAAAATGCAGGATGCAGAGTTCAGAACTAGGTGTTTTCCACAACTCAATGTAAAATAATAAAATAAATTAGTGGCGTCAGCCCCAGTCTGTATTTCTAAGCCATACGAAGTACAATTGTACTCAAATATTTTTCTCTCTTTGTTATGGATACATGACAAGTTCTAAACTAAATAGTGAAACAAAACTGGAAAAATAACTGTAATAGTGCTTGTTACCATTCAGAAATACTGTAATATGACTATATACTCGAAATTGATCTTTTTTCTTAAAACAAACTCTGAAAGATAAAAATTATAGGGCGAAAGTTTCCAAGAAATGTTTAGTTTCGATTCTAATCGTTAAAAATTAAAATACGCTTCACATCGAAAAACTTTTTCCGAGAAAAGTTTCCGAGTGTGGAATAAAAAGAACCCTCGTAACTTCTTTGTCCAGGGTATTTATAATTACATCACAATTATCATAATTATTATCGTCTACCTCATTAAAAGCAGGATTAACTTCACCAATACCATCAACATCATTATTACTACTATCACTACCACTAATATTACTGACATTACATCAAAACCACCATCTCCTTCACCATGGTCAACGTCATTATCTCTACTTACTTACTTACAAATGGCTTTTAAGACACCCAGAGGTTCATTGCCGACCTCACATAAGCCCGCTATCGATCCCTATTCTGAACAAGATGAATCCAGTCCCTACCGTCGTATCCCACCTCCTTCAAATCCATTTCAATATTATTCTCCTATCTACGTCTCGGCCTCCCCAAAAGATCTTTTCCCTCAGGTCTTCCAACTAACACTTTATATGTATTTCCGGATTCAACCATACGTGCTACATATTCTGTCCATCTCAAACGTCTGGATTTAATGTTCCTAATTATGTTTGGTGAAGAATACAATGCGTGCAGTTCTGCTTTATGTAACTTTCTCCATTCTCCTGTAATTTCATCCCTCTTAGCCTTTAATATTTTCCTGAGCACCTTATTCTCGAACACACTTAATCTCTCTCTCTCTCTGTTCCTCTGTCAAGGTAAGAACTCAAGTTTCACAACCATACAGAACAGCCGGTAATATAGGCCTTATTGTTTTATAAATTCTAATTTTAAGATTTTTTTTGGCAGCAGACTATATGACATAAACTTCTCAACCGAATAATAACAGGCAGTTCTTATTCTGCGTTTATTTTCCACACGAGTAGAATTTATATCTGTTAGTGTTGCTCCAAGATATATGAATTTTTCCACCTCTTCAAAGGATAAATTTCCAATTTTTATATTTCCATTTCGTACTATGTTCTGGTCACGAGACATAATAATATACTTTGTCTTTTCGTGATTTACTTCTAAACCTATCTCATTACTTGTTTCAAGTAAAATTCCCGTGTTTTCCCTAATCATTTGTGGATTTTCTCCTAACATATTCACGTCATCATTAGTGTCATTACTAATATACCTACATTTCAAATTACAACAGTTGATATGTATTTCTTTTGTACTTTGCATCTCTTAGTGAACATTATTATTAAATTTAATTATGCATAAGGAAGGATTAACTGCGGTATACGAATGCAATGTGAAGGAATTGTGTTGTTAGAAAGTGAGTGCTTTAGCAGCTTTTAAGCCAACTCAACAACCTGCATCTTGAGGCTGTGACGTAGATAAGTGTGCGTACTTTGTAGTGACGAAGTTACTCTAAGAGCCATTGTAAATCTGTAAGGCAGTGACCCTGAAGGCGACAAAGTTGACAAACGCGGAAGGTGATGACAATTATGATTTAAGTTGAAGTCGGGTGGTCCTCTGTGGTCTTGTGATTACCTGGCCGGTTGGAATCGAGATTCGCGTGTTCAAATCTAGCCCATGGCGACTTAATTCAAGGGACGACAAAATCTTTAGCATGACTTCCTCGTAAGGAAAGTAAAACTATGGGTTCTCTATGATAAATTTAAGGCACGTAATAGGACCGCGAGTCACCGGCATAGCTCAGTCGGCTAAGGCGCTTGCCTTGCCGACCCGGAGTGGCGCTCAGGCGCAGGTTCGATTTCCGCTTGGCCTGGTTGGGTTTTCTCCGACCATAAGGCGAATGCGAGGTAATCTATGGCGAACCTCGGCCTCATCTCACCAAATATCATCTCACTATCATCAATACCATCGACGTCAAATAGCCTAGTATTTGATACAGCGTCATTAAATAACCAACTTAAAAGAATAGGACCGCGAGCCTGAAAGAAAGAGAGCTCCCTGGAGTTGATATCGTCGTTAAACAAATTATGATTACTGCTGCTTACTACTACCGTTGCTACTGCTGCTGCTATTTTACTACTACTGTTGCTATTCCTATTATTACCTATTACTGCTATTACTACCATTACTACTACAACTACTGCTATTTCTTCAACTGCTGTTACTGCTAGTGCTATTACTACAATTGATAATGCATGGCCTGCACGTTCCCCCGACCTCAATCCTTAAACAATCGGTTTATGCAGGAGGCATTCCTAATGCACTTCATCAATATGTCATGAAAGCCGGCGAAACCGTTCGATACCGTGTGGGAGTAATAAAAGGGCGCGACAGTCCATGATCCGACGAGTGCATGCGTGTGTGGAAGCAAGAGGAGAAAATTTTGAACATTTGTTATGAGTTTCTGAATTGACTAACGTTGCAACACTTGCTACCAAGCTGACAATATCTAACAGATGTTTCATTATGTTCTTTCATTAATAACTTAAAAAACTAAGGATTTTTCGGACATATGTTTATATGAACTTTTTTTTTTTTGTTTTGGTGTGAGGAACATGCCCCCAAGGTTTATCAAAGTATTTCTGAAACATCCTGTATATTGTCCACACCTGTGGAGTAACGGTTAGCGCGTCTGGCCGCGAAGCCAGGTGGCCCGGGTTCGATTCCCGGACGGGGTAAGTTACTTGGTTGAGGTTTTTTCGGGATTTTTCCTCAACCCAATATGAGCAAATGCTGAGTAACTTCCGGTGCTGGACTCCGGTATCATTTCACTGGCATTATCACCTTCATCTCATTCAGACGCTAAATAATCTAATATGTTGATAAAGCGTCGTAAAATAACATAGGCCTACTTAAAAAAACCTGTATATTTTCTTCGGCCGTTGGCCTCAGTAGACGATAGAAGTTGAGTGCAGAGGAGAATGAGTCTTAAATGGAAGCTTACCTCGAGCATGAATTGATATCAACTAATCTTCTATATTAACTTAGTTGCACGACATACTAACTTCTTTACGAGTTCCCATTCTTCGTGAACGCTACCTCTGAACAGTCTGAAATATTTGGAACACTTCTTAAACTGCGAAAAAATTTTCCGGTTAGCGAATTCTTGGCGCATGCGTACCAGAATGGCTAGAAATTTGAAACAGACAATAGGTGGTGCAATAATTTTTGGAGTGAATCTCCGGATGCTGTTACGAGACAGTGATGAACATCGCAATTATGAGATTCACCAAAGACGTCAGTTTTTCGATATCATGAAGATACTCGGAGATTTATGACTGGAAAATAAGCTGTTAAAAGGTTTTTTTTTTTCCGACCCACCGTGCTATTCGTCTTTGGCCGTTGCTCTCTTCGTATCTGAAGAGCCTCTGTAGTTAAGAAGAGACTTCAAATAAAGAATTGCATTGCCATATGGGGCGTAAAGTGAACACAACTTGAATCCAGAATTCGCCCTGCCCAATTTACCTGTTAGTTAATTCACACCACTCATCACAACTCCCATTGTACTTGCATGAATACGAACACAAGTGTGAAGTAACAAACAAAGAGGCGAGAAACGGCAAGTCATGCCTCTGTGAACCGACCTCCCGAGTGGCGCGATGGAGACGCTTCTCCATTTGGTAGGACGTTAATATAAATGAGACAAACACCTTAAATATTAACATCGAATTGTTGAACAAGAGGTTCCCGAGATGGAATTTCACAGCTAGCTAGCCAGCCAGCCTTTCTACAAGCTCACTGTGTGCGTAATACGAAACCATAATCGAACAAAAAGTCACCGCAGACAAGAAAAACACACAGTAAGAGCTTAAGTCATGGGAGAGATGGAACCGGTTGCCCGCTTTTGTTTCTGGATTTAGCATCTCTTTGTTGGTTCCCTGATACTCAACTGTCGAACTTTGAACTGGATCGAACGTGTGGCTGTCACAGCCGTAGATGACTTCGGCTTCTGAATCCCCAATGAATACCTGTGGCGTTCGAGCCGAGACAGTTTTTTGTGTTAAGTTGTAGGGGAGACTCGGCTAATTTCGCAGTATTAAGAAGTATAGTAAATCTATCATATTTTTATCAAAATGTTAGTGAAAAATATTATCAAGGTATGTAGAACTGGACGAAATCTTTCATTACCAAATGAGATAAATAAACCTATTAAAATCCAAATATATTTAGTTGTATATACATTACAGTTGAAAAAGAACAACTCGGGTAATTCCGCAACAGTGCGGATAAGTCCGCAATAGGACTTGGCTAATTCCGCAGTAGTAAATAGAGGGGCTGGTAGAGGGGCAGAGAAGGCCTGACGGCCTTATCTCTACCAGGTTAAATAAATAAATCTAATCTAATCTAATCTAATCTAATCTAATCTAATCTAATCTAATCTAATCTAATCTAAATAATTATGAAATACATTATGAAAGTAATATAAAAGGAACAATTTATAAAATGTAACAATGCTCACCTTCTTCACAGCTGTGTAGCAAAACACGAAAAATAGCCAACTTTCGATGTTTCACTGTATTGCTGACAGAGGTGTCGACCAATATCCTGATTTTTTTCTATAACATTCCTCCTGTTGACAGCCTCTCAAAACTTACGTTCACGCTATTGTAAAGCCGCAGTAGAATCATATAATATGCACTACTGCGGAATTACCCGTACTGCGGAATTAGCCGAGTTTCCTCTAAGGAACGAAATTGGCATTTGCCTTAAAACTTCAGCACAATCAATTAAAAATTATTAAGTAAGTGCTATGATGACTGAAAATCTACAGGTACTTTGGACGATGTTGTAAATTAAAATTAGGAAAAGAAATAACGAAGAGATAGTACGTATAAATATTATGAATTAGGTAATGACGTCATGAAGGTGAGCATGGATTAGTAGGTATTATTTTCCATTTTTATTTCGAAACAAAGTATTTATACTGAGAGAACCAATTTTCTGCATAGTAAAGTGAAATTTATGTGCGGGTGTATTGCTTTGCAAAAACAGCAAACATTTCGAAATTTTACCACGATATTTCTCAAGGATAATTTCGAGCACGGTTCTCATATTGCGATCTTCCTGTCCCAAATTCCGCACCAAAATGTGTATGGTGGTGTACAAAGGACAATGAAACCTCAATTTGTCCACTATATCCGCATACAATTCCTTGTTGTATATCCCTTTCAAAATTATGTATTTCACCACCGACCGATGCTCAATTTTATCGAAATTGAATTTTATATCTGACATAATTCAGAATTATTATCATTTACCCTTACTGTAAATTGGCAAAGCTTCATTTCTCACACTAGTTTATTATACCTTGTCGGACCGTAAATAAAACAACTATCGCAATGTCCATATTTTGTATGTTGTACAATATCGTAATATTGTGAAATTTTAATTTTTCTACCAATTTCTTTTCTATTGTTCTATTAAAATTATAGCATATAGCCTATTAACCTGTTATATCCTATAGGATATTTTTGTCAATTTAAGGGTTAAACATGTGTAGGTACTCTTTTCTATGGCAAACTCTTTCGCTTCTGTTTATAACGAAGTCTAAAGCTAACTACACGGCAATACACCTTAGTAGCAATAGTTCTACTCGCAGTCGTTTCATAAAGTTGTAAATAGTATTAGTCGGCATTAAATAGCACCAAAATTAATTTTTGTTGGTAATAAACACTTAGTATACATAATAATAAAATTATTATACAAGAAACAGTTTGTGGCTTGTTATCGAGAACACGCATTCATTGCGAATGAGTTGAAGGTTCCGATAACAATGAAAACTGGCGTCACTTTTCTTAATCAATTTAACACCAATGGCAATGTTTGTAATCTCGCGACTGCAGATAGTTAACGTTGGAATGGACATTTAACATTTTTATAGATTGTATTGTGTTAATAGTGTACGAACCAGTTGATAAGTTTTATCTTTTAATGACAAATGGCAATGAATTTCTTGAACAACAGTACTAATCACTAGATTGTGCACCAATATGCCTGGGTTAAATAAAAAATCTCTCCGCAGTGCATATGAAGGGAAGGCATATGTCACTGTTGATAGTGATTCGTCCGTCGGATGGGGACGTTAAGCCTGGCTGCCTCCTTGGTGCTATTCAACAGGAGTAGGCTACGTGCCGGCACCGGGCTTTCCTTTCTCCCTTCCTCGCCTTCACCCATTCCCTACAATACACTTACACATAGACTCACCTAGTACACGACATAACTCTTCACAGATACACATCATGCATAACGTGGCTC
This sequence comes from Periplaneta americana, assembly GCF_040183065.1. Lineage (NCBI taxonomy): Eukaryota > Metazoa > Arthropoda > Insecta > Blattodea > Blattidae > Periplaneta > Periplaneta americana. The sequence continues at coordinate 148,404,629 of NC_091119.1, read as the reverse complement.
GCCGAAGTGGTGTGCAACTTCAAAATGGGTCATAGTCCTGCCATCTATCTGCAGTATGTGGAACCCGAATCACGTTAAGTGAAGTGGATAGGCATTGGCAAGACAGTATTTTTAGTATTCCATATTATCTTTTCCTATTGTTGATAAAAAATTTCAAAATTAGTAACAGAGTCTCTAAGAATGGGATGCTGATCAGAAAAGGGGAAATAAGATTGTTCTGTTGTTTTCAGAGAGGTGAAACAAAATTTAGGTGGAATTATTTTGCTATGAACGAAATATGAGTTCACCACTTCGACTCTGAAACAAAATATAAATAAAATAAATAAATAAATAAATAAATAAATGGATGAATGAATGAATGAATACATGAATTAATTAATATCTCAATAAATAAATACATAAATAAATAAATAAATAAATAAATAATAAAGTGAGGAAAATGTTGCAAAAATCCAGATTACTATTGATATTTTGGAAAATGAGACACTATTAATTGTGTATTTGTTGCTTCTATTTTTGTTCTGCTAAGCATTTATGCATCTTCTTTCTCGTTTCTGTTTTGTCTCAAACTTTAGTAACGATTCTTTTCTTTCGGGATTTGAAAGAGTGAAATAATTAATGAAATATGAACTGTAGATGCAGTATGCCTATATCTACTTATTTAAGAAGTGTTCACTTATTTATAACAAAAAATACACTTATATCCCCTACAAATCTTCAATATTTCATTTGAAATAATCCGAAAAATATTTGTGACAACATAATATGATTCCAAGGATATAATAAGCAAAATAATATTAATTTTGGCTGAAGCCCCTTTATAGAGAAATATGTTCTTTTAGGTATTCTATTCTAAAGCTGGGCAATACTTTACATCCCTTTCAAAGGAAGCCAAGTAAGAAAATATCATCTTTCTCGGCCGAATTTGAACCCGAGCTGTCCAACAATAAGAAGGAAAGACTCACTATGTTGAAGCGGAGAAAGATCTGTGACCTAATTCCAGGAAGTAGAGCAATGGTGTCACGAAATCAGCATGGCAACTTATGATTTTGAAGTTACTATGGTCCGTCCCAGGAAAATGTGAAGTAAGTTTGCGCATGTGGGCGGAGTGAATGGGCGGAGTCTATGTGTGCCGGAGTGTATTGCGGGCAGCATCTGCTCGAGGCCGTTAAGGGGCAAGATGCTCGTGGTAGCAGATGGTATTAACAGGAAATGTGGCCAGATTTCTTAATGTCTATAGATCCCCTCCCTGCAAGCTCGCTTCGTTCAAGCAATATCTCCCCCTCAGAGCGGTTATTGGTCCTAGCTCTCCCACATACCACATGCGCAGAAGACTTGTTTCGTCTTTCTACTCTACAGATGCCTGGGACGGACCATAGATATGGCGCGTGCTCCGCTGCATAAGACTGCTTGTAACTGTATGATTGCTCAGCTTTCAGGCAGGGATGTAGAACAGAGTTGCCAGATCTTAGATTTACCAAAGAGGGTGAGCCTTTTTCCAGCATGCCTAATACTTGCGTTCAATATGAGAGTGATATGAGTATGGGCAAAGTTGATATGTCATGATTGAACAAAGAGAGAGAGACAGAGAACTATTTATTCATGTGAGGTTAAAAAACTAATATGGTTATCAAAATTGCTATTTTAATAAAAGCATTCTAGAATTTGCTTTCTCCTTGAATTGTTAATAGCAGAACATCGCAAGATCTAGGAATAATTGAGACAGCAATAGTAGATCCATAAACAGCTCATTTCTACGACTCATAAAGCTGTTTCTGAAATCATGTAATATTATTATAGAAAATAGTTCTACAATTATGCAGTTTTCTGACTGCAGTTTTAAATTTGCTTGCTGGATCAATATTCCCCACATTTACAAGAAAACCTAGGTAGCATTAAGCAAGTTCATCTTCAAAAACTGTCTAGAGTATGTTAGGTGGATTCTCTTGTGACAGAAAATAAGAGTTTACGGCTCCAAAATTCCTTAGCAGCCTTTCAATTTCTGGAATCAAAAATAGCCTTGTGGGCACATGACGGATAATTTCAGTAAATTTCATATCAAGCCACTCAAAAAACTTTTTAAAAGAGACATTTTTCTTGTTCGTTTGTGTCAAAGTTTTGATGCTCCAAAATTCCTCAGCAGCCTTTCAATTTCTGGAATCAAACATAACCACCTTTTGGGCACATGATGGATAATTTCAATGAATTTCATATCAAGCCACTCAAAAAACTTTTTCAAAGAGGCATTTTTCTTGTTCGTTTGTTTCAAAGTTTTGATGCTCCAAAATTCCTTAGCAGCCTTTCAATTTCTGGAATCAAAGATAGCCACCTTGTGGGCACATGACTGATAATTTCAGTCAATTTCATGTCAAGCCACTCAAAAATCTTTTCCAAAAAAGTATTTTTGTTGTTCGTTTGTTCCAAAGTTTTTATTTGTATAGGCTATATTTTTTTTAAGGAAAAACTGTTGGTTGTAAAAATCAAGTGTTCTTTTAGTACATTAAGAGAAAACTATCCATGAGCTGACGTATGGCATCGTACTTCCATCAAGGAGTTCTTAGAACCATTGAGACTTTCATCGGAGCACATAGATGAAAATCATCACTTTTCTTCGGGTCCAACGCATTCACAGAGTGACAATTCTGATGGGTTATACGAATACATACGAGTGTCATGATTGACTAGTGGTATTGATTTAGCAGACGACCGCAGACGACCGTGACACATTAATAGTGTTTTCACACGAGATTTTATTGTTCACGGAGTATGTCCTTGTGGAAATGTTAATAACTTCAACGGAATCCGAAACTTCTCTTCAAAGAGCAGACGATGTAATTCATACAATGTGAGAAAAATGCAGTTGTGCAACGTTAATACCTGGACTATATATTTTAAATTTTAGTATTCAAAAGGGGCGTTTGAGGATATCAATAATAATTAATTTTAAGTTCTGAAAGGATCACAGTTTATGTTTGAAAATTGTAGCAAATATTTGCACCAGATGGGCATAAGGTTTTTATCACTAACCTGAAGACTAAACCCATATTAACATCTGTTACGGACAAAGTCGCAGTTGGAGTTTTTCGTGAGTTTTTCCCGTTTCCTCATGTTAGGGATCATCACTTTTACTTTTTCGTATCATCTACATTCCATTATCACTCCATAACATGTCCCGCACACCACCAGCTGGCGATGCACGGAAGGAGGCTGGTCTAGGGAAGAGTTGTTATTGCTTGTTCGGAGTCTAAAATCTCAGAGAACCTTAGTCCAGTCAGCTAGTGTGGGTTAGGATTGCGCATAGCCAATACTAAAGGAAAATAATCTCAAGACTAAGGCCTATGTTATTTCATGTTGTTCAAATTTCGTCCTTTCGTTTTTAACAATTGAACCGAAAGTTTATACAGCTTCATTCGTGTCCAAAATTTTCTCAGAGCACAGACTGAATAAGTATCAAGGATTGACAATTAATCTTTTGATAATATATTTATGGAAGACGTTTTTAGTCTATTTACTCCAATTCGTTTCTAAATTGATCGGAATAATGTGTCGTGTTAAGAATTTATCGATGAAAAATTTCGAAAAATTGAGTGGTGAATTATAAAACATTTTTTGACATTTTTGCTAACACATATTCTGTAGTTAAATAGGTAACTTATGTTGATATAATCTCGTTAATTTAAATCATATACTTGTCAAATGCATTCTTTTGGGACTAACTTATAAACGAAATAAACTTTATTATTTCGTTTATGGTAGTTAAATCATTAATAACATTGTATTATTACTTACGAATTTGCTATGCAAGCTTTATAATCCTATACATTGAGCCAAAATGAAATGTTCAATTTCATAATAATAAAATTATTCCAGTTGTAACGAAAACTGGTAGCGCAACTTCGGGCAATTGAATCGTGAAATGCAGAAACCCCACAAGTCAATTATTTTTCTCAAATTCAGTTTTTCATATGGTTGTAACATTCATACATAGGCCAGTGCAGAAATCTCACAAGTCCAGTGCGCAGTATACATCTCATAGTAGCAATAAGTTCCAGTGAATTACAGGACATTTCAGGAACACCATAAATATTCAGGGCATGTGAAATTTTTTAGAACAAAAAAAAATTCAGCCTGCTGTCCCTTCTTTATAGGACTAAAGAAATTTGAAAAGTTAAATGCTATTCATATAATTTTTATTTTTGTATGTTTGTGTACTTTTTTAAGTTTCTTGACTTAAATATACATTTAAAGTTCTTCATAAGATAAAAAAATTGCCCTTCTCCGTCCTGTTTACTTAAAAATTGTCTTAAATAAATAAAATTATTGTTACAAGTTATGAATTGAAGGTTCTTTTTTTTTAAAAAAAGAACCATAGTCCAAAAAAATACAAATTTGAGATATTAAACATATGGTTGAGCGTATTGTAGGCCTATGTTATAGGAGTGAAAATTTTTAATGGTTTTCATAAAACAACCATAGTCCAAAGACTTCTTTGTGTGAAAACAGTCATTGTCCAGCTAGGACGATGGTAACATTTACAAATATCCCATTCATATCACCTTGAAACATTTATCCATACAATTTTAAACTGTCGTAGATTGGCAGTACTGCTTCTTACGTACTCGACAAAAACCACCTCAGTGAAAAATACTTTAGCACGTGAATTGTTGTATTAATTTGGAGTCATCTTTAGGTGCAGAAGTAACGAAAGGAGAAGAAACAGGATATATTATAATTAAGATTAAAGGAGAGGCACACTTCACCCACAACAGAGTATTTTTTCTTAAAACAAACATTGTCCACAGTTATCTACATTTAGATAATATGTATTTCTATGAGGCAATTTAAGTTAAATTTACTTCAGTTTTCTCGAGTTTCTACAACATCTTAAGAAATGGCATAATGAATTTCATACTTGAAGTGTCAACAAAACCCATGCCAGTTAGCTTTTGTTTCTCCTGATAATTTATGTTTTTTTTTGTTCTTTTTTTTTTTAACTCTTCAATTGCAGAAACATCACATGTTCAGGCAATTCAAACCAGAAAATACTGAAGAAAAAAATTAAAGTTCATGTACGTTAAACATTTGAACTTATTATTATACTTTAAAAAAAAAATAGTCACTTCAAAATACCAAACGCTTTTAAAGACAATCAGTTTTTTGTGCTTCCTGAAAAATTTACTCAAATGGACATGTGAGGTTTCTGCAATTCACGATTCAGACAAGGTGCCGCTTTAGCACTAGTTTTAAATCTGGAATATAGTGTTTTTAAAATTTCAAAAAGCATTTGAAAGTTTATACATTTCTGAAAAAAAAAATCTGGTTTGACCGTTTTTCAATCCATAAATTCTGAGCTTAAAGAACTTTCAGTAGGATGATATCTGTTGTATACGTCATAAGTACATATCCGGACGTAGAGAATAAAAAGAAAGAAGCTGAATGATGTAAATGCAAACAAATCCGAAGTCGATAAGTTCTAGGGCTCATGTGAAACCTGCCTAAAAACCTCAAGAATAGCTAGGTCTACATACATTCGCTTTGTGTATAACAATCGCACTTTTATTCATATTACATAATTTCGGGGAAGTCCAAAGTCTAGACATTTCGAAATAGTTGATAGACTATTCTCAGAATTAAGTTTCATATTGCATTCATGCCAGATCTTCGTAGGTATATTTGTGCAAATAACCTCGCTGCTCAGTTGTCAGTGCCTTGATGTTGTCTCAGAGCACACTTCTCTTTTTATGTTGAGTTTTGAGATGTTTGAAGACCTTCACGGTGGAATATTATTAGTATGGTAATCTACTTACGTTCTATTCTTCTCTTCATGTCACTATTTTTAAATAATAGATATTCTAAGAACAGATGTAAACATTGCCATATTCATTTTTCTTATTCTTTCTTGTTGGCGTTGTGTGCAGAGGTGTTGAAAAGTCTATTTCAATTCGCATACATATGGGTGTTTGCTATAATACGTCCCGTTAAAATTTCAAATTTCCTGCGCCATTGCAAGCTGTACGGAATGAGTACTGGTTCGTGTCTTCTTGAAATTTCTACAAGTGTATGGGAGCCTCTGACCATGTAGTATCATCACAGTCTAGTATATACAGTCACGAAACTCAATACGTAGTAAATATGCATCCATATATAGTTGCTAACCACTAGGATCGCTGCTATCGCCTCATTACAAACAATGCGAAATAGTACCGGCACAGTCTATTGTTCTTAGCACCCTCACAACTCAAGCTTCGTGACTGTATATACTAGATGCGGTATTATGAGAACCGTATCCGTTACGTTTTTTCACTGCAACCTTTTTGATGGTGATGAATCTGAATGTTTCCATTTCTTGCTACTACTCTTGGTTTCAAGAGTGCATTGGTTATTTTAGATCCCAGAAGATGGATGGATAGAACAGAGAAAAATTCTCTCCGGCACCGGGACTCGAACCCGGGTTTTCAGCTCTACATGCTGATTCTTTATCTACTAAGCCACACCGGATTCCAGTTCCGATGCCGGATCGAATCTCCTCAGTTTAAGTTCTACCTCCCAGTTTTCTCTTTGGTATCCTATCCTCACGTACTGTGTCACAGAATATGTGACAGTGGCATACAAAGTCAAACGCACTATGCACAGAGGTGCACTCATTACGAGTGACTAAGTGGCCGGGATCCGACGTGATGAGCGCCGTCTGGAATCACTAAGTGCTTACTTACGCATGTCATATTATTATGATGGACCGAAATACATAGCATGTAGAGCTGAAAACCCGGGTTCGAGTCCCGGTACCGGAGAGAATTTTTCTCTGTTTTATCCATCCTTCATCATATGATAACGCAGAATTCCTGCACGGAAATATCATATGTACTTCGGTAGGCTACATCATAATAATATATCCCAGAAGTTCGGGCATATATTTCGGTCAAAATAGGCAGGCAAGTAGACGCGTGAAATTCAACAAATAGGCAGTATAATAATCAAAATAGGCATTTAAAAATTATGAAACTATACAGTAAAATGATAAAAATAGTAATTTAATATAGGCTACTTAATGTATTACCTCTGTATCACATTTTAGTACTTACTCTTACTTTTCTTTGTTACATGCCACGAGATCATCCCAGATAAATGCGTTCATAGCATAATGTCCAATATTTAGAAAATCCATCACAAAAATGTCCACAACTAAAATGTCCAATCAAATAAGGCCACTAATCAAAATGTCCAATAAGCAGAAATGTCTATTCAACTGAGCTTACAGAAGAGTGGTGGGTGGGACAAAAATGCTGGTGCATATAGTCGATAATGTTACGAAATATTGATTTTATATGAGATGTTATTTGGGTTTGAAATTTTTCATTGTCTAAAGGGATGTGATTATTGTGTACCTTTGCTATTAAATATTCTTCTGCTGTGTTACTTTGCTATAGTTATTCATGGTTTTCATGTATATATTATATGCCCGTTATTTATTTATTTATTTATTTATTTATTTATTTAACCTGGTAGAGATAAGGCCATCAGGCCTTCTCTTCTCCTCTACCAGGGGATTACAACTACAATATTAAGAATACAATTACAATTACAATTAATTAGATGTTGTGTAAATTTTGATTTGTTCTTGTTGAACCGAAAATCTGATTTATGCTTATTGAATATTACGTTTCTTCCGTCACACATTACGCACCACTCAACATGACCGCCGCGTAAGTAAGCTCAAATTTTTCAATATATTTACATCTACATCCATTTTAAATACTTCTAAAAAATTGTTTTCCAAATTACCTTACAGATTAAAGCAATAACTACAAGAAGTAATATTCAACTCTGCCATAGTCCACAATATGTAACATATGTAATTTTCTGTACAATATTTTAACACTTGACCACTATGTAAATGTTTTATTGTATTTTAATTGTATGTACACACTATTGTAGAATGTATCCTCATATATATATATATATATATATATATATATATATATATATATAAGACCTGAAATGTTCGAACGAGCGAAAACGTTTGTTATATAAATCGTAATTTCTACTACAGATAAGTAGTTATCTGTTACAGTCACTTACACAAATTGAGGAGTTCCCTGGAATAAGAACTCAACGTACGTTACGTCGTTTTCTTATTTCCACCAAATATTCAATCTTTGTGATGTTGATATAACTGTATTATATTACTTCTATTATATATAACTATCTTTGTGATGAAGTTTGTTGGAATAACTTCTATTGAAGTGCGTTGTAGGTGGGTTAATAAAAGTCCGAAGTCTTTTAAACAACCAAGGGCTGCCAATACTTAAGCTTATTAATCAATCTTGAAATAACAAGGCGTTGTACAGTGATGAAATGAGGATGATGATTATTCGTAGCCACGTGGGCCACTCGTCGCCTTCCTCCGCGCTTCTGCTCACTGCAGAGCTACTGTAATAATACTAATTAAGTGACTGAATCCCTCCAATGATCACCGCGCCTTTTTATGGCCTGTCCATAGTGACGCTAGGGTGACCTTTGAAGTCCGCGTGATCGCCTGTACTCGGCTTGGCGTCCCCATGCTATAACCAGTGCAATGACCTGATTCTGGACTGAAAGATAAGCCCTTAGTCATTAATCACAGTACATACATGACTCAATTAGTAATTATCGGTCTAGTCTGCACGAGTTATGAGGATGGAATACATTTTAGACTTACAGTATTAACAAAGTTACTCTTAACATTAATTATAATCATATCAATTACAAGCATACCAATTATAATCATGTCAGTCACAATCATACCAATTATGTCCCTACAATAAGTGGCGCTTATCACATCTTTAATAACACACCTCCCTCGTTATAAAATATTATTTCCCTCCAACAAACACAGCATCCCTAGAAACATTTGAATGTCGTTCTGCGCAATGCTGTTATACCCACAGACTTAATAAACAACCGCGTTATACTAGATCTAAAATAGTTAATGCTCTGTATTTCAAATGCAATATTTTAGCTAAATTTCACCTGTGGCTTCTCTTACTTCAATAAATGAAATGGAGAGATGTTGACAGAATGATATCGATGTCAATTCTGGGTAAAGAGTAGAACTCATACAAACTACTTCGACCTTCTCACGCCACAAGTGTCACTGTTTTTTTTAATAAAAATCCCGCTCAAGTTTTCTTTTTTATGGCACTGTTTACATCAAACTAATAGATTCAGGTTTTATAACTTACCTTTCCTCTCCTTATTCTACACCGGTGTAGGCCTACCTTCATGTCGTGTATATTGGGATCTTGCAAATTTTATATTCTTAATACTACCTGCAATATGAAAGTAAAACTGAGAACAACTGAACCGGAATAAAGTGTTTGAGACGTTTACAAACCCCTGACATACCTGGAACTTAGCTTCTGGGGTCCGAACCTCCTACAGAGCCTCAACTCGGGAATCGGAAGGTCAGGTCCAACGACATCTCGTCCCTTCTCAATTACGCGCACATTGACAAAAGCGAACGCCTACCGGTGGCTTGTATAAATCACTGCGATAACAATGCCATCATCTGCGAAGCGAACAAGCCTGCTCGATGAGGCGGGCTGATACAGGGCCCGACAAAAAACCTCTGCCATTTTGTAGACTTGTTTATAGCCTGTCTCGTGCGCAGGCAGTGAATGTGGGTTATTTCCCGTTTATGACAAATGCCACCCCAACAATCGTTCATGACGCTCCACAAGGGCTATCATGTCACAAGATTTCATCCACTCTTTGTTATTACCCTCTCGAGAAATTTCGCACGCTCGGAGAATCTATTGACATTCTTTTGCGTATGGTAAACATATTTTTCTATGGTAGTGAGTCTGTGATGGCCATTAAAAAAATAATTCCGCCGTTTTGAGGTGGGTGGCCACGCAAATTTATTGTAACAAATATCGATCCTTCTGTAACAGTTTTTATGATATTATGTGAAGTTTGGTTGAAGGTTATTTAAGTGCCAATTATTACAGGAATTTTTTTTAGTTTCTTCGATATTTTTTTTTCCTAAGAATCTTAATAAGAATAGGAAGAAAATAATTAATGTCTGTACGAATGAATGAGTAAATACTATTACAAATGAATTAATTAATGAAAAACCTCCTGCAGTAACTAAAGTTGATGAATGAACCAAAGCAGATACTGGAGTAGGAGCTTAAATCTCACAAACGACACGCGGATGAATTAACAAAAGTACTGATAAACTAAAAAAAAAGAATGAAGGAAAAAACAAAGAACGGAAAAATTCAACTTTAAAATTATAAATGAAGGAAAACGACACGCGGATGAATTAACAAAAGTACTGATAAACTAAAAAAAGAATGAAGGAAGAAACAAAGAACGGGAAAATTCAACTTTAAAATTATAAATGAAAGAAAAGGATTGAGTACGGTAAAGAACGAATTGAACTAATAGATAAATGAACGAACATTTGAAAGGATGAATGAAGTATCACACGAAAAATGAATGATAGAAGAAAAATATAAATTAAAAATAAATCAAGAAAATTAATTAACAAATCAGTGAAGGAAAAATTAAAGAAAGGAAAGAGAATAAACAAATTAACCATCTGAAGAAGGAAGGAACGATTGAATAGATGGATAAACAATGGAATTATTGCACGAATGAATGAACGACGACACGATTAAACAAACGACTGAAGGAAACAACAAATGAAGGATATTGTAATTTATGTAACAAATGAAGAAAGAAACAATTGAATAAACAAATGAAGGAAGGAACGACTGAACAAAAGATTAAAGGGAGGAACGATTGTACAAACGATTAAAGGAAAGAACGGTTGCACAAACGATTAATGGAAGGAACGACGAATGCACAGACGATTAAAGGAAGAAACGATTGTACAAATGATTAAAGAAAGGAACGATGATTGGACAAACTAATGGGGAACGGTTGCACAAACGATTAATGGAAGAAACGACGATTGCACAAACGATTAAAGGAAGAAACGATAGTACAAATGATTAAAGAAAGGAACGATGATTGGACAAACTAATGGGGAACGGTTGCACAAACGATTAATGGAAGAAACGACGATTGCACAAACGATTAAAGGAAGAAACGATTGTACAAATGATTAAGGAAAGGAACGATGATTGGACAAACTAATGGGGAACGGTTGCACAAACGATTAATGGAAGAAACGACGATTGCACAAACGATTAAAGGAAGAAACGATTGTACAAAGTATTAAAGGAAGGAACGATTGTACAAAGTATTAAAGGAAGGAACGATTGTACAAATGATTAAAGAAAGGAACGATGATTGGACAAACTAATGGGGAACGGTTGCACAAACGATTAATGGAAGAAACGACTATTGCACAAACGATTAAAGGAAGAAACGATTGTACAAAGTATTAAAGGAAGGAGCGATTGTACAAAGTATTAAAGGAAGGAACGATTGTACAAATGATTAAAGAAAGGAACGATGATTGGACAAACTAATGGGGAACGGTTGCACAAACGATTAATGGAAGAAACGACGATTGCACAAACGATTAAAGGAAGAAACGATAGTACAAATGATTAAAGAAAGGAACGATGATTGGACAAACTAATGGGGAACGGTTGCACAAACGATTAATGGAAGAAACGACGATTGCACAAACGATTAAAGGAAGAAACGATTGTACAAATGATTAAGGAAAGGAACGATGATTGGACAAACTAATGGGGAACGGTTGCACAAACGATTAATGGAAGAAACGACGATTGCACAAACGATTAAAGGAAGAAACGATTGTACAAAGTATTAAAGGAAGGAACGATTGTACAAAGTATTAAAGGAAGGAACGATTGTACAAATGATTAAAGAAAGGAACGATGATTGGACAAACTAATGGGGAACGGTTGCACAAACGATTAATGGAAGAAACGACTATTGCACAAACGATTAAAGGAAGAAACGATTGTACAAAGTATTAAAGGAAGGAGCGATTGTACAAAGTATTAAAGGAAGGAACGATTGTACAAATGATTAAAGAAAGGAACGATGATTGGACAAACTAATGGGAAACGGTTGCACAAACGATTAATGGAAGGAACGATGATTGCACAAACGATTAAAGGAAGAAACGATTTTACAAGTGATTAAAGGAAGGAACCATGATTGAACAAACTATTAAGGAAAAGAACGATTGGAAAAACGAATGGGGAACGAACGGTTGCACAAAAGATTAATGGAAGAACGAAGACTACACAAACGATTGATATTACTAAGGCAATTACACCTCCTAACTTGTTTGGGATTGATCGTAAAATTGCATATGCAAATAGGAAATATAATAGAAAAAAAGATAATTTTCATTAGTTATACCGCCGTTATAATGAAGATCTTTTTATAAAGGAAGGAACGATTGCACAAACGATTAAAGAAGAGAGCAATTGCAGAAACGATTAATGGAAGGAACGATGATTGCACAAACGATTAAAGGAAGGAACTATTGTACAAACGATTAAAGGAATAAACGATGATTCCACAAACGATTAAAGAAGAGAACGATTGGACAAACGAATGGGGAACGAACGGCTGCACAAACGATTAATGGAAGGAACGATTGTACAAACGATTAAGGGAAGGAACGATTGGACAGACGAATGGGGAACGAACGGTTGCACAAACGATTAATGGAAGGAACGATTGTACAAACGATTAAGGGAAGGAACGATTGGACAAACGAATGGGGAACGAACGGTTGCACAAACGATTAATGGAAGGAACGATTGTACAAACGATTAAGGGAAGGAACGATTGGACAAACGAATGGGGAACGAACGGTTGCACAAACGATTAATGGAAGGAACGATTGTACAAACGATTAAGGGAAGGAACGATTGGACAAACGAATGGGGAACGAACGGTTGCACAAACGATTGAAGGAAGGAACGGTTGTGCAAACGATTAAAGAAGAGAACGATTGGACAAACGAATGGGGAACGAACGGTTGCACAAACGATTAAAGGAAGGAAAGATTGTGAAAACAGTTAAGGGAAGGAACTATGATTGCACAAACGATTAAAGAAGAGAACGATTGAACAAACGAATGAAGAAAGGAACGATTGCATAAAAGAATAAAGGAAGTAACGATTGAAGGAAGGAATGAGCGAGCCATCTATCGAAAAAGGAATGAATAATAGGGGCAATGAGTGTACTTTCTAACAAGCAAAAGAAAGGATGATTGAGTGAATGAATGAATTTTTGTGAAATAAAGGAAGAAATGATTGTCAATCGAGTAAGCATCTAATGGAAGGAAGATGGAAGGGATTCTTGTGCGAACAAATCAACCATCTAATGATTAAGGAAAATAAAATGAAACAGATGAATTGTGGGTGAATATACGTACAAAGATATTGCTTTTTGCTTGAATATTTTAATGATCAAGTGTCGGTATCTTAAAGACCCGTTTAGAGCATCAGAAAGACTTGTAAGATTCACAGTAACGATATAGCCTAATACACGAATAACAGTTTCATATTCTAGAATCCCATCACCGACTGCACCATGCCTTATTTTTTCTCTGTGGGATGAAGAAAGAAGGGCGGTGGGAAAGAGATACCATACCATTTCTGCAATTATGACCACACACACAGCAACATCACTGGGAATGGGGGAAGTACTTTTGTGCAGCATTTAGTCAGCCCTAGGCTTAGATATGTGAACCCATATTTCATTTTTTTGTTCGTATGAATGAAGTATCGCTTTAAGCGAATTTAAGGTACAATAATATCCCTATAGCCGAGGGCTGTTTTATCTACGTAACAAGTTTAGCTAACGACGTCTGAAAGGTTTAAATCGTTGCGGTTTTCGAGTTAAGTGAACGACACACCTTTGTCCCACCTTTTGGGAACACTTTTCCCCCTTCAGATGGCAAGAACATTAATAACATATAGATCACACGGTCAAGTGTTATTAATGATATTTCTTCTCTTTAAGCCACTTTTTAGTTTCTGCGAAGTGTTCACTTTATTTTGACCTCTATTTCCTCACAGAAAGTAAATTCCATCTGCTCCTTCTACTTCTCCTTCATATCTTCCACCTCTTTCGCTTTTTTCTTCTCCTTTTCCAGATTCTTGTCATCTCTCTCATTCTCTTTCCCTGATTCTTCTTCCTGTTCTGCTCTTTCTCTACTTCTCTTCATTCATAACTTTCTCCTTTCCGCTTCCTTTTTCTCAATGTTTCTTCTGATTCTCTCTCCCTTATTCTCCTTCTTCTTCCCTGGTTGTTATTGTTTCTTTTCTTCTCTTCCCTTGATTTTCCTCCTCATCCTCCCACGCCATTTCTTTTCAGAGTTCTTCTTCCTCTTCGCTTTCCCCGATCCTCCTCCTCATACCCTCGTTCTTCTGCCTATATTTTCTCCTTCACTTTTCTTGATTGCATTCCTCTATCTTTTTCTTTTTTTATACCTTGTTCTTCTTCCCCTTCCCTGAGTCATTCTTTCATTTTCTTTATCCTATTTTTCTCATTATCCTTCTTTTCCCCTGATTTTTCTCCTAATTCTTTTTCTCTTTCACTGACTTTTCTTCACCTTCCCTTTGTACTTCCCTGATTCTTCTCCCCTTCTCATTCTATCTTTCCCTTATACTTTTTCTCCTTGATCTTCTCCGATTCTGCACTTTTTCTTCTTTTCTTTATTGTACTTCTTCTCTTTCCATTATTCTTCAGCTCCTTCTCCTTCCTTGCTTATATACCTCCTCCTCCTTTTCTTCTTTTTCCTTAATTTGTTTTCCCTTCTCTTTCTCTGATTCTTGATCTCCTCCTATTTTTCCTGATTTATTTCTCCTAATCTTTCCATCATTCATCACTTACATATATTTCTTTATCTGTTTCTGTGGTATTATTACTCCTTTTCCTTCCCTCAGTCTTCACCTCTTTCTCTTTCTGTTCTCTTTCCTTGATTTATTTCTCCTTGCGTCATTCTTAAGCTCTCTTTGTTCTTCTCTTTTTCTGATTTATTCTCCTTCTCCTTCCCTGATTCTTCAGCTTTATCTCATCTTTTCTTTCCCAGATTCTTTACCTCGTTCTCTCTCTTATTCTCTTCCCCTGATTTATTTTTCCTTCTCTCCCTGATTTTTCACCTCCTTTTTCTTCTTCTTCTTCTTCTTCTTCTTCTTCTTCTCTCTCTCTCTCCTTCTCTCCGATTCCTCACCTTATTCTCTTTTTCCGATTTATTTCCCCTTCTCTTTTCGTGATTTATTCCTCCTTTTTCCCTCATTTCTCTCTCCTTCTCTTTTCCTGATTAATCACTTCCCTATCCTTTTTCTTCTCTGCCCTTGATTTATTTTTCCTTCTTTTTCCTGATTAATTTCTCTTTATATTTTCCTAATTTTTCAGTTTGTTTACTTTCTTCTTCTCATTTCTTGATTTATTTTTCCTTTTCTTTCTCTGATTCTTCACCTCCCCTTTCTTCTCTTTCCCTGATTCTTCACTTCCTTGTCTTCTTTTCTTTACCTGATTTATATCCTTCTCTTTCTCTATATCTTTCCCTGATTTATTTCTCCTTCTCCATCTCTGATTCTGCACTTCCTTCTCTTTCTTCTTCTATTTCCTTGATTCATTATTTCCGTTTTCTCCTTATTTCAGTGACATTTCTCCTTCTCTTTCACTGATTCTTCACTATGGTTTTCTTCTCTTTGCTTCTCTTTTCTTGATTTCTCCTTCTCATTTCTTGCTTCTTTTACTTCTACTCTATCTCTTTTTCTTGCACTTTTCCTCCTTCCTCTCTCATTCTTTTTTTCCTACTCCTTCCATGATACTTTTCCTCTTTCCTTTGTTCTTCTGCATATTCTTCTATTTCCCTTATTCTGTTTCTTCTTCACTTCTCTGTTTTTCTCCTTATTAACTTTCTCTTTCCCATATGCTTTTCCCATTCTCCTTTTCTTTGCTGCTTTTTCTCGTAATTCTTTTTAATTTTGCCTGAGACTTTTTCGGCTTTCCTTTCTATTTCCCTGATCCTTCTCCCTCTTCCCCTTTCCTTTTCCTCTTATACTTTTTCCTTTTCCTTACATGATTTTGTACCTCCCCCTTTTTTCCTTCTTCTCTTTTCTTAATTTATTTCTCCTTCTCTTTCCATAATTCTTTACCTCATCCTTCCCTTATTGTTCATCTCCTATTATTTCTTCTTCTTTTTCCTTGATTAATTTCTCCTCCTCTTTCTTTGATTCTTTACGTTCTCTTTCACACCATTAGTTCTCCTAGTCTTTTCCTGATCCTTAATTACCTCCTCTTTCTTTTTCCTTTCTCTGGTTTATTTGTACTTCTCATTCCCTGGTTCTTTTTCTTCTACTCTGTCTCTTTCTTATTCTTTTCATTTTTCTTTCCTGATTCTTCTCCTATTTTTCCTTCTCTGATTCTTTTCTTCTTATTCTCTGAATCTCCTCCCTCCCTTTTCTTTATATTATTCCTTCTCTAATTCATCTTCTGCTTTAATTTTTGTTAAACACAATCGAAAGGAAGATAAGTGTTTAAATTTAGTGTAAGAACTGCGAAAATAATATACAGAAACCATATAAATATAAAGAAAGCAGAATACGAATATAAAAAGATAAATAATAACACTGTATAAATACAGTTTAACAGATCAGGAACATAACTATTAAAGATGATTAAAATGAATTAAAAGGAAGAAAAAAAAATATAAATTAATATGAAGAAAGCAATACTAAGGATTATAAAGAAGACTGAGAATGAAGAGTGGCTAATGAAAACGGAACAAGATGAATAGCCTGTTAGAAATGGAATGATAAAGAACGGAAATAAATATAAAGATATAGCAATGGATATATAAAGAAAGACAAGTGACGGTAATGTGTGAATGCTAGTGTAAATAAAATAAGAGAAGAATAAAGTGAAAATAAGTGAAAATAAAAGAAAAAATCACCATGAGCAATATAAGGAAATCGAGAATGAAAATTGATATAAAGAAAGATGCTGAATACATAGTAAAATTAAGATAAAAACCATAAGGAAAAGGTAAAGAATAATGAAATCAAGAATAAAGATGAATGTAAATAAATAAGAAGTGGAGGAGACAATCAGTGAAAATGAATATATAGAAAGACCCATGTGCAGATTATGAAGAAGAATATGATAAAGAATAGATGTGAATATAAATAAAGACTAACAAGAGGAAAATAAAGAAAACGGAGGTAATGAGTTAACATGAATATGAAGGAAGACATATGTGAAGAGTAAAAAAGAATAAAGTAAAGAATGGATATGAATAAGAATAAACAAGAGTAAAAGAAGAATACAAATATGGAGGGAGTGAGTTAACATGAATATAAATGAAGACGTATGTGAAGAGTAAAAAAGAATAAAGTAAAGAATGGATATGAATCAGAAGAAACAAGAGTAAAAAGAGTAAAGAAAATGGAGGGAGTGAGTTAACATGAATATGAAGGAAGACGTATGTGAAGAGTAAAAAAGAATAAAGTAAAGAATGGATATGAATAAGAAGAAACAAGAGTAAAAGGAGAGTAAAGAAAATGGAGGGAGTGAGTTAACATGAATATGAAGGAATACGTATGTGAAGAGTAAAAAAGAATAAAGTAAAGAATGGATATGAATAAGAAGAAACAGGAGTAAAAGGAGGGTAAAGAAAATGGAGGGGGGTGAGTTAACATGAATATGAAGGAATACGTATGTGAAGAGTAAAAAAGAATAAAGTAAAGAATGGATATGAATAAGAAGAAAGAAGAGTAAAAGGAGAATAAAGAAAATGGAGGGAGTGAGTTAACATGAATATGAAGGAAGACGTATGTGAAGAGTAAAAAAGAATAAAGTAAAGAATGGATATGAATAAGAAGAAAGAAGAGTAAATGAAGAATAAAGAAAATGGAGGGAGTGAGTTAACATGAATATGAAGGAAGACGTATGTGAAGAGTAAAAAAGAATAAAGTAAAGAATGGATATGAATAAGAAGGAACAAGAGTAAAAGAAGAATAAAGAAAATGGAGGGAGTGAGTTAACATGAATATGAAGGAAGACGTATGTGAAGAGTAAAAAAGAATAAAGTAAAGAATGGATATGAATAAGAAGGAACAAGAGTAAAAGAAAAATAAAGAAAATGGGGGGGGAGTGACTTAACATGAATATGAAGGAAGACGTATGTGAAGAGTAAAAAAGAATAAAGTAAAGAATGGATATGAATAAGAAGAAACAAGAGTAAAAGAAGAATAAAGAAAATGGAGGGAGTGAGTTAACATGAATATGAAGGAAGACGTATGTGAAGAGTAAAAAAGAATAAAGTAAAGAATGGATATGAATCAGAAGGAACAAGAGTAAAAGAAAAATAAAGAAAATGGGGGGGGGAGTGAGTTAACATGAATATGAAGGAAGACGTATGTGAAGAGTAAAAAAGAATAAAATAAAGAATGGATATGAATAAGAAGAAACAAGAGCAAAAGAAGAATAAAGAAAATGGAGGGAGTGAGTTAACATGAATATGAAGGAAGACGTATGTGAAGAGTAAAAAAGAATAAAGTAAAGAATGGATATGAATCAGAAGAAACAAGAGCAAAAGAAGAATAAAGAAAATGGAGGGAGTGAGTTAACATGAATATGAAGGAAGACGTATGTGAAGAGTAAAAAAGAATAAAGTAAAGAATGGATATGAATCAGAAGAAACAAGAGTAAAAAGAGTAAAGAAAATGGAGGGAGTGAGTTAACATGAATATGAAGGAAGACGTATGTGAAGAGTAAAAAAGAATAAAGTAAAGAATGGATATGAATAAGAAGAAACAAGAGTAAAAGAAGAATAAAGAAAATGGAGGGAGTGAGTTAACATGAATATGAAGGAAGACGTATGTGAAGAGTAAAAAAGAATAAAGTAAAGAATGGATATGAATAAGAAGAAACAAGAGTAAAAGAAGAATAAAGAAAATGGAGGGAGTGAGTTAACATGAATATGAAGGAAGACGTATGTGAAGAGTAAAAAAGAATAAAGTAAAGAATGGATATGAATAAGAAGAAACAAGAGTAAAAGAAGAATAAAGAAAATGGAGGGAGTGAGTTAACATGAATATGAAGGAAGACGTATGTGAAGAGTAAAAAAGAATAAAGTAAAGAATGGATATGAATAAGAAGAAACAAGAGTAAAAGAAGAATAAAGAAAATGGAGGGAGTGAGTTAACATGAATATGAAGGAAGACGTATGTGAAGAGTAAAAAAGAATAAAGTAAAGAATGGATATGAATAAGAAGAAACAAGAGTAAAAGAAGAATAAAGAAAATGGAGGGAGTGAGTTAACATGAATATGAAGGAAGACGTATGTGAAGAGTAAAAAAGAATAAAGTAAAGAATGGATATGAATAAGAAGGAACAAGAGTAAAAGAAGAATAAAGAAAATGGAGGGAGTGAGTTAACATGAATATGAAGGAAGACGTATGTGAAGAGTAAAAAAGAATAAAGTAAAGAATGGATATGAATAAGAAGAAACAAGAGTAAAAGAAGAATAAAGAAAATGGAGGGAGTGAGTTAACATGAATATGAAGGAAGACGTATGTGAAGAGTAAAAAAGAATAAAGTAAAGAATGGATATGAATAAGAAGAAACAAGAGTAAAAGAAGAATAAAGAAAATGGAGGGAGTGAGTTCACATGAATATGAAGGAAGACGTATGTGAAGAGTAAAAAAGAATAAAGTAAAGAATGGATATGAATAAGAAGAAACAAGAGTAAAAGAAGAATAAAGAAAATGGAGGGAGTGAGTTAACATGAATATGAAGGAAGACGTATGTGAAGAGTAAAAAAGAATAAAGTAAAGAATGGATATGAATAAGAAGAAACAAGAGTAAAAGAAGAATAAAGAAAATGGAGGGAGTGCGTTAACATGAATATGAAGGAAGACGTATGTGAAGAGTAAAAAAGAATAAAGTAAAGAATGGATATGAATAAGAAGAAAGAAGAGTAAATGAAGAATAAAGAAAATGGAGGGAGTGAGTTAACATGAATATGAAGGAAGACGTATGTGAAGAGTAAAAAAGAATAAAGTAAAGAATGGATATGAATAAGAAGAAACAAGAGTAAAAGAAGAATAAAGAAAATGGAGGGAGTGAGTTAACATGAATATAAAGGAAGACGTATGTGAAGAGTAAAAAAGAATAAAGTAAAGAATGGATATGAATAAGAAGAAACAAGAGTAAAAGAAGAATAAATAAAATGGAGGGAGTGAGTTAACATGAATATAAACAAAGACCCATGTGAAAAGTATAAAGAAGAATAAAATAAAGAATAGATGTGATTATAAAGAAAGAAGGAGAGGAAAATGAAAAAACGAATGTGATGATATAACATGAATATAAAGTGCCATGTGAATAGTAGTCTATAAATAATAATAAAATAAGGAATAGATGCGAATATCAAGAAAGAAGAACAAGAGGAAGATAGAGAAAACGGAGTTAGGCCTAATGAGTTAAACTTTAATATGAAGAAAGACCCACGTCAAGATTATAAAGAAGAATGAAATAAAGAATGGATATCAATATGAAGAAACAAGAACAAGAGGACTAAGAAGAAAAGAAGGTAGGTAACGGATTAAAATTAATGTAATGAAAGATCTCTGAGAAGATGGTAAGGAATGATGGTAAAAATAAATAGAGGATGATTGACGAGGCTTTACCGTCACTTATGGAGCTTATTTCTAAAGACATTCTAAGCAGGAAATGTCATATAAACATGTGTCCTTATCGCAATATTTTCAAAGTTACATTAATTTTAAGTTGTTAGTAAAATACTTTTTTTCTTTAGTTTTACGTGTAAAAAAATATTACAAATAGAGAATGAACTATTCAAAAGTGTCATTTCTTTAATTGGCTAGTGTTCTGAAGCTAAAAATGTGTTGTTAATTGCTTTGTACAGATTTTATTTTTTAATTCTTAACTAAAAATGGTATCATTCTTACGCACTTATAACAAAAATTGTTACAAATCATGCGACTTTGGGAACATGATTCTTTACAGTTTAATTCTGCATCCTAATGTACAGTCTTAAAAAATTTACAAGATTGGCGTGATCTGCAACAATTGTAATAAATGCGTAAGAAAATGTAATTTTGTAGTTAAAAATCGAAAAAAAAAAAATCTGTACGAAGCATCTATGGAATTTCAGACACATTTTTAGCTTCAGAATATCAATTAATTAAAGAAATGATACTCCTGAATAGTTCATTATTTATCTCTAATATTATTTTACCCTTCAAACTCAAGAATAATGGTATTTTAAAACAACTTCGAATTATGCAATTCAGGTAGTAGCTCCCTGTAAAGGAGGTTTGAATAATTTCAAGGAAAAATTGTTCCGGGTCCGGTGTCATGTATAGTTCCTGGGGTAGCTCAGTCGGCAAAGCATTCGTCCGCTAAGCTAAGGGTCCTAGGATCGATACCCGGCCCCGGGACAATTTTTCCTTGAAACTTCAAGTTATTGCAACTCTGAAAATATTAAGATTAGGATAAATGTTTATATGACATTTTTTTTTCTCAGAATATCTTCGGAAATAAGCTCTGTAAGAGACGGTAAATCATCGTTAATCATCCTGTATAAAGAAAGAAGAAAAATAGAATGAAAGAAGACAATGGTTTAAAATAAGTGTAAAGAAAGCTATATAATAAGAATGTGAAAATAGAATAAAATAATGAATGAATGAATTAATTAATTAATTAAAAATAAGTAACATGAAGACAAAAAGTAAAAAAGATCAAACGATATGAGTAATATGAAAGAAAAGTATATGAAATTACTATGAAATTGAAGAAAGAAGAAGGGGAGGAGAAGAAATCGATGGAGGTCATTGTCTTCCCATTCCGAAGGAGGGCTGCTATTCTACCGACACATGAATAGTGCTGCAATCAACATACTGGCGGATCACGAACCCTGTTGCGTGCAGTGAGGTATGAATATTTGAGAGCGCTTCCCAATCCGCATTTTCATGTAATGTAACAAGTCGGCCAGACATTGTATGTTTACCTCTCTTGGCATTTACTGCACTTGAAGAACACGAGGTAATACGTGGGAGTAGAGACGAAACAACGTGGAGTGAAGGTAATATCGTTTAGAAGGTTCAATGGAAGTCTCGTAGTCAAAGAAGGAGTAATAATATGGGTCACGTATTACGTAATGAATACAACTCGTCCGTCGGATTATTGATGAATTCATCTGTGTGTATTACTTATTCATAGAGTTGGAAAGTGGTATTCTCGTGAATAAATAGCTTAATGTGAATCTATATGCATCAAAATTTCAATAAGCATTCTCAGTATGTGATAAAGACTTCAGGGAAACTACAAACAAAGGCAGTGTGACCTTGAAATGTAGAACAGTAGTTTCACATTCTGTGTAACGCATTTATTAGGGGAAATGCTGTTTAACCTCTTCCCTTACTATATA
The DNA here is from genome assembly GCF_040183065.1 of Periplaneta americana. Classification (NCBI taxonomy): domain Eukaryota; kingdom Metazoa; phylum Arthropoda; class Insecta; order Blattodea; family Blattidae; genus Periplaneta; species Periplaneta americana. The sequence continues at coordinate 148,382,212 of NC_091119.1, read as the reverse complement.
TTTTACCAGTTTTGTGAAAAAAAGTGTCATATTTTTTTTTATTTTTGTAAAGAGGTAATTTAATATTTCAGAATCACTGTACATCACTAATTTTCTTTTATACCTAAAAAATCACTATGAAATAGACATACATTCATACCTTAATTATTATCCCGAGTTATCTCGTGCACCTTGATTCCAGCTCTGGTAGTTGTCCCACTTTGATTTTCTCCTGAACTCTTTACCAACTTATGTTTTTTTTTTTTGTGTGGAGTAATTTATGAGGTACAATACCAGTGCTGTTATCAAGGTGTTAAATGTTGCTTGTCGTGTGATAGACTCGAAAGCAGGGTATTACGCACAGTGGCACATTGCATTCCGGACAGTAGTATCTGCTCTCCTATATGAGAGCGTTTTGGGAAGAATGGTGTAGCAGTCATTGAATATTTGTACCAGTTCATCTGTTCTTCAGGTTTGTGAATAATGTTCTGCAGCATCACTATGCCCAAAAGTACACGTATTTCAGAGTCTGTAGTAGGCCGCCACGAATTATTTTCAGCATTCTGTGAACACTTATTAGCATGCCGAATCGTCTCCTCGAATATAATGTTAATGAGGTTATTATTAAAGAATCATTTAAAAAATTGAGAATTATCGTTATCAGAAACAATGTTAAAATTTCAGGGAATGGGGACCCCGGAGGTGCAGAAGAAATGGTGCCAGATGTCTTCTATTCAAACCATTGTCGAAAAGACGCGACATCAACTGATCTGAATTTGTTTGTTGGTCTATAACTTCGTCTTCTGATACCGATGTTCCGTTTGTAATCTTCTACAGGAATATATTCCTGATCAAAAGTTTCGGAATCACTAACTTGATCCATCTTTACACAAAACAGCACACGAACAGAAACCGCCAAAACTAACTAGCATCTACTCACTACTGTGTGTGAATGCTATATGAGGATAGAATTCCACTCCCATGGAAGAAGTACAAAAAACACCACCAGATATAGCAATATCATTAATTTCTGTAGCCATCTAGTGAGGAAAAGGTTAATGAAAGAATGGAAACGTATATATTCGGGATATAATCCTTAGCAGCGAAAATGGACTCAAACGAGTTAACTTGGGTTAATAAATTTTGACACAAGTTAGCAATCCGGGTTAATCAGGGAAGTGGTTAAGTAACTACGAAAAATTATTTTTAATTACTTTTCCTGTCGAACACAAGCCACGTTCTTTAGTTTATGAAACATGAGCTTACAGCATTAAATTATTTTAGACTGGGAATAAAACCGTGGTCAGTGATAAATGGGGAGCATGCATAGATTTAATTTTCCGTTAAAAATGGAAATACTAGGGCTGATTAAGAAAAACTGAGACTGATTTCTTTTGACAGATGTTTATTGTTATTCTTCAATGTTTACATGCTATTTTTCAAACCAGTCCCCTTCTACTTGAATGCACTTGTTATAGCGTTTCTTTCAGTCCTTGAAGGCACGATGCATGCCATTCTTTGTCAGGTCCTTGAGAATAGTGTCACATTTCTGGAATCAGTAATCACCGGTAATGAGTCATGCTGCATCATTATGATCCTGAAGGAAAACAAGCCAGCACGATGTGGGAATCGCCAGGTTCGCTAACACCAAAAAGGCTAAAGTTGTTCCATCTGCAAGAAAGGTGATGGTGATAACATTTTTTGACTGCAAGGGAATGATTTACCAGCAAGCAGTTCCCCCTCACAATACTGTTACAGGAGCTACTACAGTATCGATGTCACTGAGGAAGCACATTGCAAAGAAACGACCACAACTTCATCGAATGGATGGAGATTGCATCATGGCAACGCACAACCTCACATGGCAAATCAAATTATGCAATTTCTTGCTATATTCAACATAATCTGTGTACCACATCCGCATTATGGTCCCGATTTCGCTTCCTCCTGTGACTTCTTTTATTTCCGTCACTACGGGCAAAGCTCCGGGGCATTCGATTTGAAACTCTGAAGCAGTGCTCAAGAAATGTCAGGCGATTCTCAAGGATCTGACAAATAATGGCCTGCATCACGTATTCGAGGACTGGAAGAAACGCTATAACAAGTGCATTAAAGTAGAAGAGGATTACTTTGGAAAATATCATGTAAACATTTAAGTAGAGTAATAAACATCTGTGAAAAAAACAACCTCTGTCTTTCTTGAACAGTCCTCGTTTATATATTATAGGCCTAATATGTACTACTGGAAACTTTCATGTTACATTACCAGCTTAGGTTACAAGAGAATTTTTCTCAAGCATATGTAATATGTAACTTTTTGCTCTTCATATTATTTACATAATATCTGCCAGTTACGTATTGGTTATGCGTTGCAGAAATTCACAATTTCATCTATTCCTGCTGAGGAATGCAGGAATCATATATAATTTATTGTGCAAATTTGCAAATATATAGTTGCCATCTTGTATGTTGAGGATACACACAGGACACTTGCTATTTTCGCATTCCACTTTCCATTGTCCCCATAACTTCCTCGACTACAACTGCTTATAAAATTTTAATGAAAAAAGTTTCATGACAGTCTGTTATGATAATAGAAAATATAATTAATCCTTCATAAGAAGAGCCGATACCGGTGCTTACCTCGTGACATTAGTGCCGCGAAGTTGGTTTGGCATGAAACAGTCGTTCTTTTGAAAGAAGAAAAGTAGGGTACAGGTACAATGTTTTAATGGCTCTGAAATATAGTCTCTGCTTAAAATAAACTTTATCATAAATATACAGCATGAAAGTGAAATAATCTTGCAGATTAAAAGGGACGATAGGTTCCACGTAAATTAATAGAAAAGCTATATTACGTTTTATTATTAAATGTACTGTTAATTAGAAAATTAAGTTTGAAGTTTCAGCAGTCCGGCAACATCGCCGCTAACACACACTATTCGTGATACAGGTGTAAGAGGTCATTGAACTCTGTGTGTCTAGATAGGTGAGCTGTTCTCTTCCAAGACGTTGCCAGTTGCTCGCATTGAGGTTTTTAATTAAATTTACACGAAAACCGTGCACGTCATTGAAATAGATCAGAGGGATAAACTATTTTTTATTAGATTTCCTATCAATATGAACAAAAATCACCATCCTATTCGCAATAGCTACCGAATAAGAGATTGTTAAACATTTGGAAAAAAAAAAAACATTTGTTTTCTTTTTGTAATCCCCTTTTTATCATTGCATTTCCCTTTTCTCCTTGTATTCTTTTTGTTCTCTTTGTATTTCCTTTGTTATCATTGATTTCCCCTTGTTCTCGTGTATTCACTATGTTTCCCTTGCCTTCCCCTTGTTCTCCTTGTTATTGCATTTCCCTTTTCTCCTTGTATTCTTCATATTCTGTTTGTATTTTCCTTCTTATCATTGATTTCCCCTAGTTCTCCGTGTAATCACCTTGTTTTTCTTGTCTTCCCTTGTTCTCCTTGTGTTCCCCTTGTTCTCTGTCCATTCCCCTTGTTATCCTTTTCCTCTTTGGATTCATCTTATTCTCTTTGTATTTCACTTGTTATCCTTGATTTACTCTTGTTTTCTGTGTATTCACCTTGTTTCCCTTGTCTTTACCTTGTTCTCCTTGTGTTCCCCTTGTTCTCCTTATGTTCTTATTATACTTGCATTCGCTTGTTAGCCTTGTATTTCCCTTGTTCTCCTTGTCTCCCCCTTGTTTTCTTTGTGTTTTCGTTGTCATACCATCGTTGTCATTGTATTCTTCTTCTTTTCCTCTTGTACTCATTGTATTTTTCTTGTTCTCTTTGTCTTCCCATTTTTCTCCTTGTATTCCCTTTTTTCTCTTTGTTCTCATTGATTTCCCTTTATTCTACGTGTATTCTCCTTGTTCTCCTCGTCTTTCCCTTGTTCTCTTTACTTTTTGTTGTCTTAGCCTCGTTCTCATTGTATTTCTCTTGTTCTCCTTGTGTTCTCCTTGTTCTCCTAGCCTACTCCTTCGAGGTTACATTTTTATATGACGATAAATTCCCATATCTAGTGACAGAAACACGTATTTCTAGCCAAAATCAAAATTTAAGTGCCAAATTCCAAATATTTAATTTAAAAAATAATATAATGCTGACATTGATGGAATGAATACATGTACAGACATTAAAATCGTCTCTCCTACAGGCCTGGAGGTATTGACCCAGTAGGAGGGGAGACGAAGACTTGAAACTTCGTAATCTAATTATCGAAAGAAGATAAAGATAAGACATGTCAAGAAGTGTCTTAACTAAAGCAGAACAAATCTATGGACTCTTGTGTCCGGGATTGGTCACCCCTTGCAAATTGTGTTCTGCAGGGGTCGGCTCCTTTGTCTGTCTGCCCGGTGCCAAGTGTAGAGCATAGATGCATTTTTCGGGAAGTGTAAATGAGTCCTCCGGCCCTGGGAGGGGCGCCGCTTGTCACCTTGGTGGTCATTTCCCGGAAAGCTGAGCCCGCCGAACTGTCGGCACCCGCGAGGCGTGTCACAGGATCCACTGGCCCAAGGTCGATCGACTGCTATAATTACTAGACTGCGAGAATATTTATCGCACGCGCGAGGAGTTCCGTTCCCCGCTGTAAATCTGCCGTTTGCTCTTGGATCTGCTCTCTTCCTTCTTCTAAACTCCTCCCTCTTCATTCATTTAGGTTTGTTTTTGGTATAAGGGCATAATTCCAAAAGTAATTACACACTTGACATAAATTCATTTCAAATTAAGGTAGTCCTTTTGGTAAAAGACCACAACTCTAAAACTAATTCCTTTTTTTTAAAGAAGACACAAATTTATTTAAATTATGATATTGTTTCTGATAAACGGACACAACTCCAAAAGTAATTTTTACACAAGACATAATTTCATTTCAAATTAGGATATTCTTTTTGGTAAAGTGGCACAACATCAAAAGTAATTTGTACACAAGCCACAAGTATATTTCAAATTAGGCTGTTATTTTTTTGTAAAAGAGAATAACACCGTAAGCAATTGTTATACAAGACATAAATTTATTTCGAATTAGGATATTCCTTTTGGTAAAAGTGGTAAACCCCAAAAGTAATTTTTAAAATTTTTATTTCAAATGTAGATATTCTTTATGGTAAAATTATACTACGCCAAAATAATTTTTACACAATAAAAATTTATTAAAATATATTATTAATATTATTATTATTATTATTATTATTAACTGATTATACACTTGACATAAATTCATTTCAAATTAAGGTACTCCTTTTGGTAAAAGGCCACAACTCTAAAAGTAATTTTTTTTACAGAAGACACAAATTTATTTTAAATTATGATAGTGTTTTTAGTAAAACGACACAACTCCAAAATAATTTTTACACAGAACATAATTTTATTTCAAATTAGGATATTCTTTTTGGTAAAGTGGCACAACTCCAAAAGTAATGTGTACACAAGGTACAAGTATATTTCAAATTAGGTTGTTCTTTTTTTTGCAAAAGGGCAGAACAACGTAAGCAATTTGTACACAAGACACAAATTTATTTCAAATTAGAATATTCCTTTTGGTAAAAGTGGCAAACTCCAAAAAGTGATTTTTACAATTTTATTTCAGATGTGGATATTGTTTATGGTAAAATGAGACAACTCCAAAATAATTTTTACACAGTACCAATTTATTTCAAATTAGGATATTATTTTTGGTAGAAAGGCACAATCCAAAAAAGTAAATAAGACGTTATTTAAAAAAAAATAATTTTTACACAAGATACGAATATATTTCAAATTAGGATATTGTTTTTATAGGTATCCTACAAGCAAAACTCAGATCGAACTCCTCGCGGCGCGCATGCTATACCCCTCTTACCCCCCTGCAGTAGGCGTGAAAACATGCTGGGAACGGGAGCATACGTCATCTGCGCGAGACAGTTACGTCCGCTGGTTTCTGTGCACTGAGTTTTCCTTGTTGGATGCCTACAGTAAAGGCCACAATTCGAAAAGTAACTTTTATAAAAGAGAGACAATTTTATTTCAAATTCGGATATCATTTTTGGTAAAAGATATTGTTTAGTCAACTCTCCGAAGACAGGTCTGAACCTTACAAATGATACTAACAAGACATGAGGCAACTAAGCCGGAAGATAATGGACTAGCATAGCCAGTTCCTTTCCTTCTCCATTGCTTACATCGTCGACTAACAACATATTACACTTGTCAGACTTCAGATGTATATAAACAATTGTTCTTCCTCTGACATATCGTCAAGCGGTCCACTGCTGTCGCGTAACGGTTAGCACGTCTGACCATGAAACGAGCGAGCCCGGATTCAAATCCTGGTTGGAATAAGTTACCTGATTGTTTTTTTTTGGGGGGGGGGGGTTTCCTCAACCAATTGAAGCAGAATTGCTGGGTAACTTTCGGCGTTGGACCTCGGACTCATTTCGCTATCATTAATTCACATATCATCATTATCCATATCATAGCCCGGTTTAAGTTCACAGAGGGCCGTGCTATACATGTACCCATACAATAGAATAGGAGGGTATTCTTTTTTTGTAAAGTGGTACAACTCCGAAAGTAAGTTTCACACAAGAAACAAATTTATTTCAAGTTAAGATACCGTATTCTATTAGGTAAATTTTACACGAGAGGCAAATGTATTTCAAACTAGGATATTCTTTCTGGTGAAAGAACACAACTTCAAATGTAATTTTTATACAATACACAAATTTATAACAAATTAGTACCGTATACTCTTTTACCAAAAATGCTACCTCAAAAGTCTTTTTACATAACACACAAATTTATTTCAAATTTGGATAATAATTTTGGAAAAAGGGCAAAATTTAAGAAGCATTTTTTAAATAAGACACAAATTTATTTCAAATTAGGAATTTTCGGTAAAAGGGCACAACTTCAATTTTTTTTTAACGTGATAAATTTATTTCTAGTCAGTATAATATTTTGGTAGAAGGACACAGTTCCAAATTAATTTTTACATAAAACACAAATTTATTTAATATTAGGAGATTATTTTTGATAGAAGTGCGCAACTGCAAAAAAAAATCAAATTAGGGTATTCCTTTTAGTGAAAGGGCACAACTCTAAAAATAATTCTTACACAAGACACAGTACAGCCACAAAAGTAATTTTTACACAAAATACAAATATATTTCAAATTAGGACATACTTTTTGGTAAAAGACCACAAATAATGTAAAAGGAATTTTGTCATAAGATACAATTTTTTTTTTCAAATCAGGATATCCTTTGTTAAAAGACCACAACTCTACCAGTAATTTTTATAGAAGACACATATTTATTTCAAATTAGGATAGTCTTTTTGGTAAACAGTCATAGCTTTAAAGTAATCTTTACACAAGACAAATTTATTTCCAATTAAGATATTCATTTGGGTAAGAGGGCACAACTCTAAAACAAATTTTACACAAGACACAAATTTATTTCAAATTAAGATATTTTATAAAAGGGCACAACTCCAGAAGTAATTTTTATACAAGGTACAAATTTATTTTAAATTAGGAGAAGCTGTCATAAGGAACAATGGAGATTGTATTGAAGGCCTGTAAAGGTATTTTGTAAAATATATTCGTTTTTAAATTCCATCTTACAGTGTAAAGAACTTTTGAAATTACTCTCGTATACTTTTTTTGGGGGAGGGGGGGAGGCCACAACTCCAAAAGTAATATTTACACAAGGCACACATTTATTTCAAATTAAGATATTTTATAAAAGGGCACAACTCCAGAAGTAATTTTTATACAAGGTACAAATTTATTTTAAATTAGGAGAAGCTGTCATAAGGAACAATGGAGATTGTATTGAAGGCCTGTAAAGGTATTTTGTAAAATATATTCGTTTTTAAATTCCATCTTACAGTGTAAAGAACTTTTGAAATGACTCTCGTATACTTTTTTTTTTGGGGGGGGGGGAGGCCACAACTCCAAAAGTAATATTTACACAAGGCACACATTTATTTCAATTTAGGATAAGTTCCAGACATGTCTCAGCTGGGCAGATAGATAGGCGGACAAGATGCCAGTCAGTCAGATAGGTGAGGAGTCAGTTTGACAAGCAGGAAGTTAAAGACATTCTATTCCATTAAAATTTTGGTGAGAAATATGAGTCGTAGCTGAGATTCCATCTGTACTTCTACAATCTCTGTTATTTTCATTTCACTATTTCTCCATTATCGTCATATCATTCTCTGTTATTGCGTAGCCATTGACGGCCCCTCACCAAAGGGAATTGCGTGTCATTCATGTGGCAAACATTAATATTTATTTCGGTACGAATTTCTGCATTTAAAACGTGAACTTGTGTCCTTTAAGCACGAAAGGATTCAATGATCTTTCTTTTTATCACCTCCTCTTTCAGAGAAACGCTCTGGAGATTCCTTCGCTTTACTATAGCAAATTTTTGAGGAAGTGCCCGCCAGGCTTTCGTTGGTGGGCGTGCCCTAATTTATTCTTCGCAGCATGACGTATTAATTATGTGGCGTTCAGACTTTCGGTTTGGCGCCAAATTTCGCAAGAAAATGCCGGGAATTTCCTTGTCATTGTTTTAAGAATTTATTCAGTTTCAACGGCAGATAACCCATATCTTCATACTCTCAAACAATAGACCATATTTCTTATTTTATTACGAGAGAATTTTCCTCATTGCAGAAACTGTTAATAAAGTATGGTTATCAAGAACTCAATGCTAATTTAGAGAATATCTCTAACGCAGTGATTCCCAGCCGGTGTGTCGCGACACACCAGGCCCATGAAGAGTGTGGCGAAATTTTGGAATTGGAAAATAAAATTTTATGCCATTCAAAAAGTCTCTTTACAACGCACTTTTTTATTTACAACGAAGTTTTTAATATGGCACATTTTATTTTGAGACAGACTTTACCAATGAAACGTGAACAGCTGCAACAATGCTTAGTAATTCGTTTACTCTTCCCATTTAATAATATACAAGGCTTAGACTCGTGAGAACATATTGGTCAGTTTCAGTAGATACGTGTGAGCGGATGATAGTGCGACTATTTTATCAAAAGTGCTCTGACACTCGAATCATTGATTCATCCCTAAAAAGCCAACGGGTTTCACTGTGCAATAATAAATTGGTATGCTCTACCCCATAGACTCGCAAAACGTTTGAGACACTCTAGACTTAACTGATCTTTGTTTTACATAATTTCTCATTCTAATAGTCGTACATAACACAGATTCTAAAAGTCCCCCTTCAACAGTTCTTATAATTAACGCCTCTCTGTGCAAGAAACAATGAGTTGTCATTATAGTCGTGTTCACTACTCTCACGAAACCTTTAATTTCCCCCTTCAATGATGCTGCTCCGTCTGTGCAAAGAGAGATACCATTTTCCCAGGAAATATTAATTATTGACAATCATAAATATATTTGCCTGTAGTAGGGGAGAGTTGGGTAGTATCGGACATCGGATAATATCGGACAGTGAGTTTCTTTCATCTTCCACCAGATGATAGTACTTGAATGACATGGTTACGTTTCTGTGATGTCGCATACAGAAACGTAACCATGTCATTCAGGTACTACCAGCTGTTGGTAGATGAAAGAAACGCACTGTCCGATATTACCCGATGTCCGATACTACCCAACTCTCCCCTAAATTAGTGGTTTTGAGTTCTTGACAAAATAAAAATTGTTCAATAATATATAAAATTATATTCCAACCTAATAAAGCTAATTAATTGGCATTTACCGCTTGTATCATGGCTTTCGTCGTTCAAAAACGTACTGCATTTCGTGAATATAGTAATGAGAACGAGAGCATTGCGTGAGTACAGGGAAAAGGGGAAGGAGAACAAGGGGAATACAAGGAGAACAAGGGGACTATAAGAAGATCAAAGCTAAGATAAGGAGAATAGCGCAAAAACGAGGAGAACAACACGAAAACAAGAAGAACAATTGAAGACAAGAAAATCAAGGAGAAGACAAGGAAAACAAGTGCATTACATGAGAAAAAGGGGAAGAAAAGAAGAACAAGGGGGATTTGAAGAGAACAATTGGAACAGAAGAAGAACAATAGGACGGCAAGGAAAAGCAGGGAAAGACAAGATGGGGGTTGCATTTTTTGTGACGGTGAATTCCCTTGTAACTCCACCTTTCGTTATTGACTGAGGATAAAAGCGTAGTAGTAGTAGTAGTAGTAGTAGTAGTAGTAGTAGTAGTAGTAGTAGCAGCAGTAGAAGCAGCTGCTGTTATTGTTTAGTCAACTGTCCGAAGACAGGTTTGAACCTCATAAGTTGCACCAATAAGGCATCAGTCATAAGATAACTAAGCCAGGTAATAATGGGCTAGGGTGGCCAGTTCCTTTCCCCCTACGTTGGGTACATCGTTGACTGGTAACATATTTCACTAATGAGACTTCAGATGTAGGCTATACAAACAATAATTGTTCTTCCTCTGATACATATTATTATCGTCAAGTCAGATGTAAATATTGCCTGATAATATATGTACAGTAGTGGCAAAAAAAACCGGACCGACCCTTGTAGCTGATTTCAGAGCCTTATTCACTCCAGAGCACGATAGACTGGTAACTAAGACTTTCGTGGTTCGACTCCTGCCTGGGAAGAAAACTTTTTTTTGTTCCTTATTCAAATTTATTCCCAATACTTTTCGATTGCAGCGATATTTTACAACTTAATTAACTTATTATTCCCAGAACATAAATTTTACCAGCAATCGAAAAGTATTAGGAATAAATTTGAATAAGAAACAAAAAAAAGTTTCCTTCCCAGGCAGGATTCGAACCACGAAAGTCTTAGTTACCAGTCTATCGTGCTCTGGAGTGAACAAGGCTCTGAAATCAGCTACAAGGGTCTGTCCGGTTTTTTTGCCATTACTATACATATCAGATAGAACCTCATTTAGGGGTGATAGACGTAGTTCTATGTCATAAATATAAAAATTGGCCGCCAGAAAATCATGTTTACTTTAACGAATATATCTCTATTCCAAAAAGTAGAGCTTAGGACTCTTTAGCACCTATTGCTTTTCAACAGCGGAGTGAAATTTAAAATTCGAATAACGGAACTGCTTATTCCTAGCCATATTCAGGGACATAGTGTAATAGAAACATGTAACATTTACTGCACTCATTCCTACTGACTTGGGTAAGGTTACTACTCAGCTGGATGGTTTACGACAAGAGAGCCTTGAAACTGGATCGCAGTGTTTCGTGTTTCTTCTCATGTTGCACGACATAAAAACAATTCTGCGAGTAAAATAGTGTGATTATCAGGGCTAACGCACACCATAAGCTACTCTTCTGTGATGACTAACAAAGGCTGCACACTTCCCTGAAGATGGGACCAGTAACTACTGCTCCAACGTTCAAATCTTTGCAATTATGTCACACACGTCTCTGAAGATGGAATGAAACAAATACTTAGTGCTCAAAAGTATTGAAATATTTGTAGTATGTCACGTGCTTCCGTTATCCATGACGTAACAACCCATGAAGGTTCAGGGACATTCAGCTGACTGCTGTTCTCACTTTTACGTGCCTCAGCTAAGGTGAACGATAGTCCAACCAGGAGAGTGGTACACTGACGTTCAAAGATATCTGACCCTACTAATCGATAGTGATCGATAATTTGTTAGTGTAAGTATGGCTTCTTTAGTTATTACTTGTATGAATAGATGGCGATAATAATAGTCAGTGTTGCCAATCATACATAAATATACCCGCATTATAGAACTCCATTTTCCATCCCACTCTACTGATTGTAAAACAACACTGGGTTTAGCTGGAAACCGCTGATATTGTCAATTGTGATAATCATTTATGCTTAATCTACATAATAATTATGCCTGACACTTTTTAACGGCTCCAATAATGATGCCACCTATTGAGAACTAGTGGATGTCTTTCAATGTTTGCCAATTGTTAATATCTTTGGTTCTAACTTATCCCGTGGTTAGAAAATTCGCTTACATGATCATAAAATCGTAGTACAGATATCTTTGAACGCCAGTATACATGTGATCAGCTCAGCGAAGCTCCTAGCCGTTATATACTGTCTCATGAAACGATTACACTTCTTGAGAAAAAATTCTTCATCCATTAGGACTTGAACCAGCTCTCGCGCCAAGGCACAAAGCCTCAGACGCATGGGACACTTTCGTTATACATTTCCCTAAGTACGATTTCATTAAGTATTAGTTGTGAAACTTTAAGAAATAAGTATTGTATGTGATGCATGGTACTTCTGATGAACATTCTTGAAGATAGTATCAGGAAATACAGCTCCAATGTTGAGAGCTTTGCAACAGATCTATGTGTGTGTGTGTGTTTTTCTGTTACATAAGTTTCTGACTATCGATACATTGTTTTCAAACGTTAGAAACTTTACAGTATATCTGGTTTCCTTCTGTTACACACGTCCTTGAAGAGGGAACCTTCCTCAAACATTAGTATCTCTACAATATTCAGGGTGGAAGTGAAATAACCTTGCAAATTGAAAGAGACGATAGAGTGCACGTAAATGAATAGAAAACCTATATTATGTTTTGTGATTAAATGCACGGTTAATTAGAAAATTAAGTTTGAAGTTTGAGCAGTCCGCCAACATCGCCGCTAAAACACTCTACTTGTATACAGATGCAAGAGGTCAACGAACTCGGTGAATCTCCTTACATAAGCTTCCAAGACGTTGCCACGCTTTCGCTTCGTGCAATGGTTTTAATTTAGGGTTTTTAAAATTAAATTTACACGAAAATCATGACCGCAATTGAAATACACCAGAGGGATCAATTATTCTTTATTATATTTCCTATCGATGTGGATAAAAATCACGATCCTACTCGCAATAGTTACCGAATAAGACTTTGTTAAACATTTGGGAAAAAGCATTTCTTCTGAAAAAAAAAAACTACTATCTTTCCACCAATATGTTATTATAGTGCTTTGTTGCCTTATAACATGAGCTATTCGCTCTAGAAATCTGCAAGGCTATTTCACTTCCACTCTGTATGAGATGTATTTCTATTACACACGTTCCTGAACATGAAATAATTCTCAAACACTAACAACTTTGCAATATATGTATATCACGTATTTCTGTTACGTTCCTGAAGATGGATCCATTCTCAAACGTTAATAACTTTGCAACATATGTTATGTGCTTCTGCTAAACATGTCCCTGTAGAGAAGCCATTCTCAAACGTTAGCAACTTTACAATATATGTAATGTGCTTTTGTTACAAACATTCCTGATCATGGAACCATTCTCAACTAACAACTCTGTGGTATTTGTGATTTGCTTTTGTTACGTGGAATCATTCTCGAACGTCAACTTTGCGATATCGTATATGGTGAGCTACTGTTACACACGTTCCTGAACATGGAACCATTCTCAAACGTTAGTAACTCTGCAATATATGCGCCGTGCTTCTGATGCACACGTTCCTGAACATGGAACCATTCTCAAACGTTAACAATTCTGCAATATCGTATATGGTGCGCTACTGTTACACACGTTCCTGAACATGGAACCATTCTCAAACGTTAGTAACTCTGCAATATATGCGCCGTGCTTCTGATGCACACGTTCCTGAATATGGAATCATTCTCAAACGTTAACAACTCTGCAATATCGTATATGGTGCGCTATTGTTATACACGTTCCTGAACATGGAACCATTCTCAAATGTTAACAATTCTGCAATATCGTATATAGTGAGCTACTGTTACACACATTCCTGAACATGGAACCATTCTCAAACGTTAACAACTCTGCAATATCGTATATGGTGCGCTACTGTTACACACATCCTGAACATGGAACCGTCCACACCTATGGAGTAACGGTCAGCGCGTCTGGCTGTGAAACCAGGTGGCCCGGGTTCGAATCCCGGTCGGGGCAAGTTACCTGGTTGAGGTTTTTTCCGGGGTTTTCCCTCAACCCAATACGAGCAAATGCTAGGTAACTTTCGGTGCTGGACCCCGGACTCATTTCACCGGTATTATCACCTTCATATCATTCAGACGCTAAATAACCTAGATGTTGATACAGCGTCGTAAAATAACCCAATAAAATAAAATAAAAAAACATGGAACCATTCTCAAATGTTAACAACTCTGCAATATCGTATATGGTGATCTACTGTTACACACATTCCTGAACATGGAACCATTCTCAAACGTTAACAACTCTGCAATATACGTGAAGTGCTTCTGATGCACACATTCCTGAACATGGAACCATTATGTGATGTGCTTCAATTAGGCCTACATGTTCCTATAGATGGAACCATTCTCAGACCTTAACAACTTTGCAATGTCACATACTTCTGCTATAGACGTCTCAAAAGATGGAACCATCCTCAAATGTTAATAACTTTACAAAATACATGTATGTGACGTACTTCCGTTACACATTTCCATGGAGATGGAAGTATTCTTTTCTGTTACAGTCCCTGAAGATCGAACCATTCTCAAACATTAATATACAGTATATATAAGTAGGCCTATTTGTTAACGTGTTTCTGTTACACATATCCATCTCATTGAGATTGAAGGAGTGAATAGTTTTCAATCTTAAAACTTATCTAACAATTCACCACACGGTTATATAAAAAATAAAAAAGAACGATATTAAAATGCAACCACCGCCAATGACTCAACCTCATAGAGGAAGTCTACTTTCTAGTGAGTTATTACATGTAGGTAACTTAGATTGTCTTCATGCACACAATGTCCGTCGATTTTATCTTCCTGTATGTAGAAGTAATTGCAGTACAACCCGTTTGTAGGGGGATGGAGTCTAGTGAAACAGTAAATTATACTTCGTAGGGTGAAAGCAATTGGAGGTCGTGGTAAGGCCCAGACCTCTATTCTTAGCTGTGGAAATCCCGTACGATAAACGCAAAGAGACTGATCATTCCCTTCCTTCTAGTGATAACGATCTGATAATTGCAGAATATTAACCCCTCTACCACTCGTTGATGGCGTGTTACCCCAAGATTTAGGGCAGGAGCCTACAGGGTAATCCAGAACTCTGTTTACCTTAATGGGCGTTAACAAACACAGTTACTGACAACGAGACTACGAAATATGATCGGAAATATGATCTGAAGAAAATCGTTAACTGCTTCGAATGTTTTTTCCTGTTTGCCGAAGTTCTAACCGTAGTTCTGTTTTCTGAAATTTATATCTGGAAGATATTGTGAGAATTATACTGTTTAAAACAAATATACTGTGGGGTTCCTTTTAGCATTTATATTTCGCATATAATTTTTATTCCAACATTAAACCATACCGTATTTATCCACTTTGATTATGTAATGTATACTTTACATTACTAATAAAAATCTTGTATACACAATAATTACGCAACTACAGAGACATCATTTTATTTTTACTTCAATTTTTATTGTGCCTGAGTTTTTTAATGTACTTCACTCCCACCCCCTCTACTAGTAAACTTACAACCGTTCTCCACACAGAACCAAGGCCGCGTATGAGTTAGTGAGTATAGTACGTTCCAGAAATATGTTCGCGTTTTTCAGTGACGAAAGAGCTTTCAATATTGAATCATATTTTCGCACAGGTACTGTCGTCCGTTTGCCTACGTCGCATCCCGGTTTCCCCCATCTGCTTCTGTTCGCCCCTCTGTAAAGTCTAGTAGCTGGGCTGTCTTAGCTTTTTTCTGAAAACATTAATTTCTGTTAGGAATTGGATGTCTGCGTAATATTATACAACTGTTTAAAATAACTTACATAAAAGGGCCTCGTTAAGTAATTAACTGTCACGTGATTCCCCCCCCCCTTTCTACGACCCTGCGACAAAACCACTTGAACGGACAGTAGATAGCATTTCTGAGTAATTTTATCTTTTCGAAACGGGCAGAAGTGAAGATTAAATTTACAGTACGTAAGGTACTCTTAGGTATAGAATTATTTCAACATGAGTTACTCGTACGAAGGACGAAACTGGTAATTGGAATTAGTGCGATAATATGCACAAAAGAACTGAAGCCTGTATCGAAATGAACGGCTACTATTTTCAAAAATGTGTTTAAATATCCGTATTATGATTATTTTTTAATTTAACTTCATTCTCTACATTGTACGCTAATGTGCTGTAACAGTACAATATACACTGCATAATTAATACGTCCGAATGGATAGTTCAATTCTTGAGTAAAAACACTAAGTGTTAATACAGTACTGTATTTTGATTAAACAAAAACCTAATGAAAATTATCAAACTCAAAATTGCAATATTTCTTAGTTTACATAAATGGATGAACTATTTTTCTTCCCTCCTATACCTAGTAAAGTGATTTGTATTTTACGGCAGTATCATCGAACTCCAGTCTTGGAAGGGAGAGAAAGCGGTGTTTCCGGTTCTAGACTTTTAATCCAAAGATATAGCCAGGTTAATGTTAAAAATGACAGTAAAAATAAAATGATGTCCCTGTAGTTAGGTAATGATACTTCTATTACGCAACTAGTTAGGTAATGATACTTCTATTACGAAACTAGTTAGGTAATGATACTGCTATTAGCCATCGGCGTGGCTCAGTCGGTTAAGGCGCTTCTCTGCCGGTCTGAAATTGCTCTCGGACGCGGGTTCGATCCCCGCTTGGGCTGATTACCTGGTTGGGTTTTTTTTCGAGGTTTTCCCCAACCGTAAGATGAATACCAGGTAATCTTTGGCGAATCCTCGGCCACATCTCGCTATCACCAATCCCATCGATGCTAAATAACCTCGTAGTTGACACAGCGTCGTTAAATAACGAACTAATAAAATGATACTGCTATTACGCAACTTGTTTTGTAATGATACTGCTATTACCTAGCTCGTTGCGTTATAACATACGTGGGATTTCGATGGTACTAAACATTCAATTGCAGAATTGGCAGCATTTTTAGTATTCAACTCATTTTAACGATGTTTGTTTATTTCTTCTACTACTACTATTCTTGTGTTGTAAACCAAAACCTATCGTGTTCAAAACTAATAAAACAAACAAACGAATCGCCTCCCGCAGGACGTAACTAATAATAATAAAATCACCTCACCATAAAAGGCATGTTCAAAACTAATAATAATAATAATAATAATAATAATAATAATAATAATAATAATAATAATACAATTACTTTTATTAAGAAATTAGACCTATTTTTTTATCAAAGTATGTAAAACGTAACTTTATATTATTATAATACACGACTAGTTATCATACTCGGTCTGCAGCCTCGTTTGATAACTTTCTAATCTTATATTGTAATATGAAACGTTACGATACTCATATCGTAAATAACTATAACATGTAATAACATATTATCATTGACTCAAATATTATATATTTCAAATATTTACATTAACACCCGAAGTATAAATACTTTTATTTACTACGAGTACCATAACAAAATTAGAAAATTTCTAAATATCTCTTTTTGTACACCACATTATAAACAGTCTTCATCGTTAGTGAAAATCGTTCCTAATATGTCACATTATTGTATACTAGTCCGTAAAATACATGCCAATTAAATCGTTATTATTTATTTTATGAGGGCATAATTTGTGCCATAAAGCAACCCATTTCTTCATACGCCATGATATCAAACTACCCATCATTACAAATTTAATATGTAAAAAAGGTGGCGGTAGCCCCTTCACATATCACGAAGACACTTGGGGAAGGCCATGAGTATATAGGCCTACGTATATATTTCCACTTTTAGTTGAGCTTACAACCAATAAAACAGTAAATTGTAGTAATAATGAATACGCAGTAAAGAGATCTTTACGTACAAAATTTTACACATACATTAAATGAAAGCGTAGAAAGCTTCCAAGTATTCTTGAGCACCGAGAAGCACAGGACAAAGTTTTCCGATAACTTTCTTATAGACATCTTATAATAGGCCTATCATATTTAAGATTCTGCGAAATTCAAGCAAAATTAGAACAGTAAATAGTTCAATAGAAAGATAAAAGAGAACGGCATTTGAGGTTCTTAGAACGACCACAATGATTGTTGAAAATTGATATGTGGAAATGATATAAATAAATATGTAAATTATATTACCACGAATGACGATAAAACACATTCCACACATTGGCGCCGAATTACTATCACACTTTTATTACGTGATACTACTTTTGGCCAATAAAACAGTACGAAACGACGTGTTTCAACCAATCATGGCTGTTTATCCTACAAATTTTGTCACTTTCCTAACATTTGACTTTTATCACCTCTCTGGCATTTGTTTGTTTATCATTTCCCTAGCATTTGTTTCTTTTTTTGTACTTTCAATAATTGTGCCTTTTAAATGATTAATGTTTATTTCAACATCCTTAATTAAAACTTTTGTATCATTTATCCATTTTATATTATTTAGATTATATTATAGATTCTGTGGTATGAGATTATGGATAGTTATGTATCAGAGATTGTTTATTACAAACTGACAATTGAAGTGGAATGCAACTTTTAATAAAAATGAAACTGAATCAACAAAGTCTTATTGACTTGTAATCGTCTATAGAGTTCAGTAAAGATTGTGTAGTTGGCACAACTGGTAATAAGAGAACAGATCATTCATAACATACTACTGCCATCTAGCGAATATGTATAATGATGAGATGGTACAATAACACATTTTGAAGACATTTTAATAAGTCAATTAATATTTTATTGTATTAATAGTGTAATAGTCAATTAAATCTCACTCGAGTTTGTTTTAGGTAAATCAAAACTTCTAGTGAGACTACTGTTGATAAGATAAGTGACCTATAACTCTTCTATCGGTTAGTCCCTACATATTATTTGAAGGGATTTAATTTCATCCATGTTCAGGAAATATAATTTCAAATAACATACAGGGTCTGACAGTCGGTTCTCAGGAATTTCAGCATGCTGTTTTAAAGTAACTATAAGGTTTAGAAGTGTCAAAATAACATAGATATGGCTTGAAAAATGCAATTTATTGGCGTATTGTAATTTTTGGAAAATGATACATTTCATGTGATCCCCTCGGTATCTTCTGGTTTGTTACAATTTTACCCGGAAATTGTTCATGACACGTTGGTTGTGACGAGTTTGTCAGAACTGTGAAATTAAATGAGAGAAACAACAATTCAATGTTGTCTATACCGGTTTTTTTTTTTAGATCGGACATGACAGTAGCGTTGCGATCGGAAAAACAATTGAATGTCACATAGCGTGGTAGGCTTGTTGCTATGGTTACAACGGTTAAATTACCAAAGTTACAGTTCCCAAGTAGCGAGTGCTTAATAGCTCTCTTGGCGACATTTATTGTGCACACAATGTTAACATTGGTACATTTCGTGTTTGATTCTCTATCGATTTTTGTATTGTTTTTTTTTACCTTCGCGTCAGTTGTCTTATTAATGTTTTAACGACAGCCAGCTAACTTCAATTGCTAGCTTCCATCAGCTGGCAGCGTGGTAGTCGATATTGGCAACATAGCGTTGTAGTTCCAAGTTCGGCCGATTAATTGTCATGTTCCATCTTAAAAAAAACAGGTATAGTCACTGCATGAACGGCCAATGCACTGTGAAAAGGTAACAGTAAGATGTGCTGTATCTGCTAGAGTCCCTATTTTTTTTAAGATGAAAATAAGAAAGTAATTATTACAGTGAATCGTGAAAGGTATAAGGCAAATGTTACAGACATTATTCAGAGACGCAGTAAACAGGGATGTCATTGGGTTTCAAAAAGACGGGGCTATACTGCGGTTGTTGAGAAATTTTTTTCCTGCACGGTACTTTCTGAATTTGGCGATATAAACTGGCCGGCTTGATCCCCAGACCTAACAACTTCCGATGTTTTTTTTTTCTGTGGGAATGCCTCAAATAAAGAGTGTTTCAAACCAGACCACGCTATATTCACATCTGAAGAAAAGGATACAGGCAGAATTTCCAGATTTATTGCAACGTGTTATGAACAAATTCAGGGTAAGATTGAAACATACCATGATGGTAATGATGGTGATAGTAATGATAATGGTGATGATAGTGATGATGGTAATGGTGATAATGATCGTAGTCGGTGACTCAGGAGAAGACGAACGCGGAGTGAGGAGAAAGGGTGATTAATAGATAAAGTTAAGACAACACTTGTAATACTTGTACTACTAGTAAGTGGAAACATTATTTCCGCTTACTAGTAGGGTGAAGTTGCCTAATGCCGTGATACCCCTAATCCCATGATACTTTTTTTAAAACTGAATGTCAGTCAATACTTTGCCGTTCGATCACAGCGCTAGACATCTTTCTCGAAAGAGTGCATCTTTCAGCTACTGTTGAGACATCGGTGAACTTCATAGCAAGGTACCCAATCCCGTGATAGTCAGTGAAAAAAACGTATCACGGAATTAGGAGTATCACGGAATTAGGAGTATCACGGAATTAGGAGTATCACGGAATTAGGAGTATCACGGAATTAAGCAAATTTACCCCACAACAAGTATTGTACTATCGTCGTAACATTATCTATTAATCACCCTTTCTCCTCACTCCGCGATAGTCTTCTCCTGAGTCACCGAAAGTAATAGTAATGATAATGGTGGTCATAATGATAATGTTGATAATATGATGGTGATAGTAATGACAATGGTAATGATAATGTTGATACTAATGATTATAATATTAATGATGGTAATGATGATCATTGTAATGGTAATAAGGATTATGGTAATGATGATGGTAATAACAATGATAGTAATGACTATATTAATGACGATAATGATTCTGATGATGACCGTGATGATTAATTATAGAATGTTAGAGAAAAATTTTAGTTTTATAGTAATTTTTGAGACTGAAAACAGACAGTTGTGAACAGTCCTTTGATACAGAATACTTTTTAGTTTTATTTTAGTAGGTTATTTTACGATGCTTTATCAACATCTTAGGTTATTTAGCGTCTGAATGAGCTGAAGGTGATAATACTGGTGAAATGAGTCCGGGGTCTAACACTGAAATTTACCCAGCATTTGCTCATATTGGGTTGAGGGAAAACCCCGGAAAAAACCTCAACCAGGTAACTTTCCCCAACCGGGAATCGAACCCGGGCCACCTGGTTTCGCGACCAGATGCGCTAAACGTTACTCCACAGGTGTGGACAACATAATAATAATAATAATAATAATAATAATAATAATAATAGTAGTAGTAATAATATGTTGGAATTATGATTCGATGCGAATGCTTTCAACGATTAATAATTTTAGAAAAGGTTAAATTGAGAACTTGGCTACTCCGTTTAGGTCGCTTCGAAGAATTTTGAAATTCCTTGCCAAGACGATTCATTTCCGTTCCTCATCGTATGCAGTCTGTCTCAAAGCGAAACCAATCTTAAATGAATGGGATGAGTGATCCTTGAGGTGATCCATGTTTGTTCAGAGGGAAGCGGCTACATGGCCAGGATTGTGTTCCCGGAAAAGACAAGCAGATATTTCCTCCTTCTATTGCCGAGAGGTTTCATGGCGTCAATTGGATTTCCTATCCAGTGAATGCCGACAATTTCCAAGAGAGGTCAAAACGTGAAGCAACTATCATCTTTAATTATCGTGTCCATAAGATACATAACGTCTGTAAACTATATTTCGTATATCGTGTATGGGAACCTTCCTCTTCAGGTAGAAAGACTGCACACAGTTAAAGACTGAAATAGTGATATACAAATATGTAACTATCAATTCAAATTTGGAGTCACAAAAAAACATTACTTGAAGAAGAGCGTGAAATGTCCCGTTCTGCTAGTACTCGGTCAATCTTTATCCTTTCACTGATGATGGAGCAGATTAAGCCGCAATAGAGGTAAGTTGGTGTAACTTTAAAGTCACAATTTAATAATATCAACGTCTAATATGAATGAACTGTGTGTTTTGCTATCGTTGAACAATTGTAAGGAATTATCCACCCTATCTGTCAGTAGACAACCATTATGATATAGAATGTCGAAAACATAATATTATTTTATATTTGATGTGCAGGTCTAATTGATGAGAAAGTTGAATGATCATGAAGAAATATGTCAATCACATTGCCCTGGTAGCTTGACAAAAAAGACAACACAAATTCATGCCCTAAGTCAGTGGTTCCCAATCTTTTTTGACTAACGATACATTTTACTGAACGCCCACGATATCGCGACAAGGTATCTATTTTTAATAATAATAATAATAATAATAATAATAATAATAATAATAATAATAATAATAATAATAATATAATAGTGCTTGTTTATGCGGATGACGTGAATATATTAGGAGAGAATCCAGAAACTGTTAGGAAAAACACGACAAGTAATGAGATAGGTTTGTAAGTAAATCCTGAAAAGACGAAGCACAGTGTATGATTATGTCTCTTGATCAGAACATAGTACGAAATGGAAATATAAAAATTAAAAATTCATCCTTTGAAGAGGTAGGGAAATTAAAATATCTCGAAGTAACAGTAGGCCTAACAAATATAAATGACATTCATGAGGAAATTAAACGCAGAATAAATATAGGTAATGCCTGCTATTATTTGGTTGAGAAGCTTTTGTCACTCAGTCTGCCCTAAAAAAGATGAAAGAATTATTTATAAAACAGTGAACTTATATTACCGGTTGTTCTGTATGGTTGTGAAACTTTGACTCTCACTTTGAGAGAGGAACAGAGGTTAAGGGTGTTCGACAATATTAGGAAAATACTTGGAGCTAAGAGTGATGAAGATGCAGGAGAATGGAGAAAGCTACGCAAAGCAGAACTGCATGCATTGTATTTTTCACCTGTCGTAATTAGGAACATTAAATCTAGACCTTTTTAGATGGGCAGGGCATGTAACACATATGGATGAATTCAGAAATGCGTATAGAGTGTTAGTTGGGAGACCTGAGGGAAAAATACCTTTGGAGAGGCCGAGACGTAGATGGGAGGATAATATTAAAATGGATTTGAGGGACTTTGGATATGATGGTAGGGACTGGATTAATCTTGCTCTGGATAGGGACCGATGGCAGGCTTATTTGAGGACGACAATGAACCTCTGGGTTTCGTAAAAGCCATTTGTAGGTAATAATAATAATAATAATAATAATAATGATGATGATGATTATCATCATCATCCGTCACGAATTAGGCATGTGTAGACCTGTTTCGATTCCATATAGCAGTCTTCTAAAGGGTCTTCCTAACCGTTAATGTCCTCCGGGTTGCAGGCTAAAAGTGACAGCCCCACTACTGAACTATACATTACTTTCAAGCCTCAGAAAAGCAATAATGATAATAATAATAATAATAATAATAATAATAATAATACATTGTACATTATTATACTTGTGAACACGCATGCTAGCCGTCTAGATTTTCTATAAAACTCTTCAAATTAATACGCTACGAGCTAAATTACGTAAAGAAATGTCGCCAAGGTTAACTGCGGATGACTAAAACAGCGGATAAAATTCAACGGATAAGGAGGGATTACTGTTTTGATATTGGAATGTCTGCAGAATGGAAAATGAAAATCTTCTAAAAATAATTATAAATTAGATGCTTTCTAAAAGTCAAAGAATCGGAAAGTGAAGGAATTTTGACATGAAGGGACGGAATAGCAAATGCTGAGTCGATATTTTTAAATGGTTAATTGGATGGGCAGAATTAGATGCGTTTGGAATCTGGGAAACAATGGCACGCGTCATGGTATCGACCAGTAGTAGATGCACGCACTTAAAGTCCACATAAACCTACATGCAGCAACATGTACATACACGTTAGTGCAAACGTGATTACGAAGAATGACAATCGACGTGATATCTCTGAACTTGCGTGTAAATATGGTATGCAGGTATCAGTTCAGTTCAGTTCAGTTTGAACAGGAAGTCATGTGGAAACCAAACGTGCAATACCTTAGATTTGGCTAATCACAATTTCAAGGATGTAGTGGCGACAGGTCAGATATCTCGTAATTAAGTAAATCTGTCGTGAGACTTAATCAGTCTGCAGCGACTATTTGTGTTACGAAAGACAAAGCAAGAGATAACGCCTGCTGTGTAGGCAACACATTCAACCGCATTCTGGAGCAGGTCACGCTTTGCCAATCTTATAACAAGAGTTGCTTAGATTACATAGCAGTGTCACAACCTATACAATACGTACGTAGGCTATTTATGTATATGTTGGTATGTACCTTGTCATGAAGGAGCCGAGGTTGATCTCAGCGACGGACTACGTTCTGGAAGGGTCTGGGTTCAATCCCAGAAGAGTTTTGGTATTCACTCAGCCTCCTATAAAATGGAGTACCGCATGTACTTAGAGATAAAAGTCTATCACAGCATGGTGGTGATTAAAGCACTTCATTCCAATACAGAAGTCAATAAAGTATTGGAGGTCTACCTCCCTGTCCACCTTATATCTTAATGGAGTGATAAGGAACATCATCATCATCATGTGTTCATGTGTCATGCACGCACGTGAAGAATATAAAGTAAAAATAATAATTTTTGAGCAGTATTAATGTGTTCCAATTGATGTGCGAGCTATTTGGAAGTCAAATTTAGAGATAAGGCGATCGTGGTGTGCTTAATGATGCACGCTTTCAATGTTGACGGAATCCAAAATATTCGTGGTTTGGTCTTTCGAGTAAGGTGTAGATGTTTATCCATTGTCCTGTGTGGTCTTATGAGTAATTCCGGCGTGTTGCTAACATCACCTCATCAAAAGTTTCCACCCAGTACGTTTATCTAGTATCAATTCAGTTCAATTAATTAGGCCATTAGATATTCACACACAGATACATTGAAAAACATATAATATACATTTGAAAAACATATATTTGAAACAGTAATATTTAATTAAAACAATAAAAACATGAAATAATTTTAAACTATTAAATTAATAAAAACGCTTCACCCTTAATAGGCCTATACTAATTGTAACTAGATGTGGTCCACACCTGTGGAGTAACGGATAGAGCGTTTGGCCGCGAAACCAGGTGGTCCGGGTTGGATTCCCGGTCGAGACAAGCTACCTGATTGAGGTTTTTTCTGTGATTTTCCCTCAATCCATTATGAGCAAGTGCTGGGTAACTATTGGTGCTGACCCCGGACTTATTTCACCGACATTATTACCACCTCATTCAGACGCTAAATAACCTGAGACGTTGGTAAAGCGTCGTAAAATAACCTACTAAAAAGTAACTAGATGTAATTAAATGTGTTTATTAAAAAACAATTTCATACAAATTTGTGTTAAAACTCACCAGAAGGGTAAAAGGATTATTTGATAACCAATTATAAAATATAGTTTTAAAGCTACCGGTATTGGAAAGTTTATTATATAATTTCTTCCCCGTAATAGAAAATGTTGTGTTGCTCTTATGTAATGTACAGTATGGAATATTAATTTGTTCTCTATTTCTAATTTCATGATATGTATATTGATCACTAATGAGTAATTGTCGATATTATGTCGAGAGTAAAGCACTAGATCGTAATTATATACAGTAGCCTATACAAATTTATCATTGTTAATATCTGTGATTTTCCGAAAAGTGGTCGACAATATTCAAGATACTGCGATTTGCATAACATTCTAATGGTTTTCTTTTCCAAAATCAAGACACTCCCAATTTTGGTATATTCCCCCAGAAAATTAAAGCATATCGGATTATCGATTGAAAGAAAAGTAGGCACATCTTAAATAATTTTGAGAAACGCAAGTCATTAGTTTCTTCCAAAGGTATAAAATAATTCAAAATGTGATAAGGAGACTTGTTGGTGAACGCATGGTTAAATCATTATAAATGTACCAGCTTATTGTACAGTTTAAGAAGTCCTGGCTTCACTCCCGATGAGCAGCCTAACGTACGAATTCTTCGGAAAAAGTTGCGGGACCAGCAGTTAGAGATATGGAAAAACTTGCCACATCGTGGTAGAGAGGTTCACAATTTTCCGAATGGTCAAAATCGAACTCCTGGAATTCCCCCAAAAAGTCTTTCATCGTCTCAATGGACGAATGCCATAAAATGAATTGTAATGTTATCCCTGTCCGCAGCGTCCCAGGTAAGAGCGAAGATCCCCGTTGCTGTCAGTGCAATGAGAATGAAACTCTCCTTCATGTTCTTGGTTTCTTTCACAAAGGGAAGCAATTAAGGGGACAAGGTATTCAGAATCATCAAAAAATTGAATCTTCCTGGTCAAGAATATATATAGTTTTATAATGTTGCGATGTGTCCAACCTACAAAAACAGTTTTTAATTGAAGCGGGCGTCTCATTAAATCAGTAGTGCCACGCCCCTTAACTGAAATGTGAAAGTGAAACCGTTGTGCAGGATGTAAATACCAGTAGTGATAGTGTTGTAAATTAACAGTGATGATGTAGGCTTAAATGGCAGTGGCAATATTATAATTAGTGTAGATATGTAAGTAAGTCAAAAATTGATGTTAATTTTTAAACGCTCTTTTCTTAAAAGAATTTTTTTTATGTATATATGCACCTATATCTCAGAAACTATTAGTGTTGCAGAGCTGAAATTTTGCACGCTCATCATACATCATATAATAACTTAATGGTAGCACTTTTACATTGATATAATGTGTATTACAAGATTTAAATATATTTTTGTATTGAAAATTGCAGGTTTTACTCGGTAGAATTTTTATAAAAGTACATTATTTTTTTTAATTGATAAAATCGAGCTAGATTTATAATTTTGCTAGTGAACATAGATAAGTATATTGCAAATATCTATGAAAGATTTTAGCCATGTACTTTAACAATTTTCAAGAGAAAGGTGCATGAATTTAACTTTTTTTTTCTTCCTTCATCTGAATACAGTTTTTTTTAAAACTCAATTATAGTAGTTAATATAACAAACTGACCACCAATATAATACTAAAAGCATGTGGAGTAACATATAAAATAAAAAACACTTTTTATACTTTCGGATAAATAACCACTTAAAATCAGCATTACGCACTATGAAGACTACCTTGTTCCCTTAAGAAATTATTGATACCACAGGATCACGAGTAACATTGCCAAATGCCTTAGAAAATTTGAAAAAATTAAACATTTCAAAATAGTTTTTTATTAGCCGGACTATACTTATCTTCTGAATAGGATATCTCGTGCATGTAGCTCAGGTTTAAGTGGTGATTATTTCATGTTTCTAAAACTTAGTTGTGCTCTTTACGTTAAGTGTTTCAGCTGTGAAGAAAAATAGATTATTTTAAACTCGATAAAAAAATGAAGTATCGTAGTTTAAAAATAATTTTCCCCATTATTAATAGTCAAACGGTACTTAATTTATGAATACGTCTCGTACATAAAACTCAAGCTAGGTGATGGATTTTACGTCAGAATGGTATTGAACGTTCACGTTTTCTGTACCTTGAATTCGTTCAGTGATGATTGAACAGGAATTTTCTAGGAAATTTTGTAACGAAAATGAACATTTTTTTTTTTCCAAATCATTGACGTACCGTAAGTAAATTGCTTAGAGGCACGCAAAATACCAGCAGTTGTTGGTAGTGTAGCATTCACTTTCATTATCAATATGGATTACTTTCGCTGACAATCCTGATTACTGTTAGAAGGCACTAAAGTGGATTTGAATAATTAAAGACGGAACAATTTATTCAGTAGCGTTTCTTTTTGTCATGTTGGGGACACGTATGTGCGTGTGTTTGAGCGGTTATAGACAGTTCTTTTTTTCTCGGAGTGGAATAAGTGAAAGTTACGGTTTGTAACATTAATTCTTATTCAGATATTAAAGTTACACACGTTCGTGATGACTTCGCTGTTTTAAACCTTGAACCGTTTGTCTAAGATAACATAAGGAAAGGAGAAGGATTTCAAATGAGAATTCTGGGTTGGAATGCAAGGGTAGTCGTTACGGTACAGATACGATCAAGAGAGTCCAGAGTGTCAAAGAAATGCCCAGATAATACGAAATAATGTGAAGAGATCTTGATAACCAAGACAAGAAACGTTTACAAGGCTGTAGGTATTCAATTTATCCAAATCGGTTTCTGTGTGATAAAGAAGAAGAAATCAATCAGTATATGAGGAAAGTAATTTAAATTTGTGACGCAAATAAAAAGGAAACAGATAGCTATGTGCAGTATCATCACTGAAACCAGTGACGTGGTGTAGTGTTGGAAAGTGGGATCCATTTTCAGAGACTGCGATCAACTCTACATGGGCTGATTAACTGCTTAGGTTTTAATCGAGTTTTCGCCAACTGTAAGACGAATGATAGGTAATCCTATAGTGACTCCTAGAACTCATCTCGTATTATCATATCGTTGTCTCTAATTGAGGCGTTCAGAGCAGAAGTGGTGTAAGTCAAAAATGGGTAATGAGGGTTAAAGTAAACATTCTGTAAAATACAGCGCAAAGTAGCAATTAATATTCAGTTTATTTAAACTATTAGTAGTCAGTGGATAGCAAGAAGGCCATATTAATTGCTACTTTGCGCTGATTTTAAAGAATTTTTACTTTAAACCTCATTACCCAATTTTGACTTACACCACTTTTGCTCTGAACGGCTCAATTATTTCTACATCTAACCTAGCAATGCAATTTTACATTCTTATGAAATAACAGATTAAAAGAATTGAATATTACAAAGATGATACTTTCTAATTATTTGTTTTACGTGTTTCGCAACAAGTTACTTCTTTTATCGCATTGTAAATCATATAAATATATACAGCGTGTTGAAAGAAAGTGTCGCATGTTTTTTTTTTTTCAGGAGATAGTATTGGTCGAACAGGCATTTCCCATATTTATTCTGCGTTTATTATTATGCCTGTTATTATTCGGTTGAGAAGCTTTTGTCATCTAGTCTGCTGTAAAAAAATCTGAAAGTTAGAATTTATAAAAACGGTTATATTACCGGTTGTTCTGTATGGCTGTGAAACTTGGACTCTCACTTTGAGAGAGGAACAGAGATTGAGGGTTTTTGGGAATAAGGTTCTTAGGAAAATATTTGGAGCTAAGAGGGATGAAGTTAAGGAGAATGGAGAAAGTTACACAACGCAGAGCTGCACGCATTGTATCCTTCACCTGATATAATTAGAAACATTTAATCCAGACGTTTGAGATGGGCAGGGCATGCAGCACGTATGGGCGAATCCAGAAATGCATATATAGTGTTAGTTGGGAGGCCAGAGGAGAAAAGACCTTTGGGGAGGCCGAGACGTAGATGGGAAGATAATATTAAAATGGATTTGAGGGAGGTGGGATATGATGGTAGAGACTGGATTAATCTTGCTTAGGATAGGGACCAATGGCGGGCTTATGTGAGGGCGGAAATGAACCTCCGGGTTCCTTAAAAGCCAGTAAGTAAGTAAGTATTGGTCAAATCTACAAAAAAAAAAAAGTCCTATAAACATGTGTCCGGAAACAAATATCTGTTGAGACATGAGCCATGCTGTATTGTGGCCTACGATACCCACCTGTCTGTTACGTAGAAACTACAGAAGGTGCTCTATGTGGTTACTACGCATTGTTACACATGCTTGAGCCCTTCTTCTCAGTGAATCACGAACTCTTGCTTCCACACCTGGCTGTTGTCGGATTTGCCACATGCATTGGATACACGCTCCTGTAACGTTTGTACGTTGTCGATGAATGTGACACACACCAATGTCTTTAAATGTCCCCATAGTCAGAAATCCAAAGGATTTAGATCAGGTGATCGGGGAGGTCATACTACTGTACCTCCTCGACCAATCCATCGCTCACTAAAGCTCATTAAACCTCCGGGTTAGAATCGTAGAAAATGGGGTGGTTCATAAACAGAAATACAGCCTATACCACTGAATACTGCACGTACTGTACGTACTTACTAACACAAGTAAAATGATAGACTCCATAATGATAAATTAACATAAGAAAAACTAATAAATAAAAAACATTTCATTCTATGTGATGTCAAATTAATAAAAGAAAAAAAAAACAAATATTATTTTGAGAGAGACAAATTAACATAAAACTGTAATAAATTACAACTCGTTTTTATACGACTGTTTGCCTTAGATTTTCTATTCAAAATTGATTGGGTTGGTTTTATATTTTCTGCAACAGGAACACCACAGTAGTTGCCCATTCGATTTCTGTTCATAATGAACTATTTAAATATTATAGTTTGATGCATTATAGAAGACTAGAAACATTCACAACTGCACTGTCTGATAGTTCCTTCAATACTGAACAGAATACCACACCGAGAAACATTTCGTGCTCCCATGTGCAATAATCAAACTTGTTTTCTTTTTTACTATATCGGTACTATATTTTGGAACGGAAGGAGTATTAATTTATTTATTTATGTATTTATTTTTATTTATGTATTTATTTACTTATTTAATTTTGCTAATAATTGTAACATAAAATATAGTATATACAGAAAAACTTTAGCTCGCCACTGAAAGAGTAGAACTCGTGCTCATGGGCGGAATTAAAGTTATACAATTGAAAAATACGCGTGAGTTTACGGATTGACAATGATTGCGGTTTTTCCAGGAGCCAAGCTGAACGCTCTATGTAAATGTTTGTCTTAGATACTTCTAAAAGTCATAAAATATTAGAAATAACTGTTCATAGCTATTGGGTTTCCTTGAAACTTGTGTAATTTTGTAAAATAATGACAGACTCAGACATTGGCTTTAACTTCAAGTCTTCCAGGAAGTTATTTGTTTTGACTGAAGCTACAAAGCGAATGTAGTTTAGGGGAATCTGTAGACGAAACGGAATAGGTTAAGCAGTGTCATCCCTGACCGCTGTTAGCGCCTTGACACTGTAAGAAAGCTGCCGGCATCGTTATTTTGATGCGTGTTGTGCGACAAAGAGATTTGGTGAAGACACTTTGGGATCGTTGCGTGTCAGCTGTTTGCCACCACAAAAAGGAATCCGATTCGACGGAAAATAACTGCATTCCTTATTCACTCTGTAGACCAGAAATCGATGAGTGACGCTGTGTGTCCGCATTACTTAATGATGGTTATGGATCATAAGGCAGGATTACGAACAGAGAGGCATATGGGAAAACCGGCTTCTCTACTTAAGTCTCAGCAAATGTACTCAGTTACCGTATTTACTCATGTAATTTTATTTCCTCTCTCCCCCTCCCCGAGATTTTGAAGACATATTTTTCAGAATTTTATTTTTCTTGCCTAGTTTACCTTCTCCTTTCCCTTCCAAGACCGTCTTTCATTAATATTTCAAGTACCATAAAAAATACTCATGAAAAGCCAATTGCTTATCCATGTATTTTACAGTGAAAACCCACAATGATTCTTCTGACGACGCGAAAGAATATGTGTGTTTGTTGTATGATGAAAGCAGCACAGTGTAAAATACATACACATTTATTTTCTTTATATAGAATTAATAATTTACTTTTGACACGAATATTTGATGTGCGAAGTTTAGTACCATGGTCAAAAAGGTTAATCAAGATCGGGCAACTGCTTTAGAACTGACATTCAGCGGTACAAAGAAAAGTAGCAAAGCTGTCCATAATTACTCATATTTTATATACAGGATGATTTACCAAGTTTTCTTCCGGTTTATGGAGATGATTCCTGAGGTTATTTGGGACAAAAAATATAAATAAATAAATAATAAATAGATAGATAGATAGATAGATAGATAGATAGATAGATAGATAGATAGATAGATAGATAGATAGATAGATGGATGGATGGATGGATGGATGGATGGATGGATGGATGGATGGATGGATGGATGGATGGATGGATGGATGGATGGATGGATGGATGGATGGATGGATGGATGGATGGATGGATGGATGGATGGATGGATGGATGGATGGATGGATGGATGGATGGATGGATGGATGGATGGATGGATGGATGGATAGATAGATAGATAGATAGATAGATAGATAGATAGATAGATAGATAGATAGATAGATAGATAGATAGATAGATAGATAGATAGATAGATAGATAGATAGATAGATAGATAGATTAAATAAATAAATAAATTAATTAATTAAATAAAGTTGAATATATATCTGTAAGATACAGAAGGCACGAACGGATGGTTGGGGCATCGTTACTGAGTGGTTGGTGAGCTACCGTGCCAAATATAGAGATATTTAGTTCTACTTCGAAAGTAAAGGGGGCTTAAGACGACCTCGACGTAGATGAAGTGATATCCAGGACTGATATTTTAACAAAACAACTTAATAGACATAGCCACGGAATGGGTCATACTATCCGTAACTTTCATAGGAATAAAAAGAAAAAATGTCTGTCTGCCTGAATGAATGCATGAATAAATGAATGAATGAATTAATTAATTAATTAATTAATTTTGGCTGAAAGATTGAATGAAAAATGAAAAATGGAAAACTAGTTGGTAAGCTGCAATCAGTAAAAAACTAATTGATTTGTTGAGTGAAAAACTTATTGATCTGTTCGTGAGAAACTCAAATGAATAATTGTCTCATCCCTTCAATGAAAAACTGTCCGATCCATTCAATGAAAAACTGAATGATGAAGGTAACGTGTGATTGAAGGATGTAACACTTGAAAAAGCGGTTGGATTCGGAAATTGATGAGGAAATGGAAATGAAAATGTACTGTGGTCGATACTTGGATGAAGTGATATGCAGGATTGATATTTTAACAAGTTCACACCTGTGTAGTAACGGTTAGCGCGTCTAGCCGCGAAACCAGGTAGCCCGGGTTTGATTCCCGTCGGGGCAAGTTACCTGGTTGAGGTTTTATCCGGGGTTTTCCCTCGATCCAATAGGAGCAAATGCTGGGTAACTTTCGGTGTTGGACTCCGGACCCATTTCTCCGGCATTATCACATTCATCTCATTCAAACGCTAAATAAAGTAAGATATTGATAAAGCGTCGTAAAATAACCTACTAAAATTATATTTTAACAAAACAATTTAATAGACATAGCCACGGAATGGGTTACACTAACCAAAACTAGCATAGCAATAAAAAGAAAAAATGTATGTCTGTCTGCCTGAATGAATGAATGAATTACTTAATTAATTTTGACTGAAGAATTGAATGAAAAATTAAGAATGGAGAACTAATTGTTAGGCTACAATCAGTAAAAAACTGTTTGATTTATTGAGTGAAAAATTTATTGATCTGTTCGTGAGAAACTGACTGATCCGTTCAATGAAAAATTGTCTGATCCATTCAATGAAAAACTGTCTGATCCATTCAATGAAAAACTGAGTGATGAATGTAACATATGATTGATGGATGTAACACTTGAAAAGCGGTTGGATTCGGGAATTGATGAGGAAATGGAAATGTGCTGTGGTCATACTTGGACGAAAAATTTGTTAATGTTTGGTTGCATGGCTGGAACTAAGTTTGAATTGAATGATGGATTGTTTGCAGGATCGTTATGTACGAAGGAGTGACCGGACTTACATCAAGGAATGAGTCAGAGCTAAGTAGGCTGACAGAAGCTGTTGAAAGGTCGTGGGGCCGAGCCCAGGTGGGGCAGCGGGATTCTTCACGTCGACACCATTTCCGCAATAGCTTTGTTATGACTTTGGGTTTCTATGAAATTGAACTGGAAAATTTCTCATCACTGTCGGTATTTGTCACCAAGACTATGTGAGACATGAGTAGGACTCCGCAATTGAAAGAAACTGTAGGAAAGAAAATAAGAATAAGTTAAGAATGGGAAGTGCAGTAAAATTAAACAAAATGAGAAGGAAATAAGGCGAAAAAAAATGGGAAGGAAAAGAAGAAGATGAGGCGGAAGGGGGAAGGATATGACGAAAAGGAGGAACTGGAAGGGAAGAACAGATTCAGAAGACGGAGAGGTGTAGAACGATTGGAAGACGGAAGAATTGGAAGATAAACATGAGATGAGAAAAGAAAGATAAAGAAAGGATGAAGAAAGATAAGGGGATGGAGTAGTAGAAGGATAAGACATTATGAAGAAAAAATGAAGTTATAAAGACATTTGGGAAAAGACTTTTTTTTTCTGAAAAAAAAACTATGAACCTTTCACCAATATGATTTTATAGATTTTTTGTGAATTTTGATTATAAAATTAAGTTTGAAGTTTCAGCAGTCCGGAAACATCGCCACTAACACACTTTACTCGTGATACAGATGTAAGAGGTCAACGAATTCGATGTGTCTCGGTAGGTGAGCTGCTCTATGCCAAGGAATTGCCACTTGCTCGCATCGAGCAATAGCTTGAATTTAGAGGTTTTTAAAATTAAATTTACACGAAAACCTTGCACCCTATTGTAATACGCCAGAGGGATAAATTATTATTTATTAGATTTCCTATCGATATGGACAAAAATCATTATCCTACTCGCAATAAGAGATTGTTAAGCATATGGGAAAAGACATTTTTTCGGAAAAAACTATTAACCTTCCACCAATATGATATTATAGATTTTTTGTTACATACAACATGAGCTATTCGCACAGGAAATCGGCGAGGCTATTTCAATTCCACCCTATATGTGTGTGTGCTTGCGTGCGTATGTATCTCAGCAGGTGATAATGGACAGCTTTGTCTTACTCATTATTCTACCTACACACGCGCACACACACATATACACAGACAAATAATCATTACTTGCCATACGTTCAACCTCACAAATATTTTTATTGATCAGATGCAATCCTTCTGGTAGAAGTCCATCAGCAGAATAAGCAGTGAGTTTAGTACAAATAGGCCTATGGACGACAATTGTATTACATACGTTCAACGAAATCTGTGACAGGTCGAGTAAATTAACTTATGAATCGGAGTTAATTGGAGGGATACCAGGCAGTCTGGTGAGTCTTGCGTCTGGTATGCCACCTCCTTAACATACAATATAACGTACACACTCCGACAAAATTAATTAGCGAGATTGTTCGGTTCATTGCACCTCATCAAGAGAATCCCAGCCCAAGGGAGGATCCCAGCTTTTGTGAGTGCTTTCTGAAGCTTTCGGACTTCAACGCACTGTGCCAGATATCGCGAAATCAAAGTCTATGATGCATCTACTTCAGAAAGTTTGTCCTTTCTTTTGTCCGTTACATCCGTATCAAAGGAATAATAGAACTGTCTTGATAAAGACGCTACTGTCTCTTTCAGGAGCGGTTGTAAGAAAAGGACCAAGAAAAGATTGGATTTAATTCCGGATTTTCTGGTTGAGGATTAGGTCTACTTTTCTTTGGGCTCTTCTTGACAGGACACCGGCGACTCTTATAATGATGATGATGATGATGATGATGATGATGATGATGAAATGCCTTTGGCATGTTATGAGACTTCCATTTCGAAGAACAAAAATAGTGTTTTAGTAATTAATAACTTATAAATTTTCTATTTTGGATTCGAACCCACAGACCTGATCTTCCAGCGCCGCGCCGTGATCATTGTATACAGAGAGAGCCGTAAGTAATGTAATTAATTTCAGGGTGTTATTCTTTGTGATGTTTCAAACAAAAATGCTCGTTTTTGCTTCCTTTCCGAAATAAAAATGGTTTTATATGAAACATTTTTCATAGCGCGTTTTGGGAAAGTCATTGATAGAATTACCAATATGCTCAGTTAATTTAAGAGAACAGTGTATTATGATAATAAATTATTGAAAGAATTTTAACTTTATTCTTTGAATATGCAGAAACTTGATCCGAAGTAATGTAACATTTTCAAACGAAAAGAATGAAGTTAAATTGAAAAATAATCATAATATGGATATTTAATCACATTTTTGAAAATGGTGGCCGTTCATTTCGATACAGACTTCAGTTCTTTTGTGCATATTATCGCACTATAGACTATTGTACCTTACTTACTTACAAATGGCTTTTAAGGAACCCGAAGGTTCATTGCCGCCCTCACATAAGCCCGCCATCGGTCCCTATCCTGTGCAAGATTAAGCCAGTCTCTATCATCATACCCCACCTCCCTCAAATCCATTTTAATATTATCCTCACATCTACGTCTCGGCCTCACTAAAGGTCTTTTTCCCTCCGGTCTCCCAACTAACACTCTATATGCATTTCTGGATTCGCCCATACGTGCTACATGCCCTGCCCATCTCAAACGTCTGGATTTCAAGTTCCTAATTATGTCAGGTGAAGAATACAATGCGTGCAGTTCTGTGTTGTGTAACTTTCTCCATTCTCCTGTAACTTCATCCCGCTTAGCCCCAAATATTTTCCTAAGCACCTTATTCTCAAACACCCTTAACCTATGTTCCTCTCTCAGAGTGAGAGTCCAAGTTTCACAGCCATATAGAAGAACCGGTAATATAACTGTTTTATAAGTTCTAACTTTCAGATTTTTGGACAGCAGACTGGATGATAAGAGCTTCTCAACCGAATAATAACACGCATTTCCCATATTTATTCTGCGTTTAATTTCCTCCCGAGTGTCATTTATATTTGTTACTGTTGCTCCAAGATATTTGAATTTTTCCACCTCTTCGAAGGATAAATCTCCAATATATATATTTCCATTTCGTACAATATTCCCGTCACGAGACATAATCATATACTTTGTCTTTTCGGGATTTACTTCCAAACCGATCGCTTTACTTGCTTCAAGTAAAATTTCCGTGTTTTCCCTAATCGTTTGTGTATTTTCTCCTAACATATTCACGTCATCTGCATAGACAAGAAGCTGATGTAGCCCGTTCAATTCCAAACCCTGCCTGTTATCCTGAACTTTCCTAATGGCATATTCTAAAGCGAAGTTAAAAAGTAAAGGTGATAGTGCATCTCCCTGCTTTAGCCCGCAGTGAATTGGAAAAGCATCAGATAGAAACTGACCTATACGGACTCTGCTGTATGTTTCACTGAGACACATTTTAATTAATCGAACTAGTTTCTTGGGAATACCAAATTCAATAAGAATATTATATAATACTTCCCTCTTAACCGAGTCATATGCATTTTTGAAATCTATGAATAACTGATGTACTGTACCCTTATACTCCCATTTTTTCTCCATTATCTGCCGAATACAAAAAATATGATCAATAGTCGATCTATTACGCCGAAAACCGCACTGATGATCCCCAATAATTTCATCTACGTACGGAGTTAATCTCCTCAAAAGAATATTGGACAAAATTTTGTACGACGTCAACAAAAGTGATATTCCTCGAAAGTTACCACAGTTGGTTTTGTCCCCCTTTTTAAAAATAGGTACAATTATGGACTCCTTCCATTGTTCTGGTACAATTTCCTTTTCCCAAATAGCAAGTACAAGTTTATAAATTTCGCTATATAATGCACTTCCACCCTCTTGTATTAATTCTGCTGGAATTTGATCGATACCTGGAGACTTGTACTTTTTCAGATTTTCTATCGCAATTTCGACTTCTGAAAGCGTGGGTTCGGGTATAAATGGCTCAGCAGTTTGTATTTCAATATCGTCCCGATCATTTCTATTTGGCCTATGTACAGTTAGTAGTTGCGCAAAATAGTTTTTCCATCTGTTTAGGATTGATGGAGAGTCTGCAAGCAAGTCACCATTCTCATCCTTGATCACGTTTACCCTTGGCTGATATCCGTTCTTAAATTCCTTTATACCCTTATATAAATCTCGAATGTTTTTATTCTTACTATTTGTTTCTACCTCATTCAGTTTTTCCTTCAAGTAACCTCTCTTTTTATTCCTAAGTGTACGACTTGCTTCCCGTCTTTCATTGAAATAATTATCTCTCTTCTCCTCAACTGGATCCTGTAAGAATTTCAATTTTGCCTGTTTCCTTCTTTCTACTACCATGCAACAATCTTCATCAAACCACGGTTTCTTTTTCTTAGTTTCATAATAACCTATGCTCTGCTCAGCTGCAATTTTGATACTATCTCTGATATTTTCCCACACGCTATTAACATCTAATTCTTTCTCAACTTCGTCGGAACTTTCTAAAGTGGCAAACCTATTCGAAATTTCGACCTGATAATTTTGCTTTGCTTCCTCGTCCTTTAATTTCAAAATATTAAATTTAGTAATATTAACTTGTTGCTCTACTCGCTTGGCTACTGATAATCTTTCTCTTAATTCTCCAATCACCAAATAATGGTCAGAATTACAGTCTGCACCCCTGAAAGTTCGAATATCTACTATACTAATATGTCTCCGTTTATCTATCAAGATGTGATCTATTTGGTTGTGTGTCAATCCATCTGGAGAAGTCCAAGTATATTTATGTATATCCTTATGGGGAATGTTGTACTTTTGACAATTAAATTTTTCGATGTGGCAAAGTTGACTAATCTAACTCCATTGTCACTACTAATTGCGTGTAGGCTCTCTTTTCCAATAGTTGGTCTAAAAATATCCTCCCGTCCTACTTTAGCGTTGAAATCCCCCAATAAAATTTTCATATAATATCTAGGGAACTGATCAAAAGTATGTTCCAATTCCTCATACAAGCTATCCTTTATATAGTCGTCTTTCTCTTCTGTAGGGGCGTGTGCATTTATAACTATGATGTCGCACCATCTACCCTTAAGTACTAAATATGATAACCTGTCACTGATAAATTCGACCTTTTTTACTGCTGATTTTATTCTTTTATGTACAAAGAATCCTGTTCCTAATTGGTGATTATTGTTTCCTTCCCCATAATACAACAAGTAATCTCCTATTTGTGATATGCCATTCCCATCTAACCTAACCTCTTGTACTCCCACAAAGTCTATTCTATATCTAGCTAGTTCTTTTGCTACTAATGTTACCCCTCCTGTTCTATAAAGACTAGTTACGTTCCAAGTGCCAAATCTCAAAACCTTATTCCTTTGCTGTGGTCGTGCCAGAGAATCAGTCCTATTCCGAGGCTTACTGTAGGAATTCGTAACAAGCTGTTTTTTACGGTGATGGGTTGTTAGCCCTTCGCCCAACCCCGAAGCTGGAGGACCACCCCTTATCGGCTGTCCACGACTGCTTATTCAATATATTCGCAGCTGCCCTCCATATCTGGAGGCCGTCTCCTCTATCCGCAACCTGAGGACGCGTCATGCCGTGGTGATAGGGACCCACCATACATGGAGACAATTGTACCTAATTTCACTATCAGTTTCGCCCTTCGTAGGCTACTAGTAACTCATTTTGAAATAATTCTGTACCTACTCTATAAAAGAGTACCTTACGTTATGTAAGTTCAGTCTTCACTTCTGCCCGATCCGAAAAGATAAAATTACTCAGACATAATATCTATTGTCCATCCAAGTGGTTATGTCGCAGGATCGTAGAAAGGGGCAAAATCACGTGACAGTTAATTACTTAACGAGGCCTTTTTATTTAAGTCATTTGAAATAGTTATGTAATATTACGTAGACGTCCAATTCCTAACAGAAATTAATGTTTTCAGAAAAGAGCTAAGACAGCCCAGCCACTAGCCTTTAAAGAAGCGGGTGGGGGACACCAGGATGCGACATAGGCAAACGGACGACAGTACCTGTGCGAAAATATGATTCCATATTGAAAGCTTTTTCGTCACTGAAAACCGCTAACATATTTCTGGAACATACTATGCTCACTACCTCAGTAGTGTTTACTATGACCGTAAGGCGACTTTGACTGCATACGCGGCCTTGGTTCTGTGTGGAGGACGATTGGAAGTTTACTAGTAGAGGGTGTGAGAGTGAAGTACATTAAAAAAACTCAAGTACAATAAAAATTGGAGTAAAAATAAAATGATGTCCCTGTAGAATTAAATGAGTATAAATTGTTCCATAAAAATGTTAAATTTCCTTCAATGACAATATTATACGTTCACTTTTGAATCGAACACTGAAGTATGTTTTGTATGTCCGGTATTTATTTTAAGGGGACCAGGTAATTTCGTTCAGAGTAGATGGCAACTCATCTCAGCTCACAGCAAATTTTTCATTATTGTTCGCTCAAAGCGTATCGTATGTGTATATTATAGCTTTAATATTGCACAACTCGCGATTTCAAATCAAACGAGTGAGAGCGCACAGGTCTGTAGCTGCTCCCGATACCGAGATATTACTGACAGAGACACGCGACACAGTTAATTTTATACGTAACTTCGGCGCCCACATGTCCGTAGCAAGAGAAGGTGGTGTCGTTGGGCGTGGTCATATAAGGTACATTGTTTCATGGCCTGACTACTAATAATATTAGTATTCGTATATGGGTCCTACTGTTGTTACAATGAGGCATTGCATTTCTGTCATTTTTTGTTTTCATCACGGATCCTGGAACGTGTCCATACTCAGTGAGAAAAAAGATGTATTCTGTGTCAAGATTCCTATCACAGTCATATCACAGTCTAGTATATAGTCACGAAGCTCAATATGTAATAAATATGCATCCACAGATAGTTGCTAACCACTAGGATCGCTACTATCGCCTCATTACAGACAATGCGGAATAGTACCTGCACAGTCTATTGTTCCTAGCAACCTCACAACTCAAGCTTTGTGAATGTATATACTATACTGTGGTCATATCATGAATAAAATTCTCCGTCTTTTCTTGAATGTAACAACTGTGCGAGTACTGAACTGGGATGGACAAGATATGACGAAGAAGACAGTAGATTACAACTCAGACATTATCGCTATTGATAAGTCCAAGGAGAAAACATACGTTTTAGATGTTGTTGTTCTGTCCATTGATTAATTATTTAAACGTTAGGAGTTACGAAATATAAAGTGCTAAAAAATTTAATTCAGAAGAGTTTGAAGCAGGAGGTTTTTGGTTCTAGTCGTTCTTCCAGGAGTATAAGTTTTATTTGAGAGTCCACACCTATGGAGTAACGGTTATCGCGTCTAGTCGCGAAACCAGGTGGCCCGGGTTCGATTCCCGGTAGGGGCAAGTCACTTGGTTGAGGTTTTTTCTGGGATTTTCCCTCAACCCAATATTAGCAAATGCTGGGTAATTTTCGGTGTTGGACCCCGGACTCATTTCACCGGCATTATCACCTTCATCTCATTCAGACGCTATATAACCTAAGATATTGAGAAAGCGTCGTAAAATAACCCACTAAAAAAATATTTAAGGCATTCAAAACACTTGTCGAAATTGTTTGTTCTTGCTTAAAATGCAAAAATCAATGTCATTGTAGGCAAGCCACGTTACAAATAATAACAATAATGATAATAAACATGAATAATAATAATAATAATAATAATAATAATAATAATAATAATTTGTATTAGAATTTCTCTTCAACATAGTAGTTATCCTTCTCAGAAAGAAATTTTGCTCCTTCACAAATCTCAGTCTCCAATATTATCTTCTTCACTAAAATCTCTTCTAATCATATTCTTCTGACGCCATCCATCCAGTCTTCTATGGTGGTTCCCTTTTTCTACGTCCATAATTTCTATATAATAATAATAATAATGATAATAATAATAATAATAATAATAATAATAATTACTTACAACTTACAAATGGCTTTTAAGGAACCCGGAGGTTCACTGCCACCCTCACATAGGCCCGCCATCGGTCCCTATCCTGTGCAAGATTAATCCATTCTCAATCATCATATCCCACCTCCCTCAAATCAATTTTTATATTATCCTCCCATATACGTCTCGGCCTCTCCAAAGGTCTTTTTCCCTCCGGTCTTCCAACTAACACTCTATATGCATTTCTGAATTCGCCCATACGTGCTACATGCCCTCTATCTCAAACGTCTCGATTTAATGTTCTTAATTATGTCAGGTGAAGAATATAATGCGTGCAGTTCTGCGTTGTGTAAATTTCTCCATTCTCCTGTAACTTCATCCCTCTTAGCCTCAAATATTTTCCTAAGAACCTTATTCTCAAATACCCTTAATCTCTGTTCCTGTCTCAAAGTGAGAGTCCAAGTTTCACAACCATACAGAACAACCGGTAATATAACTGTTTTTATAAATTCTAACTTTCAGATTTTTTGACAGCAGACTAGAAGACAAAAGCTTCTCAACCGAATAATAACAGGCATTTTCTACAATTATTCTGCGTTTAATTTCTTCGCGAGTGACATTTATATTTTTGTTACTGTTGCTCCAAAATATTTGAATTTTTTAATAATAATAATAATAATAATAA
The DNA here is from genome assembly GCF_040183065.1 of Periplaneta americana. Taxonomy (NCBI): domain Eukaryota; kingdom Metazoa; phylum Arthropoda; class Insecta; order Blattodea; family Blattidae; genus Periplaneta; species Periplaneta americana. The sequence continues at coordinate 148,340,159 of NC_091119.1, read as the reverse complement.
TAATAATAATAATAATAATAATAATAATAATAATAATAATTTTTTCTACAATATAGTAGTTATCCTTCGCCGAAATAAATTTTCCTCCTCCAGAAATCTCCTCCCTCAGCAACTTCTTCAGTAAGATCTTTTCTTGTCACACTTTTTCTGACGCCATCCATTTATTCTTTTCTTTGTTTTCCTCTTCTTATACCTCCATAATTTCTCAGTAATAATAATAATAATAATAATAATAATAATAATAATAATAATTGTTATTTGAATTTTTGTACAATACAGTAATTATTCTTTACCGAAATAAATTTTGCTCCTCCAGAAATCTCTTGGTTTTCTCTTCTTCTACCTCAATAATATTAAAATAATAATAATAATAATAATAATAATAATAATAATAATAATAATAATAATAATAGTAGTAGTAGTAGTAGTAGTAGTAGTAGTAGTAGTAGTAGTAGTTGTGTAGATTAGGTCTATTAAGATATATAATAATTCATTAAAAACAATTGCGTTGCATATTTATACTGGTATGACATACTAGATCTTTTTCATCTCGGAGTCTGTATAAAAATAACATTATCTTTAAATTTATTTTATCGCTGGCTTCCCATTGTAACAGATGAAAACAGTGCACTTCCTATTTCATGCTCACTTGTAATCCAGACGTATATTAATTTTCTCTTAGCAATTCTACAAAAAAGAAAAAATAACAGGCAGCTGTTTAGGGCGGCAGCACTTTTATGAAGGCGGCTGCAATGGAAAGATACGTAACAATGGCTCAGGTTTGATGGCAAAATTAGTATCGGGTTGAATTGTGAAAGGACAACATAATTTTGGTTATAGTTTCGTGTCATTGCGTCTTTCATCTCGCATATCAACTGACTATCTGCCTGATGACCCTTCAGTCAAGACTCTGAAGGATTGATTATTCAAGACTTCTGTACCTAGCACCAACAATGACTCGTAATATTTATGATTTTTTGCAACTTGTACAGTACTTTGGAAATATTCTGTTTATGCTGACGTTATCGAGTGTTAATAACACTATGCGTCTATGAACACTGATTTTTCTTATATTAATTTCGAGATTAGTAGATAGTTGTTTGATCCTTCTGATTCATTTAACATCCAACTAAAATAAGAAAAATCTACAGGGTTCATGACATCGGAAATTTCCTAACGACATAGTTAATAATATCAATAGCTGTTTTTTTAGGGTCCTGGGTTCGATTTCTGTTGCCGGAACGAATTTTTCTCTGCTAATAAGTATCAATAGTTGCCCTGAAATTCACTTTTCTGGACGTTTCGAAACTACTTGCAGTATCTACTATAGCGGCATAACTATTGTATGAATTCTCAAACGACTCTGTAAAGATTGAAATAAATTGCGACAATGTTTGTCTTTGCCTAAAGACGTCAGATTACTAATTACGTAAATGTTAAGGACTACGGTAACCATCAACATGGAACTAAAATCGATAAATAATGTGATCAATAAACGCAAGTACTAGTGTACGAACTTCGTTTTGAAGGCGGGACGCGAGACCAATATAGGATTCTCGTACCAATATAGAAATTCTCGTATACCTAATATCATCATTAATAATAATAATAATAATAATAATAATAATAATAATAATAATAATAATAATAATAATAATGTCGTTATTCCTCATGTAAGAACAACAGACCTCCAGTTCAACAACTTGCTTTCAAGAAATAACATAGTAATCTAGGCGTTGACTGTACTTGGAATGCTGTATTATTATATACAGGAGCATACGCAAGAGTGTTACCGGGTTTGAACCCCCGGCCTCGAACTTTTTGAAAAAAAAAAAAAAAAACATATTTAGATGTATTTTTTTATCCATAATCGTTTCCCCTTCTCTAATTTTTCACTGTCAGAGTAACAAAATCTACATCGATATAAGGCGTAGTCCTCCTACCTCTCCTTCAATATCTTCGGTCGGCGGGAAAAGGCACATAAGTAAAAAAAAAGTCGATTTTTCTGTTGTACCTAATCACATAAGTCTAGTATTTTATTTTTGAAATAATAAAATTTATTGTATTTTAAATTGAAAAGGGTTTTACTTTAACCAACATACATGATTTTCATTATTATACTTACATTCAGTTAAGAGTAAATTAAAAAGAAAGTATCTCCTGATTTTCTTTTTAACTTATGTGCCTTTTCCCGCCGACTAAAAATATAATCCCTGTGCTTGGTGCTGCAGCACGTTCGAATTATAACTGTGCTGTCTTTATTATTGAGAGACCTACCGCCTAGTACCGACCTTGTAATAAAACGAAACTGACACAGTATGAAATTTAACTTGTGAAACATGTTGGAAAGGTTGTTTTGACAGTTCTGCAGGGCAGTGTTAAATATTGTGCATTGTCGATTTTAAACTCGTTTTAAGAGCGGTATTCACCCGTTCGTTAGTTTGAGTTCTGACTATTGTGAAACTTTCGTTTAACGTTTTGTGCATTTGACAGTTCATATTTTTAATATAAACTTCACATTATCATTCCGGATTCTTTAATCTGTCTAAGTAACCGTAAAGCTCAATTGTTTAATTTTCTAGCAAGAAGCCGCATTGTGTTTCTCGCGAGGTTAGTGAAAATTTCACATTGGCAAATAATTCTTCGCAGCGTGACGATGTTGTCACGTTCTTCCCTAAAACTTCCCCTGTGAAAACTCAGTTGGTGATAATAATAATATTAATAATAATAATAATAATAATAATAATAATAATAATAATAATAGTAAACAAAATTTAAAATATCGGTAATGTAAATTATAAACAATTTTATATCGACCCCCTTTCTGCGTACGCCACTTATTATTATTATTATTATTATTATATATATATATATATATATATATATATATATATAAATCGAATGCAATCACAGAAACATGCAATATGTCACGGATTGGAAAAAGGCCTATACATTGTTAAAGTAATTAACCTGCTAGCCCTACAGTATAACTTATTGTTTTAAGATTGTATCATGTTGGAAATCTATTGCTTTTACACGGGGGAACATGACAATTATAGAAAATAGGAAGTTTCACTTATCAATAACATTATACCAGGCCTATTCCTGTGTGAACTTTCTTAAAAAGAATACCGTAATACCTATTGGTTTCGGAGATAAACTTTATAGTTAAATCGATTGTTCTTCTTCTCACTTTATTTATAGATCTCCTATTCAGTGTCCGAATTTTAACGTCTTTGTTAAGTCTTATTATTCAATATCTTTACATAATAATAACTTAATAACAGTAAGTTCAGGCATATGCAAATAATTTTATAATCAGTAAATTACTGTCAAAAACACAAGATGTATAATGAGACGAGTGATAAATAAACGCCTGTACTTCACTCAGACCCATAAATCCTTGACGATTGTTGACTAAAGAAAATTTACACATTTTGTGCTTTCATAATGCCCGACAAGCCTTACAAAGATTATCGTTTTGACCTTATCGATTGTTGAGCTTAAACTTTGAACCGAACACCGTGCCGCTATGTTTCAACAACCAATTCCACATCTAATGAAATTATCTGGAATTACCAGTTCTTGTTGGTACAATAATTTATTAATAATTATGCTATCATTTGTGTCTCTCACTTTATTGAAAAAAAAAAGTACAGAGGGAGATGAAGAGAGAGGGATAATGCTGCGTGGCTACCCAGAATGGTACATCATACAGTTCATTCGTATATTCATTCATGGTTTCCCGCCCATGGGCAGGTTCTTCACTACAAACCCAGCATTCTTCATAAGTCAATTGTACAAAAAGATAAGAGTAAACTATCATAGACATATTTTGAAAACTTGGCTAGTAATCATATTATTTGACACTATTGGGAATAAATTATTATTATTATTATTATTATTATTATTATTAATATTATTATTATTATTATTATTATTATTATTATTATTATTATTATTTGTTTAGTCAACTGTCCGAAGGCAGGTTTGAAAATCACAAGTGATTCCAAGAAGGCACCACTTATGAGGCAACTAGGCCAGGAGATAATAGGGTAGTGTGGCCAGTTCCTTTCCCCTCCATTGCATACATCGTCGATTAGCTACATATTACACTAATCAGACTACAGATGTAAGCAAACATTTGTTCTTCCTCTGAGACCATATCGTCAAGTGAGATGGCCCTACAGTCTGATAATAGATGTATTGTACATATTAACCAGAACCTCAATCAGAAGATATTATTATTATTATTATTATTATTATTATTATTATTATTATTATTATATTTAAAATACAGTGAAATCTCGATACAACGAAACCACGTGGACCAGAAAAATATTGTTGTAGAGAGATTTATTATGTCGAGAATTTACAAAAAAAAAAGCATGCTATTTGGAAGGTACACTGTTTAAGGAACCACTCCTCTAATTGATGTACCGTAAAATGGAGTGAATGAAGGGATGAATAGGGACGAATATTTACTATTTTTTATTTCTTTATAACAAAGAGTAAATAATATAATAATAATAAGAGTATTTATGTTTTTATTCGTTAAGAGTGAACAAATAAACACATATTATTATATTTAGTTCCTGAAGAAAGAAATAAAAAAATAGTAAAAATTCGTCTCTATTTACCCCTGCGTCCTTATTCATCCCGTTTTACGGTACATTAATTATTTAAGAATTTATAGTATTTAATAAATTGTGATGAATACTAGAATTTGACAGCATAAAAAACAAAATATTATAGACCAAAATAATACAATTGTATTTTGACATTACATTAACGGAATTGATGCTGGGACTACAATACTTTAACAGTATAGAGAGTTGTTGTTCGTTTAATCAACTGTCCGAAGACAGGTCTGGACTTCACAAGTGATATCAACATGGCACCACTTATGAGGCAACTAGGCCAGGAGTTAATTGGGTACAGTGGCCAGTTTCTTTCCTCCTCCATTGCATACATCGCCGATTAGCTACATATTTCACTAATTAGACTTCAATCAATCATCAATCAAACTCCTGTATCTCCTCATGAGGAGCATAGGATATTCACAAAGTGCCTCTATCGGACCCTACTTGTAGCCAACTTCTTCACTTCGCTCCATGTTTTCCCCTCCCTAGCAATTTCCTCCAAAACTGTTCTCTTCCATGTATTTTTTGGCCATCCTCTTGTTCTACTACCCTGGGGTTCTAATCCAAAGCCATTCTTTCTACTGCTCCATCTTCTTTCCTGATTGTGTACCCTATCCAATTCCACTTTCGTCTTTTGATTTCTATTGTGATTTCTGTCTGATTTGTTATCTTCCCTATCTGGCCATCTAATTTTTAAAATTCTTCGTAAACATCTAGTATTAACAAATGTTTGCAGTTTATTTGGCGGCCGGGTAGCTCAGTTGGTAGAGCAGCTGGCTACGGACTGGAAGGTTCGGGGTTCGATCGCAGATGGTGACAGGATTTTTTCTCGTTGCCAAACTTTCAGAACGGCCCCGAGGTTCACTCAGCCTCCTATAAAATTGAGTACCGGGTCTTTCCCGGGGGTAAAAGGCGGTCAGAGCGTGTTGCCGACCACACCACCTCGTTCTAGTGCCGAGGTCATGGAAAGCATGGGGCTCTACCTCCATGACCCCCAAGTGCCTTCATGGCATGATACGGGGATACCTTTACCTTTTTTACCTTTGCAGTTTATTTTGTATAATCAGACTTCAATGGGTATTATTATATCGGTAATCATTGTATGGAGATTTCATTGTAGTAAAAGTTGTATATATAATCAGATTTCATAACTTAAACATTTTCGTATAATTTCAAGAGAAAAATTGCTTCGGGGCCGGGTACCTTTGGCTAAGGACACCAACAGTCTATCGACTGAGCTACATTCTCCTATATGCACGCTGTACGAGAATTCTCGTACGTATACGAACCCTGGATCGGCCGGACGAGCGGATACGAGACCTCTCTACTTCCGGAATAGCCGCCAGAGGTCGGTCTAAATGTTTTTCTTGCAAGATTTGGCGGGAAGACGCGAAATCAGTGTGTGATGCCCAGACTCGTGAAGGTGCGTAATAGAGGTTAATACGGTTTGGTGAAAAGTATTTTTTTGAGTGGAGTTTTGAAGGAGGGTGGGGGGAGGAGGCCCGTGGCTAGTTTCCGCTTGGCTGTTGGCTGACTTGCTCGCAGGCGGTCGGCGGGCCGTCGGTCTCTCACAGTACATTATCAGCATCGGCAGCGCAAAGGTGTGCGTCAGTCGCGGTCTGGCAGTACAGCGCAGCGGTGCGGAGTGGTCGCGCTCAAATTTGTGAAGACGGTGTGCTTACATGTGCCCCCTACCCATGGAGTCCGAAATCTGACTTAATCCGTGTTTTCTGTCTACAGTTCCCTCATTCGATCCTGTGGTGTCCTCGTGTGTAGGTGTGATATTGTATATTTTTTTGTCGTGTTAACCAATTTTCTTACGAAAAAGTGATAACGCAGTGATTTTGTAAAGTGAATTGGTTAGTGATTGTTGTTGTGGACGTGCTGGTGGTGTGACACGGAGGGTTGTGAAGAAGATCATGGTGTTGGATTTAGTGGTCGCTGCTCTCTGTGGCACCACGCGCGTTTGACGTGCTGGATGCTCCTCACTGTGTACACGTAAGTACCGGTCATGGGGATCGTTCCTCGGGACGACCGTAATTTTTTATTTTATTTTCTGTTTCAGTTCAGTGTTTTTATTTACATGGTTTCTTACATATTTCGAATGCCAATATTGCTGGTTATATACTGCAGATCGATATAAACAGACCGACAATTAGGGGTGCGATTTTTTTTTTGGTATTACCGAAATACGCGAATTTTTTTAAACTTAATTATTATATTCGCAAAAAAAGAAAATCTCATCAAGGTATTCTAGAAAATGAATTATGTTTAACCGCGAAATGTAATGATTTCAACAAAATAGCCTCGTCAAGAAATTAGAACCGACACTTGAAAACGTGTTTTTTTACTTTATTTTTCACGAAATACTCGCGGAGAGAGAAATAGAATTAAAAAAAAAAAAGAATTTTCTGTGTCAGCTGTGAACAACGATCCTTCAACGTCTTTACAGAGACTTAAGAGTTAGTTTTGCTTCAACATGTCTTTTGAGTTTTCTGCCTCAAACATTGATAGTTTGGATTTTATACATATAGATATATTGCTGATATTTTATCTGATCGACGAGTTCTTTTGTCATGTTCAAATGTGGAAACTATTCCCAGGCTTTATATTCAAGAGCTGGACAGTTAAGTGATGTAAACCGGTGTTAGGTAGATGTGCTCCTTGGGAATAGATTGAACTCTTCTCGGTTTGTGGAGTGGTCAATATTTTCTTTCAATATGTGTAAACTGACGTTAAGAAATGATTGGAAGTAGGCCTACTTTTGAAGAAAAAATTTTATTTACGTAATTTAATGTTTTATAATATTTAAAGTATCAGGAAATTTGTAAAAATTTAAATTAATAACTGCATTTCTACAAGTTGTACATAATATTAATTTTGTATGCCGTTTCCTAAATGATATTTTCACGAAATATGACTCAAATTATTATATTATTATTTCCACGAAATATTCACCACAATCATGACAAAATAAACACCAAAAAAGATGTAAATAAATCTCCACAAAATCTCATCTCTACCGATAACACTTCAGTTAGGCTCCTAGCGATATTGTATTAATTTTTGTGGGATACTGCTAATAATGTCAGTAACCGTTACATGCCAATAGCTGGTTCTCGTCTGTTCTGTATTCGTACCGTAACTATTGTTAAAATTTGATTGTCTTTTATAGTTTAATTTTTACTTTAACTGCCTCTGAAACATTTTGGCTGTCGATAATTTGTAGAGATAACCTACTAGTTACTCAAATAAATCTGCCAATAAGACCTCATGTACACGAACCATCTTCATTACCCTATCGTGTTAATAGGCCTAATGTAATGTTCTCAGAGCGACTCTAATTTTTTTTATCTTATTTTATAATCCAGTTCATTGTTTTTCATTTCCATGGATTCTTACATATTTCGAATAACATTAACGGTTATACAATAGGTCTAGATCCGTATAAACAGACTGATACGACTTCTATCGGGCTCGCAGAAACATTTTTATTTTTATTTATTTATTTTTTTTTTTTTCGTAGGCTATGCTGCTCAATAATGACTGATCGTTACATGCGCCAATAACTGGTTTTAATCTATTCTATATTCGTGACTATTGTTAAAATTTGTTTGTCCTCCATAATTTAATTTTTATTTTAACGGACCTGGAACATATTGGATGTCGTTAATCTGTACAGATAGCCTTCTTCTTATAACAGTTCTACTAGTAAGACCCAAGTATATGACACCTCTTGTGTTGTCCTAGCGTATTAATAAATTTCATGTCATGGATGCAAACAAGTGCCAGATAAGTATGAAAAGTCTTTAGAATCATTTAATTTCTTGTCGCGTCTTATATCTTCATCTTATGATTTTTTCTGCGAATAGAGTGACGATTTCTTGCTAACGTTTAGTGAATAATACTGTTTTTGTCTCTCGAAAACATTTTTAATGTAAGTAACCATTTTTTTTACATATAACACACTTCTGTCACGGTGTTTGTGTTATATTATTCTGTGTATAACTAGATATCGAATGATTGTAGTATGTGTTACATCGCTGTAAATTTTAATACGCGTTCGCATACTTTGTAACTTCATCTGCTTAAGAATGTGGCAAAATTTAATTTCGCTGTTATGATTTCTGTTTTAGTTATTTCAAAGCAGTTTTTTAAGCCAGACCCTTAATTCTTGTTGTTTATTCTGTCCGCTTTTAATATAGGAACGCATATCAGGCTTTCAAGCCCCCCCCCCCCCATTTCCAGTAATGTTTCCTTACTAGTGCTAGTACAACTGATTTTAATATAGCCTAGTAACTGTTATTGGTACACCTAAATAATCTAATACGTTTTCGAATTATGCAGTCTTATGAATGTACCATAGGTAGTTAAACATTTTGAGTGTTGATAATTTATTTCTCGATATTTTAATTCTCTTAATAGGTCTGCTTATAAAACTTCTCAAAACATCCCACAATATTAAAAATTTATTGCTATGGAGACAACTTATTATCGGATAATTGGTAGCAGTCGTTATATTCGAATAATTTTGGAGCAATGTAATCTCATCTTTAGAAAATAGTGTTTAGCCTACTTAAATCTGTTTTTCTTTTACGTTTTCCTTTATTTATTAATTTCACTGTTATAATTCTCACGTTTAGTGAAATACTGACGGCGCTTTTCGTTTCACAGTGGCCTCCTAACAACAGGTCTGTTGATAAAATCACGAGATAGACTTTCATCTTCTTAGAGGCTAAGAATTTGTTACAGATGGTGCAGTGAATTTTAGCGTACAGTTCACTGTTACATCGTAACTTGTTTATAATTTTTTTTTTCTGGTTGTGTAGGTGATAATTATATAACCTATCTTCCCTATTCCTTATATTACAAACTAGGTATTTAAAATAATTGCAACTCCTGTAAACAAACTGTCCTTTCTAAATCACGGATTCTAGGCTTATTTCAGTCAAAAGTAGGTTAAAATATAGAGTGATAAATAAATATTTGTACTTATTTTCTGAACAATTATAGCCCTACGTCATACGTAACTGTCTACGAATAATATATATCAATATTTACCAGAATTTCATACAACACAATATAACTTTTTCAATACATATCGGTAATTTGTGTTGATTTGTTTCTTCACAATAATTCATACATTCAAACATCTTAGTGAGGAATGAAAAATCTCTCTCTCTTTTTTTTTTTTTTTTTTTTTTTTGGACTTAGAATGTGTTTTACTCAGAGTTCTAGTTGCGTTAATAAGTGTTTTGCACCGTTTTAACAATATTTATTGTGATTACTGTGCATTCCATTATGCTTATCAGTTAGCAATAGTCCGTTCTCTTCAGTGTTCACTGGGCGAGTATAATTGTGACGTCCTCGAAAGTGAAAACGTTTTATCTTCGTGCGTATAATGGAGATTATATGAAGATCGAGATGGTTTTCACATTTTTTTCCTACTGTTTTCCAGTGTTAACTTTAGCTATGTATTGTAGGTCTATCAGCCGTACAAAGGCAGCGCAAATGTTCATTTGAAATTGAAGGTTGAAATGATTAAGCAATATATATATATATAACTTTATCCGTTTATACTGAACTTTAAGTTTGTATTTAAATTTCTTATTTTTGGGAGGGGTGAGAGAATAGGGGGTAACACCAGTAGGGCTACTATAAATCTTGTTTTTACAGTAATATTCTTCCGAAGTAAATTTTTTACTTTCCATTCAGTGTGCCAGTGCTATATCTGTACCACACAGGTAAAGTCTCACAAGTCCAATTTGCCAATTTTGAGGTTATAGCACTACTGAATTCCATAGAGTGAGATCTATTGAAGGTATTACTCTGTTATGTCCTTGGATGACTGATTTCGGATTTAATGCATTTTTTTAAAAGATGAGAGTATATTTTGGATATAATACATGGTAAAACTCACATTAGCTGTGTTTACTCGTATGTGTGTTTTATATTTTACAAGGTACGGTACCAAAATAGTAAGGAATAGGTTTGTAACTTTACCTGGCATGAAAGAAAAAAACGTGAAATTTGACTTTTGCCTGTATTATAAAGTTTACAAAATGGGGGGGGGGGAACGTGAAATTTGGTTTTTGACTGTACTAACCTAAAGTTTATAAGGAAAAAACGTGAAATTTGTTTTTTGCCTGTACTATCCTAAAGTTTATAGACTATAAAAAACGTGAAATTTGTTTTTTTCTTGTACTATCCTAAAGTTTACAGGCTATAAAAAACGTGAAATTTGTTTTTTGCCTGTACTATCCTAAAGTTTACAGGCTATAAAAAACGTGAAATTTGTTTTTTGCTTGTACTATCCTAAAGTTTACAGGCTATAAAAACGTAAAATTTGTTTTTTGCCTGTACTATCCTAAAGTTTACAGGCTATAAAAAACGTGAAATTTGTTTTTTGCCTGTACTATCCAAAAGTTTACAGGCTATAAAAAACGTAAAATTTGTTTTTTGCCTGTACTATCCTAAAGTTTAGAGGCTATAAAAAACGTGAAATTTGTTTTTTGCCTGTACTATCCAAAGTTTATAGACTATAAAAAACGTGAAATTTGTTTTTTGCTTGTACTATCCTAAAGTTTACAGGCTATAAAAAACGTGAAATTTGTTTCTTGCCTGTACTATCCTAAAGTTTATAAAAAACGTGAAATTTGTTTTTTGCCTGTACTGTCCTAAAGTTTATAGGCTATAAAAAACGTGAAATTTGTTTTTTGCCTGTACTGTCCTAAAGTTTATAGACTATAAAAAACGTGAAATTTGTTTTTTGCCTGTACTGTCCTAAAGTTTATAGGCTATAAAAAACGTGAAATTTGTTTTTTGCCTGTACTGTCCTAAAGTTTATAGGCTATAAAAAACGTGAAATTTGTTTTTTGCCTGTACTGTCCTAAAGTTTATAGGCTATAAAAAACGTGAAATTTGTTTTTTGCCTGTACTATCCTAAAGTTTATATAAAACCGTGAAATTTGTTTTTTGCCTGTACTATCCTAAAGTTTATAGGCTATAAAGAACGTGAAATTTGTTTTTTGCCTGTACTATCCTAAAGTTTATAGGCTATAAAAATCGTGAAATTTGTTTTTTGCCTGTACTATCCTAAAGTTTATAAAAAAACGTGAAATTTGTTTTTGCCTGTACTATCCTAAAGCTTAGAGGCTATAAAAAACGTGAATTTGTTTTTTGCCTGTACTATCCTAAAGTTTATAGGCTATAAAAAACGTGAAATTTGTTTTTTTTGGCTGTATCCTAAAGTTTATAAAATGGACTTATCGTATAATACCTCTAATAAAATGGACTTACCTATCGTACAATAGCTCATAGGTACAAATATGTGTTAAACAGCATGTAGGTCTATAGGCTATGCGTATTTGCGACCATAGCTGTAAATTGATATTGAACACTTTTTCCTCTTGGTCTAACTATACTTTTACTGAATTTGTTCTTACAAACCTTATCTCTTTCAACATGTACTTCCCATTTGACCAGCTACTTAAATTTACAACAGATTAAAAAATGAATGGAATTAAGGATAAAGTAACACCGATTTTTAAACATGTAGGCCTATAATTTTTTGTGGTGAAATATGAACATAACGGTACAATAAAAAGCATTTTTCTTTTGTATAATTACTGAGAAGGTGTGTTTGCTAATTTTTATAAACCTAAAGCATATTTGCTTCCGCATTTAAGTATTAGTAGGAATTCATATCTGAGCTGTCATCTAAACTGAAAACAAATTAAGGAAGAAATGAAAGCAGAGTTTGTCGATTTGTGAACATATTGATTTCTGGGCTATTAAACCTAAAACGAAAAATACCCGATGTCTTCATTACATTTACCCAGATTTCTTTTCACGGAACTGTTCACATATTATGGACACATATCGCTATAATTGGCGTAAGCGTAATATTTAAGTTATAAATGGCTTTTAAGGAACCCGGAAGTTCATTACACGATTTATTAACTTTATTCTGTGGAAAGTTTCGTATATCAATCTTTAGGCCTATGTAAAAAGTCTTACTTTTCTCTTACGTAACGTCTACTTCGTTGTAGCTATATCATACATCGTCATGACGCCTTATTTCTCTTTCGAATTTTAAACTTTTCTGAAATTGGTAATATTCTACTACATCTCCCCCTTTTAATTTTTCGTAAGAACTACGTCAATTGATACCGATAACTGCTTCGTTTTTTTTTTTAGAATTGTGTATTATAAATCTCTTAATTTTTTTTCCGACGCTTAGCTAAGCGGGCGTTCTTTTCTTCTCTGAAACTTGAGCCTATAGTTCAGACTCTTATTTAGAATTACGTAATTTGAATACACGATATCTCTTTCTTTTTATGTTTGTTCTTATGAGAACAAAATTATTGCTGATTGTATCTCGAATAAACCCACAGTGTTGTAATTTTCGTTACGAACCTACAGATATTTATTTGGTCAAGGTAATAATGTAATTTTATCGTGTTATCTTTAAATTAAATTTTATCTTAATAGATGAAAAGCTCCGTTGATTGCTTGTGCCCTAATATAGACGATTCTCAATTTACTTGGCCGTCTTGAAATCTGAATATGATAGTAGTACGGTTTTTGTGCCCAGGAACGAAATAGATATGGAGGAACGCGTTGCGTGACTTTGTACGCTGGTGCACAGACGATGGAAACTATTTTAACCATAATCGATTTTGCTATCTCTGGACTGTGTAGACTACAGTAAAACTTCGTCTGAGCATGAGGTTGAAATGGAAACGACCAAATGCTGTAGAGAATGTATTAGCTTATCTGGAATGTATGGATGTAGGCCTATGAATTTTGAGTAGGCCTACTAGAACTTATTTTAAAGAAACATTATTATTGTGGCCTTATACCACCACCACCACCACCATCACCACCACCACCACCACCACCACCACCACCACCACCACCACCACCACCACCACCACCACCACTACGGTAGGCCATATAGTTTGTTTCGTCTGATAGCTCATCTTCCCGTTGGTGTAGACGGTAATCGTACAAAGGGTTCTCCATATATGACGTTTCCTTCACGTTGCAAGCTCAGTGACATTTCCTTAAACGCCTGCACAGTTACCGCGAAATCGTCCACTGTTTCCACGATAATTAACTTTAGTTTGTGAAACCTGTTTAGCGGGAAAATGTTTATAAACTACTTAAAAAAGGAACACAGTGACCATGGAATCAGAAGATAGTGATAGTGGTCCTAGTAGGTCCTACTTCCAAAAAATCTACATTCGATGTACTTAAATATATCATCATCATCATTGGCGCTACAGCCCTTGGTGGGCCTGGGCCTCCCTTAGTAATTGTCGCCATCCGTCTCTATCTTGTGTAGCAGTCTTCCAATTCTTGCACCCCAACTTCCTGGCATCCTCTTCCACTCCATCAATCCACCGCAAGTGCGGTCGACCTCGTCTTCTCTGACCTCCTGGATTTGTTATTACATTTTTTTTGCAAGGTTCACTTGGGTCCATGCGTGTTACATGTCCTGCCCACCTCAATCTGCTAGTTTTAACTGTATTGATTATATTTGGCTCTCCTAGAAGTCTATATAATTCATAGTTGCATCTCCTCCTCCAGAGACCTTCCTCAAATACTTCAATATATAGGACGGAAATAAAATTGTAGAAAATTATGATAAGAAATTCCTTAATTTAAAGCTTGGTTTTACTCTAATGTAACAAACTGTAAAAGGGCTAGATGTAGGTTCCGGCTTTTATGTTTTTGCATGAAAAATCACGAAACATGAAGTTCATCTTATACTTCTGTTTCCATGGTAACACGAATTACGTCTGAATTAGAAAACATTATTTGTCAAAACTTTACCATTTTTCTCTCCTTGTTGGACGAATATGTTTCACATCAAAAGTAAAGAATCCCTTTAAAGTTTATGTACAAAGTTGTAAATTAAATAATAGTAATTGTAGGCCTACATATAATCCATCTGCTGTAAAAGTTTCAGAAAGGTATAACTAATAATACGTACAGAAGTTATTACAAAACCAAGTGATTCGTTTCCTTGTGTCGTTATTGAAATTGATGCAATTGGCCAAAATTCATTAACGTGTCCTCTTATACCACTTTTTTCCTTGTTAGGAGGGAGGGAACACCCCACGCACTACGACCTGAGGTCTATTGTACACCCCCCCCCCATATGGAATGAGTTGCGTGCCCACCGATCCTCTACGTGCACCCACCTAACCACTTGACCCCCTTAACCACCGGTCCCTACAGCCAACAGAGTCCATATACCATTCCTGCTTCGGCAACCCCCCCTCCCAAGACTCCCTTAACGGCCCGAAGCGGAAGTCCTCCCTCGAGAAGGTCTCCCCGAGTTTCGTTGCAGACGCTATCTATCATCACTTAAATACAATCCATGGAGGCCGGTCGAGAGAGCCAACAGCTTCGGAGGGCCGCCTGTAGAGCGATCTGAAAACTAGAAGAAGGTAACGGGATGATGAATGAAAGGATGATAGAGGAGAAGAATACCACTCTTCAGTTGATACACTTTTAATTAACCAACTATTGACCCATAAACTCATTACATTGCCTGCTTAGTTTAGATTAAAATTGAATCTGAACTCATAGAATCTGAAACGGCACGTATTTTCTGATGTTTCTTATTGCTTGCCATGTTATGTTCCAAATTGCTTTTGTTAGTCTCCGTATATGATTCATGCATATGATCCATATATCTTAACGTCGTTTATCATCTGATATGCCATTTGTATTTTAGTCCTTGAATGTGGTGTTATATTAGGATTGGCTTATTGGATATCACATGCGTTTCTCACCCAAGCTGTCCGTGGTTCGATTTCCGGTGTGAGCTATGGAAGATATTTATCTTTCGTCAATGAGACTGGATGTTTGTATTTAATCATGTGTTGTCCTGTATTGTCTCAGATATGATTCTGCATCTTGTTATTCACACGACTAGAGAGTTCCGTATAATGCGTGCCTGTCTAATGTATTGTTCAAAGAGAATAAAATAGACCTTCACATCGAAAAAGTAAAAGAGATGAAAAGAAGAAGTATAAATAAGCCATTCTTCATGACTGTTATAGTTCCTTCGATCACATAAAAACCTTTGTTTGTTGTCCATAATTCCTAGCTTAATATCAACATTTATTAACACGATGACATCCTCTCACCTTTCTACACTACATTACAATTGCCACATGTCTCGACACAATAACAACCAGTGTTGCCAAGTTTTGGTTTTATGTTTCAAGTATGTGTGAGACTGAAGAAATTGAGATGGATCCAATTTAAAATAGAATGATGTTAAACATTCCGATACCTATAATAACACACAAAGATCCCTCTAGAAATAATCAGAAAGGCTATTGTTATTCTAAACTATAAGTGAAGTGATTTTAAAGCTTTCATAGTAAGGATTCTTTTATATTAAGAAAAGACCTTCTTGTTATGGAACGAAGTGTAATTTTGACATGAAATGTTTATCGGTACGTATCTTCGACTTACAAGGAGAAAAGAATTATAACTTTTGACATGAAAGGTTTACTCTGACGTCACTCGTACCATGGAAACAAGTGTAAGATGAACTTCGTGCCTCGTGGTCTTAAAACTGTCCTCTCCTTCATTTGATAGCTATTGAGTTACGTTCATTCTTGGCTTTTCTCGTTCAGAATTCTTCGTAATTTCTTCAAGGGAACGATAAAAAACGGAGTGAGACAAGTGGTCATAAAGCTTGGAGCTCACATAGATTTTTCCTCATAGTCTCAAATTCCCATGGTAGGACGTGCGATCGCGTACCTTTTAATTATGTGGTAGTATTTGTTTCGTCCTTAAATCCATTTTTAAGTAATCCTAAGAATTGCATACCAATAATAAAAACGTTTCACCAAATCGAAGGGATTTAATTTAATGTCTTATCACTTTTTAAGTAATTAATTCGTAGATACAGACATGCGTTTTGTCATTTTGACTACTTTTAATAGACCCTAATTTTGACCAGAACATGGTAAACTACTTTATGGTCAACAATTTGTAGCCTCTCAAATGGAATATGTCGCTGAAAGGCGATGTATGCATTGGAGGGGAAAAGGAACTGGCCACCCTACCCCGTTATCTCCTCGCCTAGTTGCCTCATGAGTGATACCTTATTGGTTTTACTTATGAGGCTCAAACCTGTCTTCGGACAGCTGACTAAATACAAACAATTCGTAGCCCTGATATACGAGGCTATTACGGATGATATAAACTCTGGTTCCTTCTTTCTTTCTTTCTTTCTTTCTTTCTTTCTTTCTTTCTTTCTTTCTTTCTTTCTTTCTTTCTTTCTTTCTTTCTTTCTTTCTTTCTTTCTCTCTATTTCTATCTTTCTTTCTTTCGCTCTATTTATATTTCTACTTTTCTTTCTTTCTCTCTATTTCCTTCTTTCTTTCTTTTTCTCTCTTCTGTCTTTCTTTCTTTCTCTCTTTCTTTCTTTCTTTTTCTATCTTTCTTTCACTCTTTCTTTCTCTCTTTCTTTCTTTATGTTTCTATCTTTCTTTCTTTTTTTCTTCTTCTCTCTATTTCTATATTTCTTTCTCTCTTTCTTTCTCTCTTTCTTTCTATTTCTGTCTTTCTGTCTTCCTTTCTTACTTTCTATTTCTATCTTTCTTTCTCTCTCTTTCTTTCTATTTCCACCTTTGTTTCTCTCTTTCTTTCGTTCTTTCTTTCTATTTCTATCTTTTTTTCCTTCTATTTCTATCTTTCTTTCTTCCTTTCTCTCTGTTTCTTTCCCTCTTTCTCCTTGTTTCTCTTTCTCTTTTTCCTTTATTCGTTTTACCTCTCCTGTATTACCGACTTACAAATCACTGCGGTGCAGGGTATTATCTTTGAATCCACAATAGTCTTCTACACATTACGGGCCTCCCAGGGTGTGGGATTGGCCACCACAGAGACATCACAGGACAATCACAACATAACGGACAGTCATCCAATATCGTAGATGGAAGATTTAATTTCTTCCATTCCCTACGCTAGGAATAGAACCACGAACTGCTTGGATGGACTGCGCGTACGCTACCTCAGAGTCACAGCAGCGAACCCACAAGCTCAAAATGTATATCATTTTATAAATGCGAAAATGTTAGTTTTTGTGTCAGAATTTGACCTTTACGTATCAGATGTTAGGTGGAAATTTATTATCTACGAATTTCTCATGTTGGACTAATTGAGTAACTCAAATAGGTTCACCGATGTGAAGTAAAGATTAACATGTCTGACTGTGCAACGAGCGGACCCGGGTTCAAATCCTAGTTGGGATAAGTTAACTAGTTGAGATTTTTTCCTGGGTTTTCCCTCAACACAATAACAGCAAACGCTAGATAACTTTCCACACTGGACACTGGACTTATTTCGCAGGCATTATCACCTACATTTTACTCAGACGCTAGATTACCAAAACAGTTGATAAAGTGTTGTAAAATAACCCCCCTCAACCCCCCAAAAAAGCTTGAATAGTGTCACAGAGACTCGTTGTAAGCTTTGATTTGGCTCCGTGTTACACGCGACGGTGTCAGGTAGCTGTGTTACATAAAGGTGATGAGCTTTCAGATTTCATAAAGCAGATGTCTCACTTGAAGAAATTTCTTGTCCGGCGAGGAATTTGACCTTTGCGTATCAGGTGCTAGCTGGAAGTGTATTATCTACGAATTTCTCATGTTGGACAAGCGTCCATCAGCGTTTTATCCCGGATTCATTACAAGCGACGATGAACTTCCTGTTTGGATTGTGATACACAATGAAAGAAGCAGCTGCAAGGATTAAAAATACTTTGTTAACAGTTTGTGTTTAATTTTGCTGAGTTTACACACACGTTATCTGCCTTTTTTTACTTTATGCTTTGATATTAGCGACTGTAGTGGACAGTTTTAGTCCGCTACTTGTTGCGGAAAGGAAGTAAAGTTTATCCTCGTAAGCGACAAACTTGGGCGTGCAATACGGGAAATGTTACGAAATTTTCAAGCGCGTTTATTTTTAACAACTTCTGCTGTTATGTAAATGTATTTAGCATAATTCTGTAATTCCTAGTATTATATTTCATGTCTCGTACTTCAGAATACATACTACATTTATCTATAATGCTATATTTATCTACTTCCGTTTTAATAAGCTATTTAACGACGCCGTATCAACTTCGGTGTCATCTAGTATAGGTGGAATTGGTTTTAGCGATGGTACCCAGAACACTCATATGCCATACTCTCCCCCAAGAAACAAAATTTGGGCTACCTGAATTTTCCAATTTCCAGTTATAATTAGACATAGGATGTTTAGGTAAATGTCTATTTTATTTGAATGTTTATATTTAAAGGCTTTCAGTAAATGTGCAGGAATCATGAGAAATGAAGCATTCTGATGAAGTTGATCTTGCCTTTTTTTACCTTTTTTTTTTTGCAGTTTACGCCTTTTTTACTTTAATATGTACTTTTTTGCCTTTTTCTTTATATGACTACTCACTCAACAATACTGCATTTATTTCGGGATTCGAATCTAAGGAAATTGCAGTTCTTATAGTAGCCATAGATATGGGATACCCTGTTGTAATGCAGTGTTGTTATTTCGCTTACTCCGGAATCGATCATTTCCTTACCCAGCACTGCTACCTAACTCCAGCATTGACCTACCCCATTAATCCCTGGCTTAGTTGCCTCATGAGTGATGCCTTATTGGTGTCACTTGTGAAGTTGAAACCTGTCTTCGTACAGTTGAGTAAACAACAACAAACATCAGTTATTAGTGTAATATATGAAGCGTTGGATTTCCACGCTGATAACCCGGTTTCGAATCTCGGTGAGTCCAACAATAATTTGTGGTGGACAAAGACGATGCTTGCTGGTAGGACTTCGCGGCTCTACCGACGTCTCATTATTGTTACATTAATCATCGTCACACTGATTTTGTCCAATAAACGTGATGGAAGTTTGTGCGTTAATCTTGAAAACTTGCTTGTTGTTTATTGTAACTCAAATTATGGACGTGAAGTTGTGGATGAACAAGTACAAGTGAAACAAGTCTATACAACAGAAAAACTACTTTTCCAGTGTACTTAGTTAAGTTACTTATCGTCTTATGGATGTTTACTTTATGAATTATGGGCGATTCAATATAATTTCAATGCCTTTTATTGCCCTATTTTTTGTTGTTTTAGAGCCTTTTTAGGCGCCTAAAATACCATTTTTAGTGCCTTAACTTCCGATATCTAGTTATAACATACTGTGCCTATCATTTATCACCCAGAACACTTCCGAATGCCAGAGAGTCTCGCCATAGGGCGTCCATCGTCTAGCACCCAGAACACTCCCGTATACTAGCGAATCTCGCCAAAAGATGTCTATCGTCTAGCACCCACTCCCGTACCCTAGCGAGTCTTGTCATACAGCATCAATCCTCTAGCACAGCGTTTCTCAAACTATGGTCCGCGGACCACCTGTCGTCCTCGAAATCTGCCCTTGTGGTCCTTCCAAAAGGACAGAAGAAAAAATGAAATTCAAACGAATTGCGTATCAAACTATAGCTGAAAATCTCAGAGTTTGGAAATGACACATGGCAATCACCTTTCACTTTTTCTTCCAGTACTGACATTTTATGACATTTATTACCCTACCTGTCTATCGACTTCCCACTCTACTCTCAGCAACAAAAGAGGGATTTAAAGCACTATGAACGCGGTGTTTCTCGCCATCTTTTCCCTGCACATCAGCTGATGTATATTGGCATATCTTTCAGACATATTCTCAAAATTAAAAGAACTAAATCTCTCTCTACAAGGTAATTCTTTGACTGTTCTCAATGCGCATGAGAAAATAAACTTGGTTTGTGGGTCAGTTTCGTAAAACAGACGATTTTTTCACTATTTCCAACCCTAGAGTCGTTTTTGGTCGAAAATGATTTCCTTATTGGAAAAGGATTATGCAGTGACATTTGTTCGCATCTCGAAACTACGACGTCACAATTTCAAACTTATTTTCCAAGTAAATATGACGAATTTTCATGTGTTCGTGATCCATTTCATTGCGATATTGAAAATAACAAACTTTCATTGAGTGAAAAAGAACAGTTAATTGAACTCTCGAATGACACCGGACTTAAAGTGTAATTCCAAGCGGAAGGTATGGTTAATTTGTGGACCTCATCACAAGTGAAAAGAGAATATAGTGAACTGTACAATGATGCTTTACAGATTATAATTCAGTTTGCTTTTACGTATCTATGTGAGAAAGGGTTTTCATCAGATCATCACTAACTCTAATAAAAACAAAGTACCGAAGTCGACTCGATGTATGTGGCGATCTCCGACTTAAGCTTACCAGTATACATCCGAATATAGAACAACTGTGCTAGAATCGTCAGGCTTATTCATCTCATTAATGTGAGCACCGACATTTATTTAGTTTGTTTAGGTAATAAGTTAAAGATTTTATCCAATGTCTAATAGCCTTGATTTATTAAAAAACGAAAATTATTTTTTCTATTAACATTAACTTAATTAGTTAATACTAATATAAAATTATATGAATTAAATTAATTTTAATTAATTAATTCTGTTTTAAAATAGAAGTAAGTTATACTGGTATTAAAATATGCTACAAAAATGATAAATTTGCTTTCCAAGGAAACAAGAGGAAGGTGCGATGAAAGAGTAATGGAACGGAGAAAAATTCTCTCCGGCGCCGGGACTTGAACCCGGGTTTTCAGCTCTACGTGCTGATGCTTTATCCACTAAGCCACACCGGATACCACCCCGGCGTCGGACAGAATTGTCTCTGATTAAGCTCCAACTCTTGGTTTCCCTCTAGTGGCCGCCCTCTGCACTACGTCATAGATGTCTATGAACGTAGGACCGAAGTCCATATATGTGCTGAGGTGCACTCGTTATGAGTGACTAGTTAGCCGGGATCCGACGGAATAAGCGCCGTCTTAAATCACGAAGTCATTTACGCATATCATATACATTATTTTAATGTACCGAAGTACATATGATGTTTCCATGCAGATATTCTGCGTCATCATACGATGAAAGAGTAATGGAACGGTGTGGCTTAGTGGATAAAGCATCAGCACGTAGAGCTGAAAACCCGGGTTCAAATCCCGGCGCCGGAGAAAATTTTTCTCCGTTCCATTACTCTTTCATCGTATGATGACGCAGAATATCTGCATGGAAACATCATATGTACTTCGGTACATTAAAATAATATATAAGAGGAAGGTGGTCCCCACTTAAAAAAAGTTTTAGGAACGCTGCTCTAGCACTCGGAACATTCACTTATGACAGTGAATCTCGACGTACGGTGTCCGTCGTTTAACACTCAGAACACAAATTTTTCCCTGCAAACTAAATTTAGGAAAACATGTCATATATTGGCAACACTGCTTCACATACTCGTAGAACTTCGGCCTCTCTTATTATAATCACCACCATGTTGTTCAGAAAGAACAAGTAATTTTTGTTTTGTTTTATGAGTCGTGATTGTTTCCGCTTAAGAACTCGCCGACAACAATTGTACGTTGTGAATTTCTCACAGTGTTATATGCTTTTTTTCATTTAAAGCTCTTACAGTACAGCTGTTTTTCAATTTAATAACAGACGGTCAAACTTCAAATATTATTTCCGCTCCCTTCTCCCCCTCTCCCTCGGAGTGATAATAGATACTGACTAAAATTTAGGACATTTGTGTTTGAAGAAGGCGATTCCACAGATATTGAGAGGTGATAATGTGCTTATGTAAGTCGCGTGGTTCATTGAACGAGACCCGTTGTGCCTTCTCTTTCACAGCAATTTAAAATTCATTACTTTCCGGGACATTAACGGCGGGGAAGACGGGGGAATACAGTCCTTCATTTATTATTACTATTACACAGGCAACGGGTTCACTGCTGCGGTCTGGTGCGATTCGAAATGGCTTATGGAATACACTCATTTGCGTACCTGCAGTCTCTTAAGTGTTTCTTGTTCATGAAATGCTTCGCAGAATTTATTTAAATCCTCGGGTTTTTACACTGGATACTGCAAAATAATAACACATTATTGAGGGAATATAGCTTTTCAGCACTGGTTAATTTCACTCGTAATCCGTAACCACAGTCTAGTATATACAGTCACGAAGCTTGAGTTATGAGGGTGTTAGGAACAATAGACTGTGCCGATACTATTTCGGATTGTCTGTAATGGAGCGATATTAGCGATCCTACTGGTTAGCAACTATCTATGGATGCATATTTACTACGTATTGAGCTTCGTGACTGTATATACTAGAGTGTGGTATAACCATGTCCATCACAGTTTACAAGATGATGAGATGTCTTGCCGAACAGGACGTAGGTTCGATTCAGAGTGGTATCTTGTGAGATTTCTGTTGAGCTATGGGAAATACTGTATCTGTGTTGTTTGGGTAAAGGGAGGTGTCATAAAAAATGAGTTTGGAGATAAATTAAAATTAAATTTCGAACCCTTATTGCGAATAATTTTCCACACAAAACACATCAACTGCTAGTATTCTTTTGATTTTTGCACACTTATATAATTTAACTTGTGTCTTCATCTGGGGAACAAAATTCCATCAGCACAAAAAATGACGTATGCCCCTCTACACGAACACCACAGATATTTTCCCCTTTCATTTGCATTATATCATTGCTCCATTATAAGCTTTTCATACCGACTATTATGTTCTCACCAGAAGTGGCCGAGAACCTATCAGTGTTGCCAGACCTGCAGAACCGACATTATTGTACTTTGCTTCCTAAACTCCAACATTTTTACAAAAATTATTGTACAGTAGGCTACATTCAGATATACGTATTTATAAGTACATTGAATATACACATGTATTAATGTCAGAGAGATATATAGGCCTACATAAACATCCACACGTACAAAGGCTTTTAGATGCAGACTATTTTTATGATTTAGGGTAACTTATTGTCTTACATAATCACTTATTCGAAAACGCCTAAAAAATTCAAACATTAAATTTAATCGAATTTTATTTTAAGGGGAGTCTGTAAACCGAATATTGAAAAAAATAAATAAGTAAATTTTAGTTTTTATCGTTTTCGATAGTTCAGTATATGTAAAATGATAATGTGATTGTATTTCTTCTAATTGTCAGTTTTTAGTCCTATCTTTAGCAAAAATATTGTAGTAATTCTCAATGCAAAAAATGTTATCAATGAAAAAAAATTGCCAACCGCTCAGTGGTATTTTAAATTTATTTAGCCGATTCTATACATAAAAGTATGTTACATTTTTCCTGCATTTGTATCTTTTATCACTTCTGAGAAAAGTGCTCCTAAAATTGAAGAATTTAAAATTACATGATATGGAAGTACAGTCTCCCCTTAAATTAGTCATTGTATTCAGTTGATTATCTTCCCATAAATAAACGTATAAATATAAAAAGAGTTAATTATTCCTATCAACCCAAGAAAATGAGCAAATCTAGTCTTTCAGGTGAAGCTCCCTGTAAAGCAGATTTGAATAATTTCAAGGGAAAAATTGTTCCGGGGCCGGGTATCGATCCCGGGACCTCTGGTTGAACGTACCAGCGCTCTACCACTGAGCTACCCGGGAACTCCACCCGACACCGTCTCAATTTTTCCCTTTATATCCACACAACTCGCGTGGGCTGACGAAACGCCAGAGACCCACAACGAGTGCACACAATCTCTGTGTGACTTGGAATTGTGGCTTTCTGTTAACGTACACAGTAACGTATATATTATGCAAATCTATTCTTTCAGGTGAAGCTCCCTATAAAGCAGATTTGAATAATTTCAAGGGAAAAATTGTTCCGGGGCCGGGTATCGATCCCGGGACCTCTGGTTGAACGTACCAGCGCTCTACCACTGAGCTACCCGGGAACTCCACCCGACACCGTCTCAATTTTTCCCTTTATATCCACACAACTCGCGTGGGCTGACGAAACGCCAGAGACCCACAACGAGTGCACACAATCTCTGTGTGACTTGGAATTGTGGCTTTCTGTTAACGTACACAGTAACGTATATATTATGCAAATCTAGTCTTTCAGGTGAAGCTCCCTATAAAGCAGATTTGAATAATTTCAAGGGAAAAATTGTTCCGGGGCCGGGTAGCTCAGTGGTAGAGCGCTGGTACGTTCAACCAGAGGTCCCGGGATCGATACCCGGCCCGGAACAATTTTTCCCTTGAAATTATCCAAGAAAATAAATTATCCACGTCATTGCGTTGTTTTAGTAGGTACTTTAAAGCAAGCAATCGTATTGTACTACTGACTCCCACTTTGGGAACCACTGGTATATATCTTCCTCATCCTGTCATAAAGATGCAACAAAAAGTGGAATCTGTAGTCAGTCGTCCAATTTTGTCATTGTTTCTCCCATACAATAACTTATATGAGGGGCTCGGGCGTAAAACATGGTAATTGACATTTTGGCCAAACATGAGATATGTAGCGCAAAATATGGTATCTTATATTCTGCTTCTGATGTAGTAGTTAAGTTTTCCAATTTTTCAACAGATGGCAGAAGTATACAGATTTTACTTCCCTGGTAACTATACTAACAGTTGCATATATGTTTACCTATCTAATAACCTGAAAACACTAAAATGTGTCTTACCATGTTTTACTCCCGAACCCCTCATATAGAATATTAAAAATGTATATATTCTATTAAACTAAATGAATACCAGATCCTCTTAACAGTCGATGATAATTTGAAATAATAGTAGGCGCCAGCGATAGGGAAGAATGAGGAAGAAGCAAGATAATGCTTCTCTTAAAACGATGCCTAGACTTTCATTAAGTCTTCAGATCCAATCAGAAATCAGACGACAGCAAATATCTTGTGTTGTCTTGCCATTATCTCACTCGAGAATGATTGATCCTCTTGATAATTTATTCTTATAAATATATTATTTATCATATGTCTTTAAATCTTAAATTAGCTTCTTTTACGGCTGTCTATATTCAACTCGAATCCAAAGATTAGCTTAAGCGGCCCTTATCTACTTTCGTTCAGTTTTCTTCACTGCGATTAAACGTATTCTGTAGGCTATACAGGAAAACGTTGCAATTCGGAATGACTACTACAGACCTTGAAAACCTGGAATTAGCCTGAAGTTTACTTCTGGCTTGGGAAACCTGGTGAAGCCTGCAAATAAAAGAAAAACTTTGAATTGTTTGAAATTATTCCATTGTTTAATTTTCCCGACTAATGCTAAAGGTGAATCAGATGCCTTGCAAAAACTAGCAAAAGGATTAAAAATTTGTCGCACTCGAAAACTAAGAAAAGAAAAGAATAGGCGCTTTAAATTTTTTGTATGGTTACATGGCGGTCTTTCCTGCAGTGTATTTTGTATTTTAATTTATTATGAATCCTATTTTACTGTGAATAAAAGTGTTAAATTTCCGGTATAAAATTTGCTTAATTTCGGTGATATTTCCCGCAAAAAATTGTCTTATTTCACATTTTAAAATGTAATTTTTGGTTCTCGCCTGGGAAATTGCATTGCTGCAGGTCTGTAGCCTATTTCTATGAGACTAGAGATCTGTTTCATCAAGGAAATCTTAAGATTCTTTGTACATTTTAAAAATACTTAACAGTTTTTTTATCGATACTTAAATATTGTTTAGAGAAATTTGTGTAATAGTTTCCCATCCTGTGTGTGAGTAATATAAACTAAAAGGCAACAAAATACATTTAGCTATTTCTACTTTATGTTTAAAAATATAGCCACTCGAGATATGGTTTAAATATTACATTCAAAATTTTGCACATAAATATCAATATTTGGGCACTTTAAATTAACATTTCGTAAAAATTAAAATTTTCTCTTCAAAACACCAATTTTGACTAAATTCGTGCTAAAAACAAAAATTTCGCATTATTTTGCGAGTTTAAGCTTGTCATATTTTGACCTGGAAGGGCGTGAAACATAAAATGTTAGCTTTCACCAGTTGAAAACCGTATTGCGCCAATCTACTGTTTGCAAAAAAATAGGTCAATATTATTAATATGAATATTGTAATGAAATTTAAATAAATATATTTAAAAAAAAAAAAGGAATTGTAGAGGGTGGAAGTGGGTTGACAGTTCCTTTTCTTTACATTTTATTCGCTGTGCAGAATATCTGCGTAAATTAAAAAGAATATTGGCGCAAAGTAACCTACATAAAACAGAATAATTATCCTTGAAAACTGAAAGAAACCTGGAAATACAAAATCAGTATCTAATATAAAACATGTAATTGTGTCGTTATTCGTCTGTGCTCGTAGAAATTACTTGGTGTCCAGGAATGTACAGTATTTCTTTGAAAGCTATATTTAAGTCTTATTTTATTTTTTTAACGTTACTTGTTTACACGCATTTTGAAGCGAATTGACAGTGTCATTATTCACATAAGTTCTCTCTTATCAGTGAACGTGTTTGAGTGGATTATGAAATGCTGGTATCAGAAAGCAAAGCTGTTTACCTTATTGAAGGCCTCTCTTGTTAAAAAATTACAGCTCAATTCCGAATTAGTAATTAGACTTTCAAGTTACATTTGGTTACTCGTCGTCTGTAGTCTGATAGAAACGGTGCTTGTGATTGGACCTGAGGTTCAGCGTTCAAACTCGGTAATATTAAGAGTTTTCATCGGAAAGGAAATAACTGTACTGATCCCATATCTTACAATCTTAGATTATGGCACGTGGACAAAATTACGCCTGTTTTCTCTCTCATGTTCGCTGCTTCGTGGACAGGGTATCCCTCACAGTCCCTTTGAGATTGGAAAGATCCCTGTTCTGAAGTAAAATGAAAACCGGTTTCTGACATCGTCGCGAAGACAATGAAGACTCACACTATATCTATGAACCTTGGTGAAAGGGACGGAATTGAGTTGCCTGAGATATCTGTTGCTATAAGTGGCAGACATAATTAGCGTATTCCGAATCTCACCGGACCGGTGGACAACAATGACGTCATGCTGCAGCGGAATAGGAACAAAACTGCTGGAAGGATCGATGGCTGTCATGGCGACTATGTAAGTGGTTATCTGTGCTAAACTAGCAAAATTTTGCGAAATTTCCGTACTGCCATCTCGTTAAAAAAAAAAAGAGATCATAAACAACTTATTTCTTGAACCGGTAGTAATAACTGGTCCGTTGACATGTTCACTCATAAGCCATTAACATATTGTTTTTACGTTGTGCTCATTACAAACAATACAGCAGAAATAAAGCAGAACACACCGCCATGACACAAACAGTGCACGATGTCATTCGTCTGCTAATTCCCGCCCTATACAAGAACCAATCAGATTCACTGATGGCGGCTGATGGAGACTGCCACCACCTCTGCAAGCTGATGGCACCGGTGTCGGAGCATCAATGACGTCATCGGTGGAATTCGGAACACCGTGATGCCATCGGATTGCTCACCGATGAGATTTGGAATACGCTCAATGCACCTACTGTGGCTGAAGTTATCTTAACCCGCCTGTAATTCTAATGCACAAATATCTTCTTCTCCATTTGCAGACTTAGGAATTTTTGCCTGTTGCATCCTCAAAATATA
The DNA here is from genome assembly GCF_040183065.1 of Periplaneta americana. Lineage (NCBI taxonomy): Eukaryota > Metazoa > Arthropoda > Insecta > Blattodea > Blattidae > Periplaneta > Periplaneta americana. Next base: position 148,311,954 of record NC_091119.1, on the reverse strand, counting down.
TTCATAATGTATTTTATGGACGAAATTGATGGCATGGAAGAATTTTTCTGGTCCAGCGCTTTGGAGTAACGGTTAGCACGTCTGAGAGTGAAACTAGCGGGCCCTAGTTCGAATCCTGTTTGGGACAAGTTACCTGATTGAAGTTTTTTGGGATTTTCCCTCAACCCATTAGGAGGAAATGCTGGATGACTTCCGGTGCTGGATCCTGGACTCATCTCGCTAACATTATCACCATCTGATTCAGACGCTAGATAACCATACTGCAGCAGTCGATAAAACACAGTAAAATAGCGAGCTGAAAATAATGTTTTGGGATGCTTTCGTTTCTCTGTCATAAGTAGACCTATAGACCCTACGTTTCTTATGATTCGTATTACTTTCGGTTGGACAGTCTGTAAAGTATTGAGTTGCATATTCCTTAAGAATATCATCACAAGGGCCTGTTGAAAAATTAGTAAATTAGTAATGATTAGTAAATAAGTAAAAAAAAAGTCATTTTCGTTACATAAATCAATATTGATAAATACGTCACAAGTAACAAACGGTAGTAGGCCTAATTACTAACAGTTTCATTTGTTTCACCGACGAATTGTTGCATAAAAACTTGTCATTTGTAAAATACCGGGTGAGCAGTATAGAGCAGAACAGGTTTCACGGCCGGCTGGCTATGCGCGCGGAGGTGGGGGACTCAAGGCCGCGCGAGACTGAACCCTGTTCTGCTCTATACTGTTCACCCAGTATAATCGCGAGCACGTTTTCTACCAATACTTTGTTCTTGGCGAACTTTCATAAACGTGTAGAAATAACACTTTTAATGTAATATGACTTCATCATAAAGTAGTGACACCAAGAATTTATTCGTAGGCGGATTAGAACATTTAAGTCAAGAATAAATGAAAAATAAATAAAATGTGTCTCAGTGAAACGTACAGCAGAGTTCGTATAGGTCAGTTTCTGTCAGATGCGTTCCCAATTCACTGTGGGCTAAAGCAAGGAGATGCACTGTCACCTTTACTTTTTAACTTTGCTCTAGAGTATGCCATTAGGAAAGTCCAGGATAACAGAGAGGGTTTGGAATTGAACGGGTTACATCAGCTGCTTGTCTATGCGGATGACGTGAATATGTTAGGAGAAAATCCACAAACGATTAGGGAAAACACGAGAATTTTACTGGAAGCAAGCAAAGAGATAGGTTTGGAGGTAAATCCCGAAAAGACAAAGTATATGATTATGTCTCGTGACCAGAATATTGTACGAAATGGAAATATAAAAATTGGAAATTTATCTTTTGAAGAGGTGGAGAAGTTCAAATATCTGGGAGCAACAGTAACAAATATAAATGATACTTGGGACGAAATTAAACACAGACTAAATATGGGAAATGCCTGTTATTATTCGCTTGAGAAACTTTTATCATCCAGTCTGCTGTCGAAAAATCTGAAAGTTAGAATTTATAAAACAGTTATATTACCGGTTGTTCTGTATGGTTGTAAAACTTGGACTCTCACTCTGAGAGAGGAACAGAGATTAAGGGTGTTTGAGAATAAGGTGCTTAGGAAAATATTTGGGGCTAAGAGGGATGAAATTACAGGAGAATGGAGAAAGTTACACAACACAGAACTGCACGCATTATATTCTTCACCTGACGTAATTAGGAATATTAAATCCAGACGTTTGAGATGGGCAGGGAATGTAGCACGTATGGGTGAATCCAGAAATGCATATAGAGTGCTAGTTGGGAGGCCGGAGGGAAAAAGACCTTTAGGGAGGCCGAGACGTAGGTGGGAAGATAATATTAAAATGGATTTGAGGGAGGTGGGATATGATGATAGAGAATGGATTAATTTTGCTCAGGATAGGGACCAATGGCGGGCTTATGTGAGGGCGGCAATGAACCTCCGGGTTCCTTAAAAGTCAGTAAGTAAGTAAGTATAAATGAAGGGTTGGTGGTAAGAACGATGAGGCTCCATAAAATGAAATTTTTTTTAGTTAGAGGTGCCATCTATTGGATTATGTTGAGAATTAATAGAGGCTTATATGGTTATTACAAAATCTCCAGGTGCAATAAAAAAATTAAAGTAAATGACATTACGCATACGAATTAAAGCAGAGTGTTTTAGAGTTTAAAATTCATTTTTCTCTAAAGTGTGTTATTTGAACCCTCATCGTTGTTCCCGCCAACCCTCCAAATGTATTTATTTTCCAGAGTTTCAGTTTAAAGAAGGTTTTTGCATGTCAGTAACTAAATTTGAGACTGCATAGCCTCATTTACGTCTTGCAACACGGAGGATTTTGCCTATAACTAGAGTAGACTATTTTAATAGTAATCAAACATTGAATTAAAAAATTAGTACAGGTAATAATATTAATTTGAAAGATAATAATATGTAAATACAGCATGTAGGACTACCATAGCTCTCTTTCTAAAGTTAGGCCAAATTGCCATTCGCGTATATTTCTAATCCTCATTCGGTGATATAGCCGAATTGAGTATTTATTTATTTTAATTTTATTCCCTTTGTCAAACTGGAAGTCAACTGTCGAAGTAGAAGAAGTTCTTATACTTTTCTTATCAAGAAACATGATGATGTCAAGATTGTTTCGAAACACTTTTACAACAATGTAACAAAATAAACGTTATTGAATAAGTAATAACTACTTTACTGTGTTAATCATAGTCTAACGTTCAGAGGAAGACGCAAACCACGTCGAAACTAGTCAACTGGGTAATTTACTACCAAAATATACAATATTAACATAGTAAAGTAGTTATTATTTGTCCAGTGATTCTGTAACTATTAAAATAAAATAAATATTTAATATTTTGTGAGCATCACAGACTGTACGATTATATTTCTTTCTTAATTAGTTAAATTTAAAATTAAGTGCTACTTAAAATTAATTTTAGCATTATAACACTGTTATTTTCCGGAATAATTTAAAAAGAATTTGTCAATATGCCTGCCTTTTACTTGTAAAATATGTTAGTCGTGTCTTGCAACAGAAATTACTCAGATTTCTCTTGTCATTTGTTGTCCACATATTCGTAAAATGTTGCTTATCACTAGTATATTTTAATGCAATAGGCTCAGGCGTACCTTTAGCAAATTAATGTTCGATGGGACGAGTAGGCGGCAATGTCTGATCAGCCAGAGCACTTGGCAGGACAAAAATCTTCTCTTGGAACGGCGTCATATTTCTCGAAGAAGCGAATGGCTTAAACCTAAAGAGCGAATTAAGACTTTAATCCCTGACTGAGTAGTGTTCTGCATAGAACATAACCAGTAATGTTTAGACTGCCTGTAGTTACATATTATTATGCTATGTAGGTTATTTATATTAAATTTCGTGAACGTACCTATGTCAATAAATCGGAATCAGAACCGGTATAGAAATAATGTTTTCCGAATTTATCAGCGTCCGTAGTAGCACGAAGGAAACAGTGGGGCGAAAGTGTGAGGGTGGGGGAATTGTGCCTCCGGCATTGCCGCGGCCCTGTTCACACGCGCCTCTCATTTTCGCTGCCGCCGCCACCGCCGCCGCGTGGGTTCAAAGCAGGAAGCAGGTCGGTCTCACATTCCCCCAACTGTTGCGTGACCAAAGTAAAGGCAGCCTCTGCAGCTTGATTGAATTTTATATTTCACTTGCCGCGATTTGGGGTAGCGATCCTACATATTATGCACTGCCCAGTGGCAGGTGAAGGCCATCGGATGCTCGAAGCCTTCGGTACAACAGCCCCTTCTTGCGGTGAGAGTATAACGACAGAGAATTATTGGTTCATAAGTTATCGTTGCTGTTTTCTTCAGTTCTTTTTGTTTCTTCTTCATATTCCAGCATTTTATTTCATCGTATTTCGTCCTTTGTATAATTTCTTTCATTCTTTTTCTTTGTTTCCCATTTCCTTTCTTTCATTCTTTCTTCCTTTCCTTCTGCCTTCCTTTCTTGTTAAATTGTAAAACCATATTATTTATTTATTTGATTAATTCAATCATTAATTAATTATTTAAACATTTTTTCTTTATTTATTCATCCATTCATTCTACTATATGTATATCTTCCATGCACTCTCATTTATTCATCCTCTGTTTGTTCCATATTTTCAGTTTCATTTAATTAATTAATCTTTAATAAATGGTTGAATGAATGTAAATAAATAACTAACTAAATAAATAAATGAATAAATAAATAAATAAATAAATAAATAAATAAATAAATAAATAAATAAATAAATAAATAAATAAATAAATTCCTCTTCGTCACTTTATCCTCTATCTTAATTTATTTTCTTTCTACCGATCATTCATTCCTTTTCATTCATCCATTCATTCTCTTAATTTATTCGAGTCATTCATTCATTCATTCATTCATTCATTCATTCATTCATTCATTCCAGTCTTTCATTTATTTTCTTTCTTTCAGACAATTTCTTTTCATTTATCCAATTCGTTCATTCATCCATTAATTAATTAATTAATTAATTCATTCATTCATTCATTCATTCATTCATTCATTCATTCATTCATTCAGTCATTCTATTTTTTCATTTATTTTCTTTCTTTCAGGCATTAATTCCTTTTTATTTATCCAAACCATTGATTCATTCATACTATATTTTCATCTATTTTCTTTCTCTCAGACATTAAGTAATTCCTTTTTATTTATCCAACCCATACATTCATTTTATTTTTTCATATATTTTCTTTCTTTAAGACAATTCCTTTTCATTTATCCATCCATCCATCCACACATCCATCCATCACTCATAATTCTTCCAGTATGTTTCTTTCGTCTTTCATTATTTTTTCTAAATTTGTCTTGTTCCCTTTTTCATTCATTATTTTGTTTTATTCCCTTCGCCGTCTTTCACCCTTTCTGTAATTTACTTCTTTTCCTTCTCAATTAGTTACATTTTCTTGCATCCTGTTTTCTATCTTTTCTTTTACTTTCCTTTTGTCTTTGCTTACTGTTTTCTATCTCCTCCCGCCTTCTTCACCTCCTCGTTCTGTCTTTCACCTCCATCTCCTCCTCTCTCGTTCACTTCTTACCTGTCTTCATGCTACAATAATTATGCCCATTTTAGAGATTTCATTATTCATTATTAGCCTATACTTCATTTTGGAATTAAAGAATCTATTTTGGGTTAATAATTTAGTGGTGTTACAATATCAGAAGAATTCTAAGAGTAACTAATCCACAATCCACTTACTAGAATTCCACAGGACCTGTGAGGGGTCGAAACCAGATCTCTTTATTAAGTCATCAGGTGATCAAGGTATAACTTGACCTGATTGCATGCACGCCTCTGTTGATTGATTTCCAACATTGAGGGGATTTTCCCCCCTCTTTTTCTTTTCAACATTCATCTTGAATATTTAGACCAGTTAATTCTGAACGGTAACAACGGTGTTGTTTCTAATCATTAGCGTGCTTCCCACATTTGAAAGCTTCTAAGTCTTGTTGTGAGGAATATAAACTAGCAACCTTTAAGTTAATGCACTGACCACTTGACAAATATGATTCTTAAGTTCCCACGTAGCAGCTACGAGGAATGTATTAGCATCATTTATTTGTACTCCAAAAATAGTGTCAGTGGAACGAAGTAGTTTTTGGAACGTGAGGTTGCATAAGCGGCAGTTTGATGAGGTTGCCGTAATGCGACGATGGAATTCATTTTGTCGACAGAAGTGGATGGTTGGTATCGTTTACAGTGGAGTTAATGTTGGGTCAAGAATGGAACGCTATTAGAGGAAGAAAAATTGTTTTTATAATTCAGTTAAAACATCAAAATGAAAGTATGGAATGTTTTGTAGGTTCTCAACAATAATCTGAAGTTTTCGTAAACGAATCTGTTCCAGAAACTACGAGAAATAATGGACTTAAGTTTGTATTTGTGCCATTTAAAAAATCTTCATATTACACTGTATAAGATGTACTAGAGCTTTAACTTCATCGAAATTCAAAATGCCAATAAAGTTGAAAAGAAACAGACTCTTCTTCCTTGTGAACACCAAGACCATGGAGCAATGGAAAACATGTTATGAAATTTCAGAAAAACAGCCTCTTAAAACTTTCATGATGATGTTCTAAAAATAATTAAATGTGTCTATTTTCAAACTTCCAGAAATCAACCGACAAGGGCGAGTGGTTGGCCATACAAATGACTGATTTTCTGTCATTGTTGCCGTTCTTTAGTTTAATGTTGCTAAATTGGAAGTTATCTTTCTATTCACGTTTTGTTTTCCTATAAACTCTTATATATTCTGCGCTACTGTTAACTGTAGACATGTTTATCTGTGTGACGTCATACACTTGCAGTTCTTAAGGTTATTACGTCAAGTTCTTAGCACAGGAGTTGCGATAACCTCCCCCCCCCTCCCAAGAAAAGTTCTAACTCCTAAGTCGTAAGAGATAGATCAAAACGGATTATATTTTTGAAAACATAGCTTCTATTAAAGTATTTTACTCGTAATATTTCCAATCCATCTTTTATTGTTTAGCCTTGGTTGAAAGCCTGTAAAATTAGGAAAAATGTTGCATATTTTTTTGGATCATTGTTCAAACAATGTACAATTTTGTTTTGGAAATAAAATTAACATCATTTTTGGATAGATGAATCTTTATTATTGCATTTGCATATTATTATATGTTCCTATAAATACTTAAGTCAAAGACGGAGTTGCGTCATTGTTGCGCGAAAATGTCCATTTCATTCTAGTGATCCTCGAATAATAATTACTACGTATTCCTGGAATATTCAAATCGTTCTGAATACATTTTTCGTATTGAATACGATCCCTGTTTTCATGCAATTTTCGATACGTATTGAAAACGATCTGAGTACGGAAACTGAAGTTTCGAAGGTAGTTATGTTGGTTAACATGTCATCGACATACATTAGCGTGTTGGTCACTCCGTAGGCATTAGCTATAAACAATGTTGCAATTTCCAAATGAGGCGTATGAAAACTTAATATTCTGGCTGTTAAACTTTTAAGAAAACACGAAATATTATGTTTTACAACACTCTTTTTCAACATACATATTGCCCTCGCTGTTGGTAAAACAGCTGACACATCAAACAAATGACGATCGATCACGCGCTTAGCGTATTGAGATCGTATTGAATACGATACCCGTTTTCATGGAACTCAATTCGAATTGAATACGATCCGATCCCACTTTTTAGGTGTATCGATCTTGAGACTCATATCGAATTGAATTTTTGATGAAGATTTCAATATCAGATCGATCTGAATACTCATGAAAACGTAATAAATGTTATTCAACGTTAAAAATTTGTACTATGTTTCAACACTGCATATGTTCTTATTTATTTATGTATTATTTCACAGAAGTTACCTATGTTAGGTGTCATAAATTCGAGGGAACAAATAGCACTAAAAGGGACAGTAAATGAACTTCTCAAACTTACCTTAAGTAACTGTGTTCTTTAAACTTTAAAACTAGTAAACAATATGAGCTCACTATGGTTGAAAAATGAAGATGTAGCCTATTCTGTTTCTGGTTCGATTCTTTTCCAAACACCGCTGTTTTTACACGACATCAAAATATTTCCAACCACTGCTAGACTTTCTATGAATTCATATAAATGTGATTTCTTAGTACTTCAAGTCCTTTCAGAGGAATACCATGTTTTACTACATTATATGATGTACTATTTATAAAGTACAACAGGAAGGTAATTGTTTGTTTATGAGTCTTGTCTGTTATCCTGTTTAGAGTTGAAATATTTGGTTTATCAATAAATAAAGTTTATCAGCACTTGGTGACCTACATTATAGTGCAGGATTATGATCCAAACATACACGCCCAATTCTTATGCGTTTTTTTTTCTTAGAGTGTAATTTTCCCATGCAGTGTGTAAACGCATACAAGAGTGTCATAGTCCCTTAACACCGGCATGGGACAGAGCTGTGAGAACAGTAGGTTGTAAAAACGTTCTACATAAATTAAAGTGAAGCTATGCGTTTAGGAATGAGATAAAGAGCTGCGTAAGTGCAAGTCGTTTTATGAAAATTTTGTTTTTATGCAATCCGTCGAGGTAGGATGGGAAGTGTATTGCAATTCCTGCCGATCAAATTGCCATTTCATCATATTGTAATATGCCTCATTAATTTGGTCTCCCACTTGTAAATCACACAGTAATAAGAAAAATAATAAAAAACGATGTTCAAAATACGTTTATTTAAAAAAATCATTATTCGTCCTTCTATAACAAAATTTCGTACAACAGTCTACTTACTAAATTTAATTTAATATCGCTTTCCAGTTGCAGATTATTTGCTGAGCAACTTTTATTGTATAAAAATATATTCAACGGTCTACTAGATAATAACGAAATATTATTACAAATCCAGCTTAAAGCTCGAACATCAAATTTAAGAAATTGCCAATTATTACATTACATGCAAAACGTGGGACCTTGACTACAGCATTTCTATATTGAATACAAACTTTTTCTTATTAAAATATTGAAGTAGTCAATTTAAAACAATACTGCAATCTTAGCGTCGTGGTCTAAGACATCCTGCCTAGGACTGGCGTTACGGAATGCGCGCTGCTTCGAGTCCTCATGAGGGAAGAAATTTTCTCATGAAATTTCGGCCAGTGTATGGGACCGGTGCCCACCCAGCATCGTAATGCACTTGGGGAGCTACGATAGGTAGCGAAATCCGGTTGCGAAAGCCAGCTATAACAGCTGGAAGCTGGAGGAATCATCGTGCTAACTACACGATACCTTCATTCTGGTTGGATGATCGTCCACCTCTGTTTCGGCATGTGAACGTAATGCCAGCAGCTGGTTGACCGGTCTAGGCCCTGCAACGGCTGTGGCGCCACGTATTATTATTATTATTATTATTATTATTATTATTATTGCCATGCAAACCAAGAAAACAACGGTTGTTTCCAATGAATGGTATTAAATAAACATTGTTAGTTAATAAACTTATAAACAATTATACAGTATAATCTTCAGATAATAAATTTAACAAGTTTTGGTTCGCTGTAACAACTATAAAAACTAGAACAATGCATAAGAATGTGGGATATTACATGGTTAGAAAAACAGTTTCTGATATGATAGCACAATATTAAATACGTAACTAATTCAGCAATAACTGGAGATAGACTAAAACTCTCCAATAAGACTGAAAGAATGGCTTCGGAAATAAGGAAAGATCACATTAAATTTATAATTTATAAATTATGAACCAGGAAAGAGTCGAGAGAAGGATGTTACGTCACTTACTGAAATTCTCCAAGCAGATCAGAGGTCCGTGGTGAGGTGTGACGAGGAACTGGAAGAGAAATAATTAATTAATGAAGTGGAAAAGGATAGTTAGGTGGCGAATTTGTGGAAGAAAAAAGTCAAATAAAGATTGCTAATCAACATTAAGAATTCAAAATTAGTAGAAGTAATGCATATTTATTTGATTGGCATCGCGCAAAATTACGAACTCACAAGCAAACATTCTGATGGGGGCAGATAAAAAAAAAGTCAAAATTTTCTCTTCCACCATGTTAATAGTGTCAAAAGAAGTGCTTATACAAATTTTGGCCACTCGACCGCAATTACGAGGCGTCCAGAAAGTGATCTTCCCTGGAGCCGTATAGAAAAAAAACACAATTGCATGAAAATATTTATTGAAATAGATACAGCAATTATTGCGCTATTTGTCAACATATCCTCCACTGGAATTGAGACATTTGTTATACCATGGGATCAATTTTTTGTGTCTTAGAAATCAGCCGCCTTAGATCGGAACCAGCGTTTGACTGCATCAGCATCTCTGTCGAGCCCATGATATAGAAAATGTCTCTATTCCGGTGGAAAATATGTTCAAAAAAGCTCAACGATTGTTGTGTCTGTTCCAATAAATTTTTCCAACGAAATTTTTTTTTCTGTTAACGGCTCCTGGCGAACTTATTTTTTATGGCCCTCGTAATTGCGGTCGAGTGGCCAAAATTTGTATAAGTACTTCTTTTGACAATATTAACAAGGTGGAAGAAAAAAAATTAACTTTTCTATCTGCTCCCATCAGAACGTTTACTTGTCAGTCCTTAAGGTAGTGCTGTATATTTCCATATTTCTATCGAGAATCAAACACGTGTTCCTTGCCATAATAGCCATGACTTAATAGGCACTGTAAAGTATATTACATGGACTTGCGTGGCTGACGCAAGACACTGAGTTATCCTAATAAACAATAATAAACAATGCGCAACTTAAAAATAAGGAAGTATTATCCATAATGTGGGTGTACACTTGAAAACAGTGATGTTATTTTTACGTATTAGAATGTTATGCATGCCAACGCTTGTGTTTATTTATCTGGTTAAACGAATAGATGTGTCTAATACTTGGTCCTGGGAGACTTACTAACCAACTAATTGATCACTGGACGTTGTGTCAACCTTCAGTGTGTTCTTGTTACACAACTTGAAGGTTCCACTCTGGCTTCATAAACAATCACTTCCATGCCCTGTTTCAAAATGTTACTAACCCAATTGTAAGCCTATCTGTTACCTAAAACGTTCTGTGCTGTATATTTTGTTTTAATTTGTATTACATGAACAAAAATGTAATCCGGGTTACATTACTTCGTCTTTTCATTATCCACAAATAAGCTTGAAATTTCATATATATTATTTTAATGTACCGAAATACTTCGTCTTTTCATTATCCACACATAAGCTTGAAATTTCATAATGTTATTTTAATGTACCGAAATACATATGATATTTTCATTCAGATATTCTGCGTCATCATACGATGAAATAGTAATGGAACGGATAAAAATTCTCTCCGGCGCCGGGATTTGAACCCGGGTTTTAAGCTCTACGTGCTGATGCTTTATCCACTAAGTCACACCGGATACCCACCCCGGCGTCGGACAGAATCGTATCAGATTAAGTTCCAACTCTTGGGTTCCCTCTAGTCACTCATAATGAGTGCACCTCAGCACATCTGTGGACTTCAGTCCTACGTTCATAGACATCTATGACGTAGTGCAGAGGGCGGCCACTAGAGGGAACCCAAGAGTTGGAACTTAATCTGAGACGATTCTGTCCGACGCCGGGGTGGGTATCCGGTGTGGCTTAGTGGATAAAGCATCAGTACGTAGAGCTGAAAACCCGGGTTCAAATCCCGGCGCCGGAGAGAATTTTTATCCGTTCCATTACTATTTCATCGTTGAAATTTCATTATTATTTACAGCATGAGTAATCCAGACCAGGGTTGCCATACGTACGACTATAGTCATACGCATACGACTATTTTGACTAATTGTACGAGGTACGACTGAACTCCATTTCGTACTCTATTTTGTACGACTATTTTAATGAAGGAACAAAATTATTTTGGAACTTATAATGTTGAACTATAAGTAAAATAAAATCATAGGTTAATTCGTCTCTTTTTAGACAAGTTTTCTTCATTCAGTATGTCGTTGAATAATATGAAAAAAAAAAAAAAACATGCTTTAAAGGTATAAAAGATGTTTTCAAAATCGAAATGGTGGCTACACTTGCCATGCAAATCATAATTGGTCATCTTCAACTCTAGTTTTCATTGTATTGCGCGGTTATGTCAAAGTAATACGAGTTCAGAGATCTGCTACCTTCCTTATAGTATATTCGGCAATGGGAGTCTTTTATCAATGAAATAGTACCGCAGTAGGATTAAGAAGTCTAAACGAGCGGATATTATAGCGGTGTCGGATTTGGGTGGACTGCAGGTGGATTAGTTTGATGTAAATATTAGCTGAAGCAATGATTAATATTAGCCTAAATATCTCCGTCGCGCTGGCCAAAGACAAGTTTCTGCTGACTTTCAGTCAAATGATGTTTCTTATCAAGCGTCATCGTGCATGCTTTACGGAGTTGACAGTGTTGATGAAGAAATGGTGATCTGTTTGAATGTTAAATATCATTGTGAATGTGAAAAATAAATTAGTAATATCACTGGTCAACAGTGATTTTGTTAAATATAAAATTTCTGCTGTTTCTTATGTAAAAATGAAGTCAGAATTTTTCTACCACCCACCATTTTTGTGTAATTTTAGAAAAAAAAATATTTTTATTGCTATTAAAATCCTTAAAATGCTAATCGAAATAATTTCAAATATTTCATTTTCTTGCTTTAACAATTGACCTATAACTTTAGATCATTGTTGCCTGTGAAGTCAGAATTCATAAAAATGAATTTTATTCCTCATAATCATAAGACTGCGAAAATTAGTATTAATTCTCAGTTGAATTGTAACTTACAATCATGAAACAAGTTTCACAACCCATGTCTCCTTTATCCTAATTTTAAATGTGGTAAAAATATCTTAGAAAGTAAAACACTTCGAAATACTGTGTAAATCACAAATAATTTTTGTTACGTTTGTGGTTAATTAACTTTGAAAGCACACAGATGAGTTTTACTACACTCGTTAAAAGACCTTACGTGTGTTTTTTTGATTGCAAAATACATGTGGGCCCCTGAAGTATGTTGTGCTTCATGTAATTCTATTAGCCTAACTCGTTGACTAAAAGGATCCCGTCATTGCCTTTTTCAGTTCTAATGATATGCCGGGAACCTAAGAATCATTCAAAAGACTATTACTTTTTAGGAACCACGTATGAGAAGATTACAGAGAACTTGTTAGCGAGCTGATTCAGAACTATAACGTGATGTGGTGTCATGTATTTCTCTGAATAACTTCTTGAATTTCCATCTATTTTATCTTTCCTCAAAACCTTAGGGTTTGTTACAAGGCAATCATTATTAGAAAAGTCTGAAGTATATGTATAATTACTCAAAAACCCTGGGTAATAGAGGAATTTTGAAAACAGATCTGAAATCAACATGAAAAATGCTATAAGACTCATACATTATTAATCTTTTAACAAAAAATATGTTTAATTTTGTTGACCATTTGAACAAACATTTTCTGGTATAATTATAAATAGGCCTATGAATCACTTTTTTTTAGTGTATTTTTAAATATGTTTGTACACTCTATCTATAAAAATAGTAAGGTGAGAAATGTACGACAATTTTATGCTGAAGTACGGCATTTTTCATACGTTGGTACGACGGTTGTGCTTCCTTTATCTGGCAACCCTGATCCAGACGTACAGTAATCCTGGAAATTGTATGAAATGTGACGCTTATCTCGTGTTCACAATTGACGGATTTGCTGATGACGACCTAGCTCACGTCAGATACTTTGATCGTCCTACATTCATCTGTCTTTTTCGCATTTGAATTTGTGGAGTGGTTTCCAAATTGTGGGCCGCGGATCCGGAGTGACATCGGCGCGCACGTTATTAAGTGCTTATTAGGACAGGATATATCACCAGACGGCCGCGCTCCCCACACAACCGGTTTGGGGATTTGCCTGTGCTACAGTGTGGCAGTGAATAGAGTCTGCAGACGTCTGGGTCACCAGACGCGAGGGGGACCACAATGCAAATAGTGCGCGCGGCACCGGTCCAGATCGAGCTAACGGGTGCGCAATTTGTAGCCCCTTCCACGTGTTCCTCGGCCATAATGCTCAGCAGGACGGGTTCCCACCAGGTGCATTGTTTATATTCCTCTGAGAGATGTCGTAGGTTACAGCGTCGGGTGTTGGGGCTGAATTCAAATCCATACGAGTCCAAGCGATATATTTTATAGACGAAGTGTCGATTCTATTTTTTTTCTGGGACCTCCCGTTTCCCTGCACATACTTTTCTCCTAAACTATTACTGTAGACTTTTCAGCTCTGTGCCCCACTGAGAAATCCAAATCACGTGACGGTAATGTTTTGTGAGGGCTCATATCTCATATGATTAAACTGTTATCCAACTCAACAGTGAAATATGTTGTATACAAATGCACGTATTGTGATGTCTCATGATTGGCCGTTTGCCATAGAGCACCTCTTGACGTAAAGAATGTAGGCCTACTCCGATGTTATATTTTATATTCTACACTTTATTTTATTTTATTTTTTTTTAATATATGTCATACCCGATGTGACTACAATAGCTGAAAAGAAAATTAAAACATAATGACATTGGAATATTATGTAATGATAGGGATATACACCGAAGTCCCTCAAGAAAGAAAGGCGGCAAGCGGAATTGCAACTATGATGAATAATTAAAGAATAGAAAGCATAGGTAAAGCCAGGGATAAGGATAAATCACAATACAGCAATAAATATTCTTCTATTTGCAGATGATCTTGTAATAATAAAAAAAACGGAAGATGACCTCCAAAGAACATATATTAGAACAAATCGCCATGAAGTACAGTTTAGAAATCTGTCGTCGATTTGCAAAACGGGATATGTCCAAAATAACAAAGTGCTAGAAAATCACAAAAAACTATAACTAAGTTAACAAATTAAAATGTTAATATGTTTTTTATTTTATTTTCTATAATTAAATCACTATGGGACAAGTAGAGTAATGCTTATCGCGTCTGGCTGCGAAACCAGGTGGCCCGGGTTCGAATCCCGGTTGGGGCGAGTCACCTGGTTGAGGTTTTTTTCCGGGGTTTTCCCTCAATCCAATTTGAGCAAATGCTGGGTAACTATCGATGCTGGATCCCGGACTCATTTAACCGGCATTATCACCTTCATCTAATTCAGACGCTAAATAACCTAAAATGTTGATACAGCGTCGCAAAATAACCTACTAAAAATCACTATGGATACATACATTCAGGATCCATTAAAATTTTAATGTTTTAAGTCAGTTATGTTTTTTTTGCGATTTTCCAACATTTTCTTATTTTGCATGTGTCCCCTTATGCAAATCGACCACAGAAATATCTACTCCGAAAGTCAAAGTGATGGCATTCAAGGGACAACACCCAGTACGCTCAAAAATAGTAATGAATCGGAAATCTATAGTGCAAGTCTCACAATTTTACTCTTTAGAAGTGAACATAAATTGTAATAAAGATCAAGATATAGAAACTAAAATTCAACGATATAGACATACATATGGAACCGTTAGTAGGCTACAGTCTTGAACAATAAAACAACGAAAGCTATTAGGATAAAAATGTATAAAGTTATGATAACATCAATTTTGATGTGTGGTAGTGAGATCTGGGTCTCAACGCAAAAAGATACAAACAAGATAAAAACAGCGAAAATGAGACTTTTACGAAGGATAAAAGTATGCTCCAAATGGACAAGTTACGTTACGAATATATGACAGAACTGAATGTTTATAATATTCGAAAAAGGATAGACCAATATCGAAAGAATTGGAGAGAATACATAGAATGAAACAAGCTAGATTACCTGAGCAGATAATATTCTGTAAACCATATTATGGAAGAAGAGACCTTGGAAGACCTAGGAAAACATGGGAGTAATTCTGGATGTGAAGACGGAACAAGCATTTTGACTAATCAGGGGTGCTCAATCTTATGAATACTGCGGGTCAGTATTTTAAAAAATTTCTTTTGGAGGGCCGCAGACATCCTCCAATAATAAATACAATTTACATAAATGTCATACTAATTAGTGATTACAAAAGCGGTCCTTCTCTCGCTCAGTAAAATTGTAATAAATTCTCAGAAAGAACTGTCACAAAATTACTGTATCGCACTATTACAAACCTTTATCCTACAGTACCAGAAAACTTAGATTTTATTTATCATTCTGAGAGAATGGATTTGTGTTATCTGAAGCGATGGCCTCGATTTGTGCTGACCATTTGACCAAACATTTCTCTGTTTCTGACTGTCTAAATTTGATTAAAAATCTTCTCAAAAGTCAGGACGGAACGAGTCAAAGGGCTCAAACCTTGAGCGTACATAACGATGATGGTCTTTGTAATTATCAGCGTACTTTTTCTGAACAGTCTGTCGTGGCAAATAAACAAATTCGCGTCTGCACACACATTGGTGTTCGCCAGTGTCACGGTCCCAGCGAAGCACGTGGGCGTTTCGTGTGACTCCACTTTCCTGGTATTACGAGACGAGTGAAGAGAAACCACGAGGAAAGTGAAACCTTGCGGGGGTCAAGTGCGCGTGATTCAATTGGAAAACGACAGGAAACAAAACATTGCCTCAGTCCAGGGATGCAAGTATCCGGGATGCAGCCATCAGCTGGTGAGATCATGCCGTCTTGGAACAAATCGCTGCCAATTTTAACACCCTGTTCCAACATTTGCAGAGACAGACTGCTGTGAGGAAACTTTTCCGAATACTTTGAATTCTCCAGTTAAAATTTAGTGTACTCATCATTTATATATAAAGGAGGCAGAAAGGTAGAGCTCCTCAGGCTTTCTTGACTTCGGCACTAAAATGAAGTAATGTGGTCAGATTGCTTCTGTCGCCTGTCTTTACATTTAGATCATGGCTCCTCTTTAAGCCAGAATACAATTGCGCAATACGAGGCACATTAAGGGGATACTTCACTGAAAATCATGAAAATTTTCCAAAACATTTTCATTGAATATTTCACTACTTTATAATGTATTTTTCATACCCCAAATGAATTTAGTTAAATTCTGATTACAAATATGTTTAAATTTTTTTTAATCAAGGAAAAGAGCTGTCAAAATTATTTTTTCATTAAAGAATTATTTTTTTACAAATTTCTGATTACAAATCTACTAACTGTTTGTTCTAAAGTTGGCTCTCTGAAGTTACTAGATGAATGTAGAGGAGGAGAATTTTAATAATAGGTATGTGTTACATAAATATTCATTTTACTTTCCAATTCAAAGTTTATCTTTCTTGATTCAACACCAAATTTTTTTTATGCCAAATATTAGCCAATATGCATGAAACTTTTACTGCAAGTATTTATGAGGTAGCTGCATTTTCTATGCATTTATTGTGTAAGAAACGCTGGTAGGTTTTTATTAATATTTTTTTTCATGAATTATAGAAAAACATAATTTTTAAAAGTTCAGACAAACTTTTGAAAGCGAATAAATGAAATATTTCATAAAATGAATGCATGGAAATGTTTCTCTATTAAAAAGTTGGGTTTGAAAATATTTCTAAAAAGGAAGATAAAAAAGATAAAAAAATCAAAAGCCAAAAACATTTGGGAGTTCAAAATTTGGTTGAAAAAAAGAAAGATTAGAAAAAAAAACTTGTCAATTTTAGTGGAATGTTCCCTTAAATATAGAATGTAGCGAGGCGGACCGCATGGAAATCCAAGAGGCACAAGTGACGTCAGAGTAAACGTTTCATATCAAAACGTTACAATTGTTTTTTTTTTGTACCTCGAACATAAGGCATTTCACTTAAAAAAAAAAAACATTTTATCCACCACAAATCTCAGAATATCTTCCGAGATTGAGATGCGGTAAATAATTAGTTAAGCAAAGACTTAGCGGAAGCGGAGGACTTGTCATTAGTGTGGTAATTATAAACCAGATTATTACATCAAATATCCTGTCATAATTCTGTATTGGCTGTTTCTTGTGAACTGTAGAGTTTACATATAAAGATAATTATATTATTATATGTGACAATGAGTAATGGTAGAATCCTGGCATGGGAAATCGAAGTAGTTAAGGAAAATGTACCCTACAGCTGCTCTCTCCAACATATATATAAAATCTATACTTACCCGAGGACGAATTCTATTTCCCTTTGATGAGAAGGATAGGATTGATAAACGAGTATTATCATAAATTACACCGCACCATGCCATCTTGTTGGTTTAGCTTGCTGGAATACGAATAGCTTATGAACGCAACCCCAAAATAAAGAATAATGTAGCAATTTTGGATAATTTCCTTAAACGACTGTGTATCAACTACGAGGTTATTCAGCGCCGATGAGATTGGTGATAGCGAGATGGTATTTGGCGAGATGAGGCCGAGGATTCGCCATAAATTACCTAGCATTCACCTTCAGTCTAAGCGGGGATCGAACCCG
Source organism: Periplaneta americana (assembly GCF_040183065.1). NCBI lineage: Eukaryota > Metazoa > Arthropoda > Insecta > Blattodea > Blattidae > Periplaneta > Periplaneta americana. Next base: position 148,294,038 of record NC_091119.1, on the reverse strand, counting down.
CGCCCGAGCGCAACTTCAGACCGACAGGCAAGCGCCGTAAACGACTGAGCCACGCCGCGCCGGTATATCATATTGCATCGCATATGTACGTAAAATAAATAAATAGATAGATAGATAGATAGATAGATAGATAGATAGATAGATAGATAGATAGATAGATAGATAGATAGATAGATAGATAGATAGATAGATAGATAGATAGATAGATAGATAGATAGATAGATAGATAGATAGATAGATAGATAGATAGATAGATAGATAGATAGATAGATAGATAGATAGATAGATAGATAGATAGATAGATAGATAGATAGATAGATAGATAGATAGATAGATAGATAGATAGATAGATAGATAGATAGATAGATAGATAGATAGATAGATAGATAGATAGATACATTTTATAATGTCCTCTGATTTCGCAGTTGCCAACTTGGCTTTGGGGTTCGCGGATTCAGACCCGGCGATGAAGCCCTTAACTAGGAGGCCCGCATCGCAGATCATATCATATCATATCATATCATATCATATCATATCATGTCATGTCATGTCATGTCATGTCATGTCATGTCATGTCATATCATATCATATATCATATCATATCATATCATATCATATCATATCATATCATATCATATCATATCATATCATATATCATATCATATCATATCATATCATATCATATCATATCATATCATATCATATCATATCATATCATATCAGCCCGTTTTACTGTTTTCACAGGAGAGCAAGTTGAAAGTTTCAAGACACATATTATGTTGTCTTTGGATTATCATTCTTCAAATTTCCTTGGACTTACAAGATTGTTATTCTCTACAGTTAAACTACACAAATGTACACTATCTGAGCTATTACATAACATATAAAACAGAAAATTGATAATTTTGAACATATTTTCACGTTTTTCCCCTGTGTTTATCATAATAACGTATATCATATCATATCATATCATATCATATCATATCATATCATATCATATCATATATCATATCATATCATATCATATCATATCATATCATATCATATCATATCATATCAGCCCGTTTTACTGTTTTCACAGGAGAGCAAGTTGAAAGTTTCAAGACACATATTATGTTGTCTTTGGATTATCATTCTTCAAATTTCCTTGGACTTACAAGATTGTTATTCTCTACAGTTAAACTACACAAATGTACACTATCTGAGCTATTACATAACATATAAAACAGAAAATTGATAATTTTGAACATATTTTCACGTTTTTCCCCTGTGTTTATCATAATAACGTATATCATATCATATCATATCATATCATATCATATCATATCATATCATATCATATCATATCAGAGGCAAGGAGATAATTCGGTGTTAATGTGGGACAATATTAGAATGTGTGTTAGTCGAAATTGACGTATTTTTAGGATACCCAGCCACAATCGCTTAGTCCATGTATCCAGTCCTGGCTTCTGACGAAAGACATCATGTCTGGGGTCTCGCAGGGCCGACATCTTACACGAAATGTACGACTGCAGACACGGACCCCGCGTGACTTATGGACTGTCATTACGCTCCGTAGGTGCGATCAAATTTGCATGTGTATGGCGGCGCCACACTGCGCTCTGGCGGCTTCCATCTGCAATTAAACGTTGTCCAGCCAGTTCCGGGTCGGAGGTGAGGCCCCGCCAGGCGCAAGCGAGCGGGAGGCCTACCGTCCTCTTTAGGGGCAGTTGTGAGAGTCTCAAACTGTTGTGTTCATGTAGGAGTAACGACTCGTGTGTTGTGTGGCAAAAATGTATTTCAGAACGTTGACGGAAATAATGTGTTTCAATATTGTTACAAAAAGAAGTGATTTTTGGTAGGTCAAGGCCGTCTAAATAATGCAGGCTTGCAGGTTAGCTCACTGGGCTACAGCTGAGCAGGTTTTGTGATATTTGAAAAGGGAAGGTTTCACTACTCGTGCAAAAGCTACTTTCCAACTAAGGAAAATATCACAGGATCTGTTGCAAATCCAACTGCGGTTCATTTTTTAATGCCTGGCCCGACCACCGGTGTCGCTTAGGTAGTAGCGCGTTTGCCTATTGATTCGGGTATGGGTTCGATTCCACTTGGGCTGATTGGTTTTTCCGAGGTTTTCGCCAACTGTAAGACGAAGGCCAGGTTATTCCTTGGTAAATCCGCGGCCTCATCTCGTCGAACACCATTTCGCTATCATCACATCTATCGACGCTAAATAACCTAGTAGTTGACACAGCGTCGTTAAATAACCAAGGTACTAGTAACCGGCAACTGTGAATTGCATCTGTGCATTTAGAAATCTGAGGAGACCTACATTAATTATTTCGGAAATCTTGCCCAACCATTGCGATAATGGAACTAGAGGAATAATGACATAAGCCCCCAGAATCTTTCGATATATTGCTTATACGATTGTGATTAATTCGTTGTTTTATCCAATGACGTTCTGTTTAATGATGATGACAATGATAATAATAATAATAATAATATAATAATAATAATAATAATAATAATAATAATAATAATAGAGAAGCTTTTGCTATCCAATCTGCTCTCAAAAAAGCTTAAAGTTAGAATTTATAAAACAATTAAGATGTTACCGGTTGTTCTGGTTGTGAGACTTGGACTGTCACTTTGAGAGAGAAACAGAGGCTAAGGGTGTTCGAGAATAAGGTGCTTAGGAAAAATATTTGGGGCTAAGAGGGATGAAGTTACTGGAGAATGGAGAAAGTTACACAACGCAGAACTGCACACATTGTATTGTTCATCTGACATAATTTATTAGGAAAATTAAATCCAGACGTTTGAGATTGGCAGGACACGTAGCACGCATGGCGAATCCAATGTGTTAGTTGGAAGGCCGGAGGGAAAGAGACCTTTGGGGAGGCCGAGACATAGATGGAAGGATAATATAACATGGATTTGAGGGAGGTGGGATATGATGGTAGAGACTGGATTAATCTTGCTCAGGATAGGGACCGATGGCGGACTTATGTGAGAGCGGCAATGAACCCCCCGGTTCTCTGAAAGCCATTTCTAAGTAAGGATCACTAATTTACAGGATTGTTGCTGTTACTTATCGAAAGTCCTAGTAAAGGAAAAGGTAAAAATGTGACATTCGTTTATCTCATAAACGAATGGGATAGTTCGTTCATCTCATATCTCCCTCATAACAAGATAGCTAACACAATAAAAGAAAAGGTGACAACAGTTCGTTTATCTCATACTTACTTCACAAGAAGGTTTGTTGGCACCAGAGTGCTGCATTGGGGTTAAATCGCTCCCTTGAACTCGGTCGAGTGTCGCACCCTCGAGTGAGATATGATCGGTCGTGATACGCTCGTAATAAATAGAAGCACAGTACAAGGTCATCTCACCGACATGTCTGATCTTGTATGGAAGGCGACAGATAAGATACACATATGTTTTGCTCACACGGTAAAAATAAGGCTTCATTTTCTGCGTTTATGACAAACGTTTAATGGAACAGTCAATGGAACGTACCAAAACAGGAATATGAAGTTATAAATAAAATAGTATGAAAAACTTCGATATACAGTTATTATTGCTAATTAATAATTATTCAATATTTGATTTACCACATACTGTATATAATATGATAAGTCCATACATAGTGTTCCGCCTATATACTGCGACAATGTAGAAACGTTTTACAAAATATTATTGATATAGCAGTAGATTAAAACACTATTAGTACAGAGATAACGTCACAGACAATATAATAAAACGAATAATCATGCTGCACAACTGTTACAGACGCAAAGATTGATACACTAATTATTAGAGATTATTATTATTATTATTATTATTATTATTATTATTATTATTATTATTATTATTATTATTATTATTACTAGAAAACTTGATACAGTTCTTGCATTATCGTGATTGTGTTCTCCGTTTATAATAATTACATTTACATCCAATAATATCTATCAGATGTGGCAAAAAGAAAATCACTCCTGTGTGGAAACAAAAAAAAACATTTACCTATAACATTTATATTACATTTTAAAGCAAGTTTTGTAGTTGTACTATGGAGAGGTTAGTTAAACACTGCAAAGTTTTGAAATGGTAAACATCTATGATGTTACTACACAGTTCATCACTATAACAAGAACGAATGTCTAACGCTCGGCTTATACCGTTAAAGGATTTATCGCTCGTGACAATTTTACCCATCATGCATGTGCGCTACCTATCGGTTTATGCTATGAACTACTTGGCGCTCGAGCGAAAACGTCCGATGCAGACCTCTGGTTAGCACAATAAAAGTTGACAGGTGTTCGTCTCATACCTGTCTAATACTAGTACAAAAAAAATGGCAGTGCAGAAGAATTTGCGTCAGCCCATGGGAAAACAAAACGTAATACACAAAATAGCGGTATCTTAGTCACAGTTAAAAATTTATAATGGGAAATAATATACCATTTGACACGGTAGACTACTATGTATTATATCTGTTAGGAAATCAATAGCTCGGGTCTGTCGTCACTGCAGGATATTATTGTCTGATTGATAACCGTCCCGCACTCACCTCGTCTGGCAGCTTGCAAGACAGTTGGGGGGCTCATTTTCCGAAAGTGGCTTTTAAATGAAGCACTCCGTGGCAACGAAATGTTGAAGTGTGCCAGATATGATCTCCCGGCAGTAATCGGACTCGGAGATCGCGCGCTAGGCAGTGACAAATCGAGTCTCGAGTGTTGTATTGGCTTGTGAGGGTGTTACTGGTTTCACGTACATCTTCCACGCCTTGTACCCTGGCGATTTATGTAATTGTTACTAGCGGGAATGAAGGGTTGTCCACCTCCAGGACTTGACGCCACTCCACATTAATAAATATCATTTTAACCTTTTCAGTAGGTAATATTTCGCCGTAACTCTATTACAACGAATCTATTGAACCGGATTTTATTCCCTACAGAGCAGTTACGTCCCTTCCATAGAGAACAAGTGAGTGTCAATTTGTGTAGTTGACAATCCAAAGTTCGTCACTACCACCGCAATAATAATAATAATAATAATAATAATAATAATAATAATACTTATTTACTTACTGGCTTTTAAGGCACCCGGAGGTTCATTGCCGCCCTCACATAAGCCCGCCATTGGTCCCTATCCTGAGCAAGATTAATCCAGTTTCTACCATCATATTCCACCTCCGTCAAATCCATTTTAATATTATCTTCCCATCTACGTCTCGGCCTCCCCAAAGGTCTTTTTCCCTCCGGCCTCCCAACTAACACTCTATGCATTTCTGGATTCGCCCATACGTGCTACATGTCCCGCCCATCTCAAACGTCTGGATTTTATGTTCCTAATTATGTCAGGTGAAGTATACAATACGTGCAGTTCTGTGATGTGTAACTTTCTCCGTTCTCTTATAACTCCATCCCTCTTAGCCCCAAATATTATTCCAAGAACCTTATTCTCAAATACTCTTAATATCTGTTCCTCTCTCAAAGTGAGAGTCCAAGTTTCACAACCATACAGAACAACCGGTAATATAACTGTTTTATAAATTCTAACTTTCAAATTTTTGACAGCAGACTAGATGACAAAAGCTTCTCAACCGAATAATAACAGGCATTTTCCATATTTATTCTGCGTTTAATTTCCTCCCGCATGTCATTTATATTTGTTACTGTTGCTCCCAGGTATTTGAATTTTTCCACCTCTTCGAAGGATAAATCTCCAATTTTTATTGTTCCATGTCGTATAGTATTCTGGTCACGAGACATAGTCATATACTTAGTCTTTTCGGGATTTACTTCCAACCCTATCGCTTTACTTGCTTCAACTAGAATTTCCGCTTTTTCCCTAATCGTTTGTGGATTTTCTCCTAACATATTCACGTCATCCGCATAGACAAGAAGCTGATGTAACCCGTTCAATTCCAAACCCTCTGTGTTATCCTGAACTTTCCTAGTGGTATATTCTAGAGCGAAGAGTAAAGGTGATAGTGCATCTCCCTGCTTTAGCCCGCAGTGAATTGGAAAAGCGTCAGAAACTGGCCTATACGGACTCTGCTGTAAGTTTCACTGAGACGCAATAATAATAATAATAATAATAATAATAATAATAATAATAATAATAATAATAATAAACATCATCATCATCATCATCAATAAGCTTGAAAGTTTGGTTCTTCCGGATACTTTCCGACTCCAAAGTTGTACCAATAATATGATATGATATATATATATATATATATATATGTATATATATATATATATATGATGTCAGCATTTACATCCATGTAACGTGGATCTCAAAATTTTGTATCCGGTGCCACAATTACATTCATTACAGATATACATTTTGTAGACGCTCTTATAATTTAACTTTCGACTCCATTTAAATTGATCAGTATTCCTATCTTCAAAAAACCTAACAACTTAAGGGTATATGTACGTGAACGACCACAATAAATTATCAGAAAATGCAGGCTATAGATTTCTAAAATTTTATAAGGAAATGAACTCACAATTGGACAAAAATTACAAAATACCACAGCAAGACTTATTAGAACTTAAATATTTGATAAAAGTATAAAAAGGTTACTAATAACATTTCTAAGAATTCACTTTTTACTTTGAATTAAATTTTTCAAAATTTGAAAATTTTCACACATATTATTTCATAACTCCTCAACCATTAAAGATAGAATTCTGAAATGTTGTACACTGATTTAACATGAATTTATGCAAAAGGTAGACTACAATAATGCCCATTTCTTTGAAAATAGAAAAATTAGGTCACAAAACATTATGTACATTTTAATATATTTTATATAGGATAAATAAAAAATTAATTGTATTAAAATAAACAACTCTACTTATCTGAGAGTAGTCTACTTTTCAGAAATAAGAGTTTATTACATGCAGGAAAAATATTAAAGATGTCAGAGAGACCATAACAATATTATGGTTACCAAATGACGTAACTGCAGATTTTTTTTTTCATACTCTGATAAAACTGGTTTGAAAAATATTATTAGTAAACCTTTTTATACTTTTATCACATATATAAGTTCTATTAAGTCTTGTTGTGGTATCATGTAATTTTTTTTTCGAATTGTTAGTTCATTTTCTTATAAAATTTTAGAAATCTATAGCCTGAATTTTTTGATAATATTTGTGGTCGTTCACGTACATAAACCTTCATTTAGATCATTCAACATTGACATTTTTACGACTCTGTTCTCGATTTTCAGTTCACCTATATCGAACACACACTGTTTCTAATAATACTGGTTACTAAAACATGCTACACTATTGTCCAATATGTTCGTTATTATGTCTATTTATTGTGTACATTCCATTTTCAGATCTCGCTAATTTTCTACATATTATACTTCGCTATCCTAGCTAGCCTACCCCACCATACTCCTCACCTATTTTCATTATCTCTATCGTTTTACTTAACTTCCTATTACACTCCTCTAATTCATTCACAATTTACACTTTTATCACTCCGTTCTTGATTTTCAGTTCACTTACGGTTTTACTAATAAAAACTCTATATACAGACGTTTAACTGTCTTATACTCATACAATGAGTAGCTCGTTTATACGTCGTGTGTAAATTCCTTACTAATAATCACTACATACAGTACGTCGTGTATAACAGTATAACTGTTACACAGCTACGTCATAGTTTCGTCATTACTTCGTTACGAAAGGTAATAGAATATCTGAAGCTCTCTATTGCATCCGGTAGAGCGCTCTAGTGTGGCGTGTTAAGTATCGATAGTAAAACTGGCTCTAATCGATTACCACACTATATTTTGGTCAATGAGTACAAGCTAAAGCAATATTATTCTAATTATTTTGTGCTCTTTGGTTTGTTCTTCTGTGGTTACAAAGCAACCACTATCATAAAATGACAGTCTATACGGACAGCTGTTAGAGGGGCGGCCATTTTTCTCTATATACAACAAGGGGTTTCGTGTATATAACTACTGCAAAGCAATTCCCACCATACTCCTCACCTATTTTCATTATCTCTATCGTTTTACTTAACTTCCTATTACACTCCTCTAATTCATTCACAATTGACACTTTTATCACTCCGTTGTTGATTTTAAGTTCACTTACGGTTTTACTACATTAATTTACATTTTACTAGACGTATATGGACGCTTAAAACGGGCTCTTGTTCTTGACCCTACTATCCGTTTCGAAGGAAACCTAAATCAGGCCACCGAAGTTGATATTGAGAAGAAGTCCATATATGAACCTTGTCTGCCTTATCTTTCTCAAAAGTACAACGTCCCTCTTAAACAATGGTCTGTCATTGGTTTGCTGTTTCGCAGTAGAGGTTCTATTTCCAAATTCACATGGAATTATCTTAAGGATTCTCTTCAAATACTACATCATCATCTCTATTTTAATTAATCCATTTATTTTACCTTAAACAATTAACTTTTTTTCTCTTTAATGTATCACATCACATTATTGTACATGTTTATTTTATTCAGGACCCTTGTGGTCACTCAAATTCTTTTGAGCTGATGTCTATAATTTAGAATTTATATACAGCCTGTTTATACATCCATCGCTTATGCAGGGTTTATTAGTAAAGTTTTCTGTCTCAACTCTGCAAAAGTCTCGTATAAAAACTATACACGGTTTATAGTAAGACTGTTAGTCTATATCGAACACACACTGTTTACCAATAATTTATTGGTCTGCCCATGTTCTCAACAGTATTTCCTAATGTCTCCTGCCATTTGGTTTCTAGTGTAGAATTGTCCTTGGTAATCTCTTGTTCTTCCGTGGTTCAGATATACAGGGTGGAGATGAAATAACCCTACACTTTTTCAGAGCGAATAGCTCATGTTGTATGTAACAAAAATGTTTAATACCATAATGGTGGAAAATTAATAGTTTTTTTCGAAAAAAAAAATTATTTCTTAAATGTTTAACGCCCTCTTATTCATTAACTATTGCGAGTAGGATCGTGATTTTTGTCCATATCGATAGAAAATCTTGTAAAGAATCATTTATCCCTCTGACGTATTTCAAAAGCGTGGACGGTTTTCGTGTAAATTTAATTTAAAAACCACTAATTTCAAGCCACTGAACGATGCCAGCAGATTGCAAGGACGCTCGCATACAGATACGGATCTGAGTCCGTTGACCTCTTACATGTTTATTACGTGAAGAAAGACGACTGTGTTAGCGGCGATGTTGCCAGACTGCTGAAACTTTCAAGTTAATTTTCTAATTAACCGTGCATTTAATAAAAAACGTAATATAAATTTTCTATTCCTTTAAGTATTCCTTTCGTACTGCAGGATTATTTCACTTCCATCCTGTATTTTACATGTTTCTTCATCATTCAAATCCTTGGGTATCTGCAATTTCAATAATCTTTTAAATCCTTAGTTATCTTGTAATTTTTAGTTATTTTTTTTTTAATATTTAAGCATATTTTAAATTTTTAGGTACGATATCTTGTAATTTTTAATCATCTATTAGGCTTAAGTTTTTTCTAGCTATCTATCAATCAATTCTTAAGGTAGGCAAATCTTATAATTCTTAGGCACTTAGGCATCCAATGCATTGCACAAAACTTATGTTAATTCTAAATAATTATAGATGTTCCAACAGTTAATAATAATAATAATAATAATAATAATAATATTATTATTATTATTATTATTATTATTATTATTATTATTATTATTATTATTATTATTATTATTATTATTATTCTGTACCCCTTTTAAATAGTAGGGCCTACTGCATTTCCGGTGTTATTGCTAAGTGAACAGAGATAGTTTGCTTGTTTTAACAATCATTTCGCCTCGTTAAATCTCTGGTTGAGCGTAAAGAATCCCAGTAAATTGAAAAAAAAATCCAGTGGAAATGCATATTGGATTTCAGCTGTTGCGAGAGATAACTCAACGGAAACCAGTCTAACGAACGTAACGTAATAAATTCAGTATTAGTGGTTCACGCAAGTGGGATACAAGAGGTCAATCGATAATTGAGGTTATGGTCAGGAACAACACAACGAATGTCTAGCCACGACGATGAAATATAAAAGGGAATGAGTCCGCAAAGAGAAAGGATGTGATATCCCTGCCAAGGAACGCTTTTGTACACTCATTTCCTTTACGTGTCGACTGCTACTGGCCAGTATTATATATAATGTGTACATTTATTGTCATCAAAATTATGTACAATTTGTATATCATTCGTTAATGGTGGTCCTATTACATTTAAGTTTTCCAGGAAACCACCTTCAACTACATTTTATTATTAATAACTAAGTATTATATATTCCAACGACGTACAATAATTCTAGTTATTTCTTAACAAAAGCTCTTTTCCTGTAATTACTATTTCTCATACATATAAAGAACTAAGAAAGAGACTAGTGAAGTGCTTTGTATGGAGTATGGCATTATATGGGGCAGAAACATGGACATTACGACGAAGTGAAGAGAAGCTAATAGAAGCATTTGAAATGTGAAAGCCACCGGCATGGCTCAGTCGGTTAAGGCACTTGCCTGCTGGTCTGAAGTTGCGCTCGGGCGCGGGTTCGATCCCCGTTTGGGCTGATTACCTGATTGGGATTTTTCCGAGGTTTTTCCCAACCGTAATGTGAATGCCAGGTAATCTATGGCGAATCCTCGGCCTCATCTCTCCAAATACTATCTCGCTATCACCCATCTCATCGACGCTAAATAACCTCGTAGTTGATACAGTGTCGTTAAATAATCCACTAAAAAATGTGGATATGGAGAAGAATGGAACGTATGAAGTGGACAGACAGAATAAGAAATGAAGCTGTGTTGGAAAGAGTGGGCAAACAAACAATTATGCTGAAACTAATCTGGAAGAGGAATTGGAATTGGTTGGGTCTCTGGCCGAGAAGAAACTGCTTACTGAAGGATGCATTGGAAGAAATGGTGAACGGGATAAGAATTCGGAGTAGAAGAAGATATCAGATCATAGACGACATTGAGATATATGGATCATATGAGAAAACGAAGAGAAAGGCAGAAAATAGGAAAGATTGGTGGAAGTTGGGTTTGCAGTGAAAGACCTGCCCTTGGGCAGAACACTAAATGAATGACTGAATGAATATATATATATATATATATATATATATATATATATGTTTATACCTTAATTTCCCTTAGCATTTTTTCCTTACTATAAAGATTTCCGGGTTCTCTCAATTTTCTTCCGTTTACTGTTCTATATAATTTTCTGTATCCTATTTCTACGTTTAGTTTAAGTAATGTCTCCACAATAAAAATGTTTCTTGTTCTTTCATTTTCTGGGCAGGATAATACAATGTGACGCGTCTTCTTTTTGATGACATAAATGACATACTGTATATCTTTTTCTACGTCTCTTCTTCTACTTTTAGCTTCCAAATTCCCAGTCTCCACCTTGCTAGTTCCATCCTTTCTTCCCTGTTGTTAACTTTTGTGTAGTCTTCCTATCCGCCTATTACTTCCATTTCTTTTTGATCTGTATTTGTTATAAATGTAACATATTTAGAGACCGATATTGCAAGTTTTTTGCTATCGTACAGGATTATAACATGCTGAATACAAGTTATATCAGGGATGGGTAGATTAAGACTCGCGGACAAAATTTTCGAAGTAGTACATTTCATTCTTCTCTGCCGGAATAAGTTCATTGAAAACTAAAGTAGAGTACTCGGAAAAAAAGTTAAAGTCTTTGTTCATTAAAAATCTTACAGAACCTAAATATATATCCTATCGGTGGAAAACCTTTGTCTTATTAGTTACGAATATTTACGCATACTTTTATTTTATCTTGTGTATTGAGGAGAAAGAAGAGAAATTAAGAACAATATGGAAGCAGAAGAGAAAAAAGAGGCGAAGAAAGAAGAGATAGATGCGAAGAGAATAGAAGGAAAGGAAGAGAAAAAAATAAGGACCAAGAAATAAATGTAAGGTAGAAAGACGAAAAAAACAAGTAATTTAATTCATTCAAATGTACCTACACTATGTAGTTCATATTATACTTGAGACATTCGAGTCAGTCATTATTATCGACAATCATTCGCGCATGCGTAGTCTGTTAAAGCAAATAATTGTGGAGCCATGTGCCACTTTGTGAGCCCGTGTGATTGATTGTTGCTGAGAAAGATTGGTTCAAAATGAAGAGTCGAGAATCCCACTAGCTGTCAAGTACGTACTGTGGTACGCGGACAATAAAAACAATTGACGTGGTCTACTAATCTCTGTTATTTTATCTTGCAAGATGAAGCAAATTCTGGCACTTTAAAGTTGCTTAAACATTTCAAATGTGTGTTCAACCAAACACCGTACAGCCCCGACCGTATACCGTTGTTTATCTTATCAATTTCTACGAGCAACCCTACAGCGTTTCGTAAACGACAAGGACATGAAAGAATTGCGAAAAATTGTTCTCTTTATCCATGACAAGTTTACCTTTGGTATTGATTTGATTACATTGAGAAATAAGTAATTTTTCTTGATAATGTTTAGAGGTAATAAACATTTTCATTTATTTAGTTCTGTGGAATGGTCATTCGACCTTTTCTTTCTGAACGTCCCTCGTAGAAAAATATATTTGCAAATTTGCGTACTTATTCCAGCATTTGTATTTATTCGGTCTCCGGTGATATCTATAGGCCTATTCCTTGACAGTAGAGCTTGCGTGTGAATTGTGACAACTTGTCGCCGCAAAGATCAGAATGTCGTCGTTAAAAGTGAATTTATAACATCAATAAAATCATATTACTCCATGAAGGCCAGGTATCAGAGACTTCCAGTCCAATGTCATGGCTGATCTCACTGTATGGCTGGAAAATTAATTAGCTTTTGTTATTAAACGATTATCGCTTTGTTCCTGTTCGTTAATCTTGAGTGTTCCACATGGTATGAATAATGCTTAGTTATGTGTACTATAATTCCTGATTGACTGCAAAGATCTCTTCGTATTCGATGTTTAGAACTAACCCGATAAAAATTAATACTACATTTTTTTTACCATACTTCTGAATCAGTGGTGCGTGGGAGAAATCCGGCTGAAGGAGATTAATAACGGTGTCCGTAAATGTTTGACACACTTTCGGAGATAAAATACGAAACTACAAAGGACATCCTCATTCATTTTTAATTTTTTCAATTTTGATCAAATTTAAAAAAATGTTGGGCTGAAATAAAAATATACGGGGTTCCTTTTTTAACCCCCTAAACACACACGATAATTCCTATACGTCAGAACAACAGTGGGATATCTTGCAAAAAATATATTATAAATAATGAGGGTAAAAATTGCTATTGAACATCGAGTGCAATATGTAAACAAACTTTTGATTTAATATGAAGCTAAAACAACAAGAAACTGACAAGCACCACTGATCTACAAAATGAAGCTAACTTAAAACACTTAAAACTTTGTTTATCTCGAAACCACAGTTTGTCAAGATAACCCACTGTAGTTCTGATGTAACGTAATGTCGGATTTTGAGGTTATTATTACAAGTTACACCTGGATTATCAAATTGTAGCATCCATGACTCCATGTCGATTAAATAACCGATAGCAGCCGAAAATCAAAATCTTGGATATTTCAGAATTGGCTGTACATCTCCATATTACCTATCTTTACCACCAGGCTACGCTACGTATAGAATTCTTTCTTTTGAGACTGAAAGATGTTGGTGACATTTAATAATCACGAAGGTATTTCCACAATTGTCATTTGTTTACTTTGTCCAGGTTAGTTGTTCATTCCAGAAATGGTGTCTCCATGGAAAGAGTTTTTGCGTGATTGTGTAAGCGAAAACAAATTGACACTCAGTGTTCAGTTTTCCTTGAACTTCTATTGAAAATGATCTCCACCTGCCGTACAACCTTTTCGTTCATACGTGGACGGTCACTGCTTTACTTCTTACAAATGCATCCCTGGTTTTTAAAGTTGTCAAATCATCTTTTGTACAGATGCTCAAGGAGATGGATCTTTGCGAAAGCGTGTTTTTGAAGGCCCGCTGTACACTGGTGCTCATCTTTTGTACAGATGCTCAAGGAGATGGATCTTTGCGAAAGCGTGTTTTTGAAGGCCCGCTGTACACTGGTGCTTTAATTTGTTTTCCAGTACTCAATCACGGAAAAGGTCTTCTTCTTGGGAGACACCATTTCCGAAATGAACATCATACCTAGCCTGGACAATCATGTAAACAAATCACAACCGTCGAAACGCCTTCGAGAATTTTATATGTCACTCCTTTCAGTCCCAAGATAAAGTATCGCGTAAGTTGCAGGGGTGGCGGTAAAGACGTGTTATGAAGATGTATACCGCCAATTTTGAAATGTCTGAGAATTTGAGTTCTCGCTGCTATCGGATTGTGGACATGCTTTGTTTTTTTTTATCCCCGAAAGTGTTTCCATCTTTACTGATTCGGTGTAATTAGACGGAACAGATTCTCTGTTCGATTTCCACTGAACGAAGAAATAAAACTCTTGACTTGATGTATTAGATTTAGTGCATATGCGAAGATTATCAAGTGAGAATTTAGAGTTACGGCTCACCATTACTACATTATCGACTCCCAGTAACATAAAAATAGGGGATGGAAATATGGACTATTATGAGTAAAAATTGTGTTGAGATACAGCTGTTTGATGTTACGCATAATGAGCCTTACAAATGATATGAAGAAACGACAAATGACTACGTATAAAGGAATAGCATGGTTTGCTCTTCTGAAGGCAGCACTGGTCATAGTGGGTGTAAAGAAACAGCTGTTTGTAGTTAGCCTGTATAGGTGCAATGCGCGCGCAAATCTGAAACAAATGACAAACACTCAACACTCTGAATAATATGTTGAAATGTATTGATATCAAGTAAATAAGCAATAAATATATTTATTAATCATCTGTCTTTCTATACTGTCACTTGTAAAGCTTGTTATGCATAACATTCATACAGCTGTATCTCCACACCCATTGAAAATTAGGTACATGTTTATATGAACTTCTTTTTACTGAGAAAAGTCCATACTACCATCTCTAAAATATTTTATATACCTTCTGAATCACCACTGTAACAATTATTGTGAAAACCTTTGGTAGAAATGACTGAGATCACGTCGATTCAAAAGCTCATTGGTCCATAACTTTTTCCAGTGCAAAGAACTCACCGACAAACTCAATCTCTAGTATCTGCAGCCCTGAAAAGAAGTTTATTTGAAATGACAGTCTTGCTACTTTGAATTTTTGACCCGGGAGAGAAATAGCCAGCGAATTTGCTTGGAACTCTATCAGTTTATTTGGAATAACAGCCTTGCTACCTCCAACTTTTGACCCAGGAGAGAAATGACCTGCAAATTTGCTTCAAACTCTCTATCAGGAACAAGGTTCTTTCACGTGTCATAAATCAACGACACAGGATCTCCAGTTTTGCTTCCCTTTCTAAAGAAATAATGTTATGAATTTTTATCGTCCTTAAAAATCCATCGTCCACTGTCGAATTTGAACCTCGTATCCATTGTCAAGAATGAAAACTGGACAAATGAGTAGATGTGGCGGGTGCTCTTTGGCACTGGGGAGAGGAGTTCTTGCGTATCTTCTCTTTGGCAATAAGCATCAACTGCTATCTGTATTGGAATAGGCAGAGGTGAGTGCGAGGACCTTTGTGGACAAGAAGCCACAAATACTCAGCAAACACATTCCAGATGCTAATTCGCGGGTCTCGACCACAATCACAGTTCTGCCACATGTGTGACCGTGCTAATTGCGGACCACGTGGTCCTCATCATAACACGCGTCCTAATCGTGGAGATACACCTTCCTTAAACTTATTTACTTGAAGAAGTTTTCCATTTCATTTTATCGACGTAAACAAGTCTAGTTCTCGTGAAAGACACAGGATACATTTAGTTTAATTGTTTATGTAACGACAATTTTAAACAAATATATTTATTCAGCGTATATGGAAATGTACTCCATCTGCTTTGACTTACTACGTAGAAGGGTTTCTTATTACAGATCTAGCAGAGTCTGCTTCAAATACCGGTACGGAAGTTAAGATAAGTTGAGTTTAAATTCACTGATATCCTCTAACTATCGTCTAAGGGTGTTTACACTATAAACATGGATCACTGTTAGGAATTGCATAGTTTAATGAAAGCCAAACATTGGTGGACTTGATAATTTCAATGACAAAGTAAGAAATTCCGCATATTCAATACTTGATAATTGTATTACATCACATGGAACTGTAAAACTGGGGTGAAGTATCGTTACATTGCAAGGCGGTATCCAAACATACGTTATGAAGAGATTCTAAATCTGGTTACAGTGCTTGTTTTTTTATGTATATAGGTGTTGTGAATTTTCACTAAAATATTTACTTTGCATTCTCTCTAATACAGTGCTTAAATGTTATGAAATTTTTACTGTTCCTCTGAATTGGGGATTTAAACTTGAGTACCTTTGAAAAGAAGGGTGTTTATTATTTCTCTAGTTTTGACGTGTGTCGTTTATATTCCACCTACATAAATAGAAGAATGAAATAATTTGGTGGAACGGTAATTACACTGACGTCATTAGACTTTGATCGCATGGAAATACTTCCGTCATACGGGATTAACTCAAAAATATGAACGAGTCCATTCCTATACAAAAGGATGTCCGTATATACACGTAACTTACTTGGAAGAGTTTATTATACTACGCGCGTTAGAAAAGTTGGTGGCCTAACATATAGATGGCAGTGAAATTGCGTCAACAATGCCGCCATTGTTAGCGGCTATTTTACATTAGTTCAAGCACGAAGAATTATAATTTTCTGTTGATTACATTTTGTGTAGTTTAATTTTTAAGTTATAGCAGACATGGATGCTACTGGGGGAATCTGCTCCAACGTTTTCGACTGAGAACAAAATGGGTGGCACTATTTAAACATGATCGAGAGAGTATGGAAGACGACCTCCGCAGTGGACATCCAGTAACAGCAACAAGTGAAGACATTGTAGAAAAAGTCCGTGATATGTTGTTGAATGGCCGTCAACTGAAATTGCGGGAAATTAGCGAGGTTATGCGTATCTCAACTGAACTGTCAACTGATGCGCCACATCTTAGTCAATGTCTTGGTGTTCAAGGTCTCCACAAGGTGGGTGCCGCGTTTGTTAACACCGGAACAAAAGCACGTCCGATGTCAAATTTCAAGAAAATGTCTGGTTCGATTGGAGAAAAAACGCCCGATTTTTTAGGCGGTTCGTGACCACTGATGAAACCTGGATCCACTGAGACATACCAGAGACAAAACAGCAATCGAAACAATGAAACCACTGATTCTCCGCCTCCAAAGAAAGCGAAAGCTGTTCAATGGGCTGGGAAAATCATGGTGTTCGTGTTCCGGGATTCTATGGGGATAATCATGATTGAGTATCTAGCAAAGGGGAGAACAATAATCGTAGAATATTATTCAAATCTCCAGCAATAACTGAAAAGGAAAATTCGCTAGAGGAGGCCGGGTATGGCCAAGAAGAAAGTGTCGTTTTATCACGTCAATGTACAGTGTGATCGAGAAGTCTCTCCGCAGTTTGTGTAGCTGAGAATCCACTAGGCAGAGAATTCAAGTGTATTTGGTAGAGAATTCAAGTGGCAGCACTGGCTGCTAAGCATATGATGGACTGGGGGTGTGAGGTTGTCAAACCGGAATGAATGGAGGAGTGCCAACTTTCTACAGAGTTGTATTCTAGAGTTATTAGAACTAATAGAGCTGCGGAGGAACTTTTCGATCGCACACGTCTGCAATTTGCTGTAGCTAACTACGCTGACTAGGACTCGAATTGTTGCCGCAGCCCTCCTTCCCTACTCACCAGATCTCGCACCCTCAGATTTCTTTCTTTTCCCAAAGCTCAAAACTCATTTGGCTGGGAAGAAATTTTCGTCAAATGAAGTGGTTATCGCAGTAACAAAGGGCCTTATTTTTTTTGCCTAAACCTCGAGGATTCTGGGTACAAGGAAGGTATAGCAGCATTGGAGCACCGGTGGACGAAGTGTGTGAATCTCAGGGGGGATTGTTTCAGAATAATCTTGGTTTGATTTCTGTGTCAGGGTATGAACTTTTCAAACAAAGCACGTATTGGAGAGGGGGGGATTTCCGATATATTAAAAAAATAATGTTGTGCTTTGAGATCGACGCAAACAGACGCGTGCACAAAACATGCATAACTATGGAAAGTTAAATACAAGCTTGAAGTTACTCAAATACAGATGGATAAATAACAATTAAAAATTTACGAGTTGGGCTATTCTTACTACATTTATATACAGTATACAATTTCTTCACGTGGTGTAAACAAGAAATTGTTCCAAAAATAACGTTAAAACACAGATTTGAATGAGGTAAAACTGGAATTATGTTATGTTGGAAAATAATAGCATTTCTTTTTTCAAATCCTTTCATTCCTCAGTTTTTTTTTACTCTGATTTCTGTAGACACATTCACACACAGTTCTTCTGTTAAAATTGCTCAAGAATGCACGAGATGTTGCCAAGCAGAGCGTCCAATTGTGTAGCCTGCGGATATTGTCTCATGTATATAAAATGCAAATTCTCAGACTGTTCCTTAAGGCCGGAATTCAGCAAAACGTGCGTTGATTCTTGATTCCCAGTTAGCAGCAGTCAGGATTTTTTTTATCACACATTGTGAAACATTTCTTCTCTTTTCTTACAGCCTCAGATTCCTTTATTCTCCTCCCCTGAGCAAACACCGCATTGTTCCGGGGGGAAACTCCGTCCGTTGATCTTGAACTTTCACACTCAAGTACTCTGCTGTGTAGCTAATCAAGAGATTAGCGCTTAAAGAGGGGTGTACAGTCAGTCTTTCCGTAAGCAGCTTTGCATAAGGAGAATACAAGACACTTCAAACTGTGAAGGGATCGAATATGTGACTGTAGCTTGTACAACTGGAAATGACACTTCGACTGGTTTCAGTTACATAATGAAGCAGTCCGTTCGAAGAGAACCGGGTTCAGTGCGTGGCCGAACCTAAAACTTGTTCCCAGGCGCTTTCCAATAATATGTAACACCTTTCATGTGTGGCGTGTATTGATTGCTAGACGAATGACTAGTGCAGTGTCTTTGCACAACAGAGATTCGAATTAAGGTAAAATTAGATGCATAAATATATGTACGGATAGGCAAGTACATACTGTAGACGGCAAATAAGTAGACAGATGAGCGGATAGGTAAGTACATAGAGATCTGATAGTTAGATACATAGACAGGCAAATAGATAGCTGCATAGACGGGTAAATAGGAAAATAAATAGATGGGCGGATAAGTAAATAATAGATGGCTCAATAGATACAAAAACGGTCAAGTAGGTATATACGTAGATAGGCGGATAGGTAAATAGGTGATCATATACATAAACGGAAAAATGGGTAGGTACGTAGATGGACGGATAGGTACATACGTAGACGATCGATAGATAAATACATGGATACAGGACAGATAAGTAGTCTAGATAGATGAGCGGATAGGTAAATAAATGATCATATAGGTAGATACAAAGATGGACGGATAGGTAAATACATAGACGGTTTGATAAATAGGCCTACATGTACAGATAGGTAAATACGTAGATGGGCGGATAGGTAAATAGATGATCAGATAGGTAGATACAAAGAGGGACAAATTGGTAGATACATAAATGCGCGGATAGGTTAATACATAGAGAGTTCGATAGGTAAATACATGTACAGATAGGTAAATAGTTAAATTGTCATATACATACATATGCAGGAAAATATTTACATTCTTAGACGAGCAAATAGGTAGATACATAGATGGGTGGGTAGGTTAATATTTAATAATAATAATAATAATAATAATAATAATAATAATAATAATAATGATAATGATAATAATAATAATAATAATAATAATAATAATAATAATAATGGTTTATTTTAACTGCAGAGTTAAGGCCATTCGGCCTTCTCTTCCACTCAACCAGTATGATTGAAAATTACTATATTACCTACTATGAATAGAACATAATTAGTACAATACAATACAAAGCAATACAATACAATATAATACATAATTAATATAATACAATGACAATTATTTTTATTTTCATAACAACAATAAAATAATTATGTAATAATAATAATAATAATAATAATAATAATAATAATAATAATAATAATAATAATAATAATAAAATAGTCATACCTAAATTAAATTATTATTATTATTATTATTATTATTATTATTATTATTATTATTATTATTATTATTATTATTATTATTATTAAATATCCGTGGAAAAGAACCCTAATTCACCAAGCGGTATGCTAGGGCTTTAGTCTTGTATACGGTATAGAAAAAATTAAATTATTAAACTGGATCACAATTGTAACTTCAATTTGACTGCTCCCGTTAGAAATCGTTTAGCCTTTTCTTGAAAGTGGTTATTGTCTGGCAGCCCCTAATCTTCTGAGGTAGAGAATTCTATTCACGGGGGACTGAGACAGTAAAAGAGGATGAATAGTGGGATGTTCTATGGGCAGGAATTGCTAGGATTTGGCTCTCCTGTGACCTTCTGTAGACGGTTTAGACTGTCAGGTAGGTAGATACATAGGTGGACAGATAGTAAATAGGCCTATTTAGACGGACAAATAGGTAAATGCTTAGACTGTCAGGTAGGTTGATATAATAGACTAGATGGGTAGATAGATACAGTAATAGATAAATACTTGGACGGTCAGAAAGATACATTGGCGGGCGAAAAGATAACATAGGTATGCGTATAGGTAAATACTTAGACGGTAAGATAGATACATACGTGGACGGGCAAGTAGGCAGATACGTAGGTGGACGGATAGGTGAATAAATAGTCGCTCAGATCATACATGGCTTTACAGTTAGGTAGATGACGAGAAAAATGGATATTGGAATGCAAGTACGAGTAGGTAGGTAAGTTGCTTTTTGCATGTTGAATCCTGTGACACTTATGGTGCACAGAATTGTATTACCAGAGCTTAATAATTGCAAAATAAATATTTAATTAAATCATATGTATTCCATGTGTTAACAATCACTAAGATATAGATTGTTGTTACATTTAGGCTATATTTGAAGACATTTCAGTATAATTCAATTCGGAGATGATTTTTTATATTTTTAAAATAAATTATCATTCTAAAAGTAACGACATTGCGTTGCCATAATCCATCCGTCTGCATGTCTTAAGCCCTTATCGCCACTTACATGAGTTACTTAAGCTGTTGATTGAAGGAAAATCACCAATGTGTCGTGACGCGCTTTGTAAATCATGTGGACTTATTAAAAGTTTACTTTTCTGATGAAAGTAAAGTGTATTTTAAAAGGTTTGATCAACAAACAAAACTGTAAAAGCTGGGACACTGAACCTCTCCAAGTAACAGAAATTCATTTGAAAAGAACATACGGTGAGTAGTGGCTTCCCATTTTTCTGCGAGGTTTGTGTTAAGAATGCAAACAACAAGTCTATTACTGAAAAGGCTGGTAAACACGGTTTCTGACCCTCCGAATTTTTTTTAATGTTGTCTGAGAACCAAAATGTCAATAGAAGGAAGATGGTACAGATAACTCGCTAACACTGAATATTCTTATTTTCTTGTATTGTACACTTCTATGCTGCCTTGGGTGGAATGCCGTGTGTAACCGTTGGGAATTATGGGAAACAATCACAGACGCTAATCCAGTGACATGACTCTGCTAACTACAGATAATTAACGAGTTATTCGCTTCAAAGCTTGAGCCAATAGTCTTATTTAATGAGTATGAATCTCTTTTCTGTTCAACCCAGATCTCTTCCCTCTTAATATCTGAAGAATTCTTTATTCGCTATTAGTTGTAGATATTCAGGCCATTTATTTTCGAGCCATTTCTTGAGGGAAAAGTTATCATTCTTTTCTTATTGCCTTGTTTAAATCCATATTAATATAATTTCAATCGTATGTTCAAATGTTTTATCTGAATTTTGAATTCAATGTGTACGTTTTTATTTTCTAAGTATTCGTGATTCGGATTCATATTGTTAAACAGAAACAGTTATTATTTTGTAAAACTGTAACTTAATTTATTTACTGGGCAGCGGAGCATTGGTGAATTTGGGGGTCCCCCAGAAGCCATCGGGCCTTCTGAATCATTGACAAGTAGATACATACGAATCCCCTTACGTATTCATTTTATTTTAGGATATGACGAGAGCTACAAAATTATACAAATGTAATTTTATTGAGAGGCAACGAGGGCTTCTTATAACAAGGGGCTTCCCGGTTTGTGTGAGAATATTCCTGTGGTATTTTGCTTTGATTTACTTGTTCTTACTATACAGCCTCTGCAATATTATATATTCTTTATCTATTGAATTTTTTTGTTATAGCCTATTCGCTTATGAAAATAAGGGGCTAGATTTTTGGTGAATGGTGCGGTGTATAGCTGATGTCTTGTGATAATCAAGGAATAGAATGTCCGGTGAACGGTGTAGATATATTGTGTGCTAAACAAGGGATAGATCTCTGGTGAATGGTGTAGTTATATCATGTGGTAATCAAGGGATAGATCTCTATCTGTGGTGAACGTTGCGAAATATAAGTGATATCTTGTAGAAATCAAGGGATAGATCTTTGGTTAACATTGCTAAGTATAGGTGCTATCTTGTGGAAATCAAAGAATACATCTCTGGTGAACGATGCAAAATATACATAGGTGATATCTTATGGATATTAAGGGGTAGATCTGAAAGATTTGGGAAATTACGGGTTAGATCTCTTGGTGAACAATGCGAAGTGTGATATCTTGTAGAAATCGAGGGATAGATCTCTGGCGAACGATGCGAAGTTTAAGTAATATGTGGAAATCAAGGATAGATCTCTGGTCAAGGGTGCGAAGTATAGATGAACGGTATCATGTGGAAATCAAAACATGTATCTCTGATGAAGTGTAGGTGATATCGTGTGGTGCAAATGAAGGAATAAGTAATTGGCGAACAGTGCGAAGTGTAGGTGATCTCCTAATCTCTTATGGAAATCAAGGTATAGGTCTTTGGCGAACAGTGCGAAGTATAGGTGATATCTTGTGGGGAAACAATAGATATGTAGATCTCGAAGATTCGACTTAAAGTAGAAGCTCTGTGGATATGAGACGGAGCGCGGCGTGGCGGGCACTATTATTCCTGCCTGCTGGCGTGTGTGTAATCCGACAATTTGCACCGCAAGCAGGCAGGCAAGGTAGAGAGGTGTCTGGGCGAGGCAATCATGCATGGCAGCGGGGGTAAAGTGTTGGATCAATGATGCGTCGCAGTGCAGTCTGCTGAGAGTGAAACTCAGTCCGCCGCGACGCCTCGACCTGCACCTGCCTAATCGCAGCAACCACGACTCACTTGACCCAGTCGTAGCTCAGTCGGACGGCGCTTTTCAACACCACACTGCCAGGGTTCGATCCTTCGGGATTTATAGCGGGCAAAAAAACTGTACAGTGGTTTTCTCTAAGAATAATAAGATTATTAGCATATAGTGTTAAGACAAATAATATTTAGCTAGTCGAAGCAATGAAACGTAAGATTTCAATACCGTTGAACTGGGTTCATATGGCGGTAGATCCAAACACGATATGAATGCAATACATGGAGCATAACTACAGTTCCTATATAATACAAAATGAGCTCGATGGTCTAGTGTCAATACTAGAAATTGGATCAGGGTTCCATGGTTCAAACCCGGACGAGGACGATGGATTTTAATAATCATGGCGCGACAGCCCATGAAGGGCCAAGGTCGACCAGCCGGCTGCTAGACTCACGTCCTCATGCCTCAGCAGAGGTCAACGATCATCCATTTAAAACGGAGGTATCATGTGATTGCCACAATGATCTCCCCAGCCGTTATACAACTGGTTTTCTTAAGCTACTTCTCTACAAACAGGTTCTCGTGAGGAAAATCAACATTATAAAGTCATTTTTCTAAACTTTTATTCCTGCTGCATTTAAGCTTACTCACATTCAAATACTGTACTATACTGTAGGCTCGCAACAAATTTCATGCTAAGTAGTCCAAATGTTTACTGCATATTCTGAAAAGTAAGGTTAACAAAACTAAGAAGCCATTTTTTTTAAATAAAATAAATATTTTCACTCACTCACTCACTCACTCACTCACTCACTCACTCACTCACTCACTCACTCACTCACTCACTCACTCACTCACTCACTCACTCATTAATTCATTCATAGTTTTCTGCCCAATGACAGGGCTGTCACTGCAAGCCCAGCATTCTCCAATCTTTCCTATTTTCTGCCTTCCTCTTTCTCTGCATATATCTCAATCTCGTAAATATAAAAAGTAAATAAAAACTAAAAATATATTTTCCGGATACTAAATAAATTAATTTTTTGAACTGACTTTTAGTTTACTTATACATTTAGAATTCAAATGATTCCTCTGCTGTTAAATTATACGTGTTAAAGATACTGTAGAAGATTTTCAGACCTTTAACATATTTTTTGGGAGTAGATACATTTTGAAGAACTCAGAAATATATATAAAAAATGTGTAATAACTAAAATAGATACTAATGAAGTTTGGAAACATCAATACTAATAAAAACAGATTCTTTTATAGAAAAAAATAAGTCTGTAGCTTAAAAAAATGTAGAAAATATAAATTTCATCCCTTAACTGCTCTCTGATCCCCCAAAGGGCCGCAGTCTACTCTACATCTTAAGTCAGGGGGCCGCACTAAAGTAAGATGAGGAAAAGGGGCTTTATAATGAATAAGGTTAAGAAACTCTGCCTTAGATGTCAAATGACGTTACAGCAATTCAGTAACATAAATTATATTTCATAGAGCCACATTTTTATAAATACCCATTGGTACATGGAACACCACTACTCTGCGGTCAGCCTATTCGATTTAATAAGTTGTGTGGCTGTTCTAAGGAATGGTTTTAAAAATCAAATTAAAATGAAGTGCAGGCGCTTTTGCTAGAGGCAAACAAACAAGGGACACATTAATAGATGTCGCTGAGAGGACGAGAGTAGAAACTGTTAAATATTGAGAGGAACAATGTTTGCCGAACTTGAAGACACAAATGATGGAATACCCACAAGCTGAGAACTTAATAGGTTGCGGCACAATATGAGGATAACATGGCTGGAACCAAAAGACAAATTTACACACCAGTCGTGGAAAGTAAGCCATGAGAAATAAGAATTTTTAGACGATGACTGGCAAGATTTTAAAGAGTTCCGTTTGGAAAAGGGCGTGGGTAACAGACAAGAGTCGTAAAATTCTCGAGTAAAGAAGGAAACAATAGTAGAATAAAACGTCATCTGTCGTATAATAGTATGTCTGGAATTTTCACAAGTTAATGAAGGATAATGTGAATACCCGCAAGAAAGTCTGATGTAGTTTAGTAGGCACTGATAACAGTAAGCAAATACTTGAAGTTGTAGCAACATCAGCACATTTCATGCCATGATTTTCTATATTTTTAGAATGTATCGAAGTAAATTAAATGTGACAGGGTCTATCGCAAGAAATCACATCAATTTTACGTTATGAGATTGATTTGAAATACGCTTACATAATAGGAATAAAACAGTGCTATATTACACTATCTAGAGTAAACCGTACTTTACAGGAGCAGATCCACATTCTTCATAGATTCAAGCCAAATGACGTAACTCCTACTTCAGTCTGGTAAGAACATTTAGTTTCTGCACACTTTGAAGTGTATATTGCTTGGCTATACTGAATTTTATGGAAGCTGTAGGGATAATTACATACATATGCCTAATGCTATTGGAGCCAATAGTGTGGAAACGTAACTGTTATGAAGTAAATAGAGTTTAACCTTTTTCGTCATCATGTTAACACGATGACTGAAGGTGTTGATCATACACTTGATGATATTCTGATGTTATCACTACATTCCTAAAGCCGCTCTATTTATTTCCCTGGACAATACTGTTTGTACTTTTATTATGTATGCACTCTTCGTGCGTAAGATGCGATAAGATAAGAGAAGTATGCACTTCACATAATACAGAAAAGAGGCAAACGGCCGTGGTCATCACATGTATCTACCGATGTCGTGTAAAGAAGATACCCACCCGCCTTCGGTTTCGTGAGATGGAGGAGCGAGTTCCAAGGCCAGTCGTTGGACTTCGATTTCAGTGCAGATTCCTGAAGTAAGGATAGAAACAAATTACTTCTAAATGAGGGAGAAAGGAACGATGTGTTGCTCAGAAAAAGCATAACGTGGTCCCTTTCCATTACAGATGATGTGCGCAAAAGCGCACAATATTTCGAAGGTTGAATCTACCTTCGTCTTCAGGTGAACATACATGAAAAAGCTCGTTAGTCATTTTAGGATTCGTAACTACCCCATCTACTAAAGTGACCAGTGGCGGCTCCTGGCGGAAATTTTTAGAAAGCGCGGGTGTCAAGGTAATCTGATCATTAAAAAGACATGCATTTTACATTTCAAGGTAATCTGATAATTAATGAAACATGCATTTTACATTTCAAGGTAATCTGATCATTAAAGAAACATGCATTTTACATTTCAAGGTAATCTGATCATTAAAGAAACATGCATTTTACATTTCAAGGTAATCTGATCATTAAAGAAACATGCATTTTACATTTCAAGTACATCTGATCATTAAAGAAACATGCATTTTACATTTCAAGATAATCTGATAATTAATGAAACATGCATTTTACATTTCAAGGTAATCTGATCATTAAAGAAACATGCATTTTATATTTCAAGATAATCTGATCATTAAAGAAACATGCATTTTACATTTCAAGATAATCCGATAATTAATGAAACATGCATTTTACATTTCAAGATAATCTGATAATTTTTAAAGAAATATGCATTTTATATTTCAAGGTAATCTGTTCATTAAAACGATATGCATTTTATATTTCAAGGTAATCTGATCATTAAAAAAACATTCATTTTACATTTCAAGGCAATCTTATCATTAAAGAAACATGCATTTTATATTTCAAGGCAATCTGATCATTAAAGAAATATGCATTTTATGTGTCAAGATAATCTGATAATCTGATCATTACAGAAACATGCATTTTATATTTCAAGGTAATCTGATCATTAAAGAAACATGAATTTTACATGTCAAGGTAATCTGATAATCTGATCATTAAAGAAACATGCATTTTACATTTCAAGGTAATCTGATCATTAAAGAAACACGCATTTTTTTTATTAAATTATTATTACAATAAATTAACGACTGTACTCAACGGAAAAATGTGCTCAAGGTTACTTAGATAAAAGTAATTAATGTGGTAAGTCTGACCACTTTTATTCCCCGTAAGATTATAGATTAATACATGCAACATATAAAATTATGGTTTTATACTACACGTCTTTCATAAGTTCATGTTTATTTCATCATTCTTAATTAAAACTTTTCTCTTATTTATCTTGTTTATATTATTTAGGTTATGTTATAGCTTCCGCTGTATGAGATTATGGATAGTCACGTGTCAGAGATAGTTTAATATATATTGATAATTGAAGTGGAATGCAACTGTTTTAATAAAAGTGAAACTGAATCAACAAAGCCTTCTTGAGTAGTACAGTAATAGCCCATAGAGTTCAATAATGATTGCATAGATGGCAAAACTGGTAACAAGAGAAGAGCTCATCATAGCACACTACAGCCATCTAGCGGAATATTTGTAATGATGAAATGATACAGTAATACATTTTCAGGACAGTTTAGTATTTTAGTAAGTCAATATTTTATTGTTATAGTACTTTATTTCTTCTAATCTTTGTATACTTCCTTTTACTCGTGTAATAGTCAATTAAATCCCACTCGAGCTTTGATTTTCTCAAGATAAATCAAAATCTCTAGTGAGATAACTGTAAATAAAAGAAGTTTCTTCCTAAAGACAACATGATTTGGCGTGTCCGAGCTTTTTGTCCAAAATCCCCTCATTGAATTATAATTGGAGTTATGCGTTACTTTTGAAACATCTTGTATAACGATTGAAGGCAATATTCATATTCATAGATAGTGAAATGATGACTCTGCAATAACGAAAAAGTTGTGCAGATCTTAAACTACTTATCTTGTGGGAATCGAACCCCACTCTCTAGCGAAGAACCGCCAGACAGCAGGGTTTTCCTCCATAGAATAATTCGCGCTAGGCATAAAGTTCCAGTTCATTGTTCCTGGAATTCAGATAAATAATTATCGCTAAGTTTAACACCGGGTGTTAAAAACTCGGAATGTCTTAGTGAACAAATATTTGCGGACTTCCTTTACGCTGTAACCTGAATAGTACCATTGAAATTGTGCAAGTAGGAGAATGCCTCTGAAATTAGTATTTATTTATTTGGTTTACAACCTCCATGTTACAAATAACGTTACCAAATAAAGACTGCGTCATTTTCTACAAGGAAATATCTGTTGTATTAACGCGTTATTGTAAGTGCGTGAAATAATATCTTACATGGAACAGTTGCGGAATGATATCTTCACTGCCATAATTAAGCGAGAAAACGAGTTATCACCAAGCGGTTCAAGGTTCAGTCTCCATAATATCGTATGCAATTTTGTGATGGACAAATCGACTGCATGGCAAGCATCTTCCGAGAACCTCGATTTCCCCTGCCTTTCTAAATAGATTTAACATAAAAATATTTTTATATAAGTAATATACTATTGGAAGAATAGTAAAAGAGAGGGCAAAAGAAATTTCGAGACAAGCTATTTTTAGTAATATTAAAGACCTAGGGTCACTAAAATACTATAGGGAGGTTAAGCAGTTTTGGGAACAGGAAGAATATGTTAGACTAAATTCAAGGGAAGAGAGAACAGGAATGGCATGGTGGAGATTAGGTATCTGGAGACTCAAGAATAAAAGAGGGAATGTAGAGAAGGATGAATGTCCTTTGTGTGGACTAGCTGAAGACGCAATGCATATTGTGCTAAAGTGTCAGGCAACGAATGATTTGAGACACAGTTGGGTAGATAAAAAGTTTCTACAAATAAACGCTGTAGTAGCTTATAAAAAATGAATGGTCACCTTAACGCCGCCAATCTGCATAAATTAGGAAAATTTCTTTTTAGAGTTAAAATTAGATGGGAAGAGAAAGTCAAAGCTCTAACGGAGATGGAATTATAAATGTTGAGCAGTCACACGATAAGAAACAACGAGGAGTAGTCAATGAAGTTAATAGAATAATTCTTAAGAGATTGCGCATGAAATGAAAAAGCTAAGGTAGGAGTTTTAAATACAAGAGCTATACTTATTATTAGTTGTGTATTATTATTATTATTATTATTATTATTATTATTATTATTATTATTATTACTTACTTACTTACTTACAAATGGCTTTTAAGGAACCCGAAGGTTCATTGCCGCCCTCACATAAGCCCGCCAGCGGTCCCTATCCTGTGCAAGATTAATCCAGTCTCTATCATCATACCACACCTCCCTCAAATCCATTTTAATATTATCCTCCCATCTACGTCTCGGCCTCCCTAAAGGTCTTTTTCCCTCCGGTCTCCCAACTAACACTCTATATGCATTTCTGGATTCGCCCATACGTGCTACATGCCCTGCCCATCTCAAACGTCTGGATTTAATGTTCCTAATTATGTCAGGTGAAGAATACAATGCGTGCAGTTCTGTGTTGTGTAACTATTATTATTATTATTATTATTATTATTATTATTATTATTATTATTATTATTATTATTATTGTAAACAGAGGATACTTATAGGTTCAATATGTAGGTATTAGTTTTTGTTATATTTGTATTGAGAGTGATGGCGGATTAAGAACTGGAATACATCTAATCCGCCATGACGTGAACAAAGATTGATGAAATAAATAAATAAATAAATACATAAATATAAATAATATATATTTAAATAATTTAGATTTATATTAATATAAATCAAATATATGTATACACACCTCTGTCTTTCCATCATTGCTCCATTATGTTCGTCTCTTATCATTATTTTCGAATAGCCCTCACACTAAGCTCTGCACTCAATGACTTACTATATCATGTTCAATACAGTTATATTACCGGTTATTCTGTAGATTTGTGAAACTTGGACTCTCACTTTGAGAGAGGAACAGAGATTAAGGGTGTTTGAAATAAGGTTCTTAGGAAAATATTTGGGGCTAAGAGGGATGAAGTTACATGAGAATGGAGGAAGTTACACAACACAGAACTGCACGCATTGTATTCTTCACCTGACATAATTAGCAGCATTAAATCCAGACGATTGAGATGGGCAGGGCATGTAGCACGTATGGGTGAATCCAGAAATGCATATAGAGTGTTGGGAGGCCGAATTAATTGGGAGAAAACTATAAACTTCCCACCAATATGGTACCGGTATTACACTTTTCTGTTACATACAACATGAGCTATTCGCTCTGAAAATCTGCAGGGTCATTTCTCTTCCACTCTGTATATCTGCACTTCACTGGCTGGAGTCGAAAGTGGATCCGCTATATGTATTGCAGAATGTTGATCAGAATTAAGGACTTATAATTTTCATTACTTCATCACCATCATAATCGACTCATCAAAATATACCACAACCATCTCAATGACTAATAATTCTATCACCACAACAACTAACTCCATCTTCATCTAATTTGGATAATAAATGACCTATTACTAGAATTAATTAATTTACTATATTATCGGTATAATTAAAAAAAATTGGCGTTTTATTTACGTAATTTACGGTACATGTTCTACTTTCCATGACATATTAGGATAATAATGTGTGTTTGTAAAAACAATTTAGAATATCTTAAGCTTAACTTTCTTCATAAACTTCAGATTCTATGTCGTCAGTCAAGGAATATTTTATTCTTGAGTGTTCTACCAATGCCAATGGTATTTCGGTCTTCGAAAAGTCCATTTGAACACATGAAAGCATTCATATGGACGAATGTAACATGTTTTACAATACCAATATGGCTGCCATAACCACCACAGCTGACTGCGGTTGCAGTTTTGTAGCAGAAATTATATCTGATAAATCTACATTTAACTTTTCGGAAACTCGTAAAAGTTCAGTGCAGTCAAATTTATAATTGCAGTTAAGTAACTGACTGTTAACTGAGGTGTACCAGAAACCGGGTATAAGTTATATGGATCATATTATGTGGATACAAAGAGGAAGACAGAAAATAGGAAAGATTGGAGAATGCTAGGTTTGCAGTGAAAGACCTGCCCTTGGGCAGAACACTATGAATGAATGAATGAATATGCAATTAATCTGCCACGTTTTCAAGAGGCGTGTCTTACTTCTTTCAGTCATCCTGTTTCATTCGTTCTTTCTTGCATTTAAGATTCCACCGTTAACTTACATTAAACTAAACTGAACTATAATTTCCATCCTCTAGATTTTCATTTTTCTTAGCGTCGAGATAGGCTGTGCTGCTCCCCGGTGGCGATTCTTTCAGGAGAGTGGCCGTGTCGCACAAAGGCGTGTTTTGATGCGTTTCTTTGTGGAACTGATTACCCGCTCTAGGAAGTCCACAGACAGAGTCGCTTTTACCTGTCCTTGAACGTGGATATCGATTCACACCCACACGACTCCGCTGTCGGGGCGCCCTCCTTTTAATAGTTTATAATTTTGACTGCTGTACCTAATCGATTGGAACGTGTACAAGAAGAGTTCAGGGCTCACAGATTTACACCCCTCCTTTGCAATAGGCTAATATAAGCCCTCTAGGGTAAGGGGGAGCAAGTCGTCCGGAAGCACATTGCTTCCACGTAAACCATCTTAAGTATTATTTACGCCTAACTGATTGTGTTAGCTTTCTTTCGGAGTTCCTGAGCTCAGACTGGAAGGGTTATTTATTGCTGTGAAGATCTATATATAGTATAATACGGAGTTTTAAAATAGCCTTACGTATATGAACTGAGAGTATCGATGAGTCTAGAGGTTTACGTCACAAACTTTTCATCAACGTAATGATTTGTCACCTTTCGTCGCAGAGGTTTTCGTCACACAAGAACAGTACAATGCCAGATTCGTCACAAGAATATATTATAAGAGCAATAATTTACAGTTCATCCAGAAGAAAAAAAGTTTTGTAATAATTTACTGTAAAAATAGAAACAGTGGAACTGTTTTGCAATACTCTAAACATAACAGCTATGTAAATGTTTTGCTTTACTATAAAAATAAAAACCATGGATGTTTTGCGATAATATTAAAATCAAAACCATTGACATGTTTTGCAATACTATAACAATAAAATCCATGGAAATGTTTTGCATTAAAATAAAAACAATGGAAATGTTTTATATACTATAAAAATAAAACGCATGGAAATGTTTTTCATCAAAATAAAACAATAGAAATGTTTTACGATAGGCTACTATAAAAATAAAAACCACAGAAATGTTTTGCTGTAAAAAAAAATAAAAATCACGGAGACCCCGTTTTACGATACTATAACAATAAAAATCATAGAAATGATTTCCAATACTATAAAAATAAAAGTCATGAAAATGTTTTGCATCAAAATAAAAACAACGGAAATGTTTTGGGTACTATAAAAATAAAATCCATGGAAATGTTCTGCATCAAAATAAAAACAATGGAAATGTTTTGGATAGGCCTACTATAAAAATGAAAACAATAGAAATATTTTACGATAGGCTACTAAAAAAATAAAAATCATAGAAATATTTTGCCGTAAACAAAAATTAAAAATCACGGAGACCCCATTTTACGATACTATAACAATAAAAATCATAGAAACGCTTTCCAATACTATAAAAATATAAGCCATGGAAATGTTTTGCATCAAAATAAAAACAATGGAAATGTTTTGGATACTATAAAAATAAAATCCTTGGAAATGTTTTGCATCAAAATGAAAACAATGGAAATGTTTTGGATATTATAAAAATAAAAACAATAGACATATTTTACGATGGGGTACTATAAAAATAAAAACCATAGACATGTTTTGCTGTAAACAAAAATTAAAAATCACGGAGACGTTTTACGATACTATACCAATAAAAATCATAGAAATGCTTTCCAATACTATAAAAATAACAGTCATGGAAATGTTTTGCATCAAAATAAAAACAACGGAAATGTTTTGGATACTATAAAAATAAAATTCATGGAAACGTTTCGCATCAAAATAAAAACAATGAAAATGTTTTGGATATTATAAAAATAAAAACATTGGAAATGTTTTACGATAGGCTACTATAAAAATAAAAACCATGGAAACGTTTTGCTGTAAACAAACATTAAAAGTCACGGAGACGTTTTACGATACTATAACAATAAAAATCATAGAAACGCTTCCAAATACTATAAAAATAAAAGCCATGGAAATGTTTCACGATAGTGAACAAGTAAAACCCTTGCAATGTTTTATTATACTACAATAACACAATGGAAATGTTTTACGATAGTCCTACTATGCATATAAATCTTTAGCTGTACAGTACTATAAAAATAAAAGCCATGGAAATGTTTTGCGATACCACAAAAATAAAACCCATGAAAATGTTTTGCGATAGTATAACCTATATATGTTACGAAGAAATATCGTGTAACATAAATCCTATGACAAAAGTTCATTATGTTACCTACAGTCCTGTTACGAAAATGTAATGTGTGACGAATCAGACATATGAGGAGTAATTTTTCACGAATCATTCGGATCCCGGTTCCAGTATCGATATTTTGGGTTTTCCAGTATTTATTATTTTCATTGTTACTACTACTAATATTATTTTATTATTGAAACAATGAAGGGAAATACCATCCCAGACGCGTCATTCGATTCCCGGTCGGGGCAAGTTACCTGATTGAGGTTTTTTGTGGGGTTTTCCCTTAACCCAATATGAGAAAATGCTGGATAACTATCGATGCTGGACCCTGGACGCATTTCACCGGAATTATCACCTTCATTTCATTCAGACGCTAAACAACCTGAGATATTGATACAGCGTCGTAAAATAACCCACTAGAAATAGAGATTATAGGTAGGCCTAACGGCAAAGCTATGGATAACTCTGCAAGTTATAATGTTCCACATTTTTCGACATTATTAAACTAGCTTATTCAGAATTATTTGCCATTACTTACTTTTCTTTTAAGTGGCGACTCTCATATCTTGTGATTACTATGATTCAAGGCTGTTCTATCGGGAATTGAATCCGGGTTCCCTGCATTTGAAGCTGGAAAAGCTACCTACTACTTAAACAGCTATAAAATACTAAGTAGAAACATAAATTAACCAATTAATGTCTGAAGGTTTGTTCATTTGATGTTCAAATACCTTGGAGGGTAATCGTAAAATAGTCAGCATTTGAAAGGGGCTGTTCATGGCAGTGCAATGTACTGGATTGGCTAAGAAACCTTAGGACAGCAGACCTCGTGACTGGGGATTTGTTTCTCTTAAGCTAAGGAATGAAAGAATCATCATCGTGCATGTTGACGTCAAGGGAAGCTTCTGAGAAGGGTTATAGGCTACTCTTCGATTTTTAGCTGTAGGTTTGATTTTGTTTTGTACGAAAGGGGTGGATTCATGTTCAGTTTTACCATAATGTAAAATTCTCACGACCATAACTTCCTCGAATTGATGTCATATAATTTTCAAAGAAAAAGACATAGTCTAACTTGAAAGGAGTAATTATTATTATGTTTTGAAACCATAAATAATTTGAAATGTGTTGAAGTTTTACACAACTAATTTCTTGTTATTATGTGTAAGTGAAGCAACGGCAGGGAAAAGTAATGTATGTTCTAGCAGTATAATTATTAACAATTATGTTATTCTTATATGCCGTAAGTATCTGCCTATCGTAAATTCACTAGTAGGATATTAAAATTAATTATATTTGGAAGTCGTGAACTAGTTAAAGAAATATGTTTCTTATTCCATTGCTTAAGCAAATACTAGGTAGGAAATTATAGGTTATTTACGTATACTAACATCGCAAGAGGCTCTTTAATGGCAATTTCTTCCTTCTATCTGATTAGTGATTACGTAACAAGAATTGCAGGAAATATTATGGAACTAATGTCCCGCACCGTAGCGTCGTGATTTAGAGCTTCAGGCCACGACGGCATCATGCCTAGGACTCGCGTTGTGTAGTTGGCACAGCGTTGTTTAAATAACTGTGGTCCGTACTTTGCCTCCCAAAGCTACATACTACATATTTTTTGTAATTCTCAGAAAACAAAAGATTTTCTGTTCTCCACAATAATGTTCTATAGGAGCTGGTAAGTAAAATTCCAGCCCTGAACTTAGTTCTCTAGTTAGTCTCCTCTACTGCACAAGTGTGGTTCACAGATGTCGGTAGTGTCGAGAAATGTAGATAGATACTCAGAGAGTATTCAGAGTGCACCACAGACTATGGGGTCTACATTATACTCGTAATTGATGAATTAAAATAATGAAGATGATAGGGAAATGCTGAGATGTCACGTTATATCTATCTAGAACAATAAATTTAATAATGAGTGCTTTATTGATGGTGGTGCCACCATCTGTATTTTTTCAGATTACAAAAAAATAAAATTGAAATGTGGCTACGCTGTCTCCGTCCCTCGTAATTTGCTTATTGCGATTTTCCATTTTTTAACATTATTTTAAAGGCTGACTGATAAAAAAGAAACAAATAGATGCACTAAAAGCCGAAATATATACTAACCTCTAAAATATGCATATATATATATATACACACTATATATACTGTACATGGTATGATATATATTTGATATGATATATATTTGATGTCAACATTTACATCCATGTAACGTGGACCTCACAATTTTTGTATCTGGTGTCGCAATTACATTCATTACAGATATACCTTTTGTAGACGCTCTTATAATTTGACTTTCGACCCCATTTAAATTGATCAGTATTCCCACCTTTAAAACCTAACAACTTAATTTAGATCATTCAAAACTGACACTTTTACGACTCTGTTCTTGATTTTCATTTCACTTATATCGAACACACATTGTTTCTAATATTACTTGTTACTAAAACATACTACACCATAGTACGGTAAGTTCGTTATTATGTCTGTTTCTTGTGTACATTTCATTTTTAGATCTCACTAATTTCCTACATATTATATTTTACTATCCTAGCTAGCCTCCTCCGCCATACTCCTCACCTATTTTCATTATCTCTATCGTTTTTCGTAACTTCCTATTACACTTCTCTGATTCATTCAAAATTGACACTTTTATCGCTATGTTCTTGATTTTCAGTTCACTTAGACTATATCGAACACACACTGTTTCTAATAATACTTGTTACTAAAACATATTACACCATTGTCCAATATCCTCGTTATTATATCTGTTTCATGTGTATCTTTCATTTTCCGATCTCACTAATTTTCTACATATTATACTTCGCCATCCTAGCTAGCCTCCTCCACCATATATATACTGTATATATGCAGAGGGGGAAAAACTGGCCACCCTACCCCATTATCTCCTGGCCTAGTTGCCTCATAAGTGGTGCCTTGTTGGTGTCACTTGTAAGGTTCAGATCTGCCTTCGGACAGTTGACTAAGCAACAAAAATAATATATATGCACTACAAAAACTTTTTATTTGGTTGCAAATCTCTTGAAACGCATTTAAATCATGGTAGCATACGGTTTTGAACTAAGGAATAAAACTTGCAAATCAGCCCGGTAGTAATAACATAATCACAAAGAGGTAGAAGCAGCGAAATAAAGCTAAAAATAAAATAAATACATTGAATATTCCGGAACGCGACTAATTCCTGGTTTATCAGCAAAACTGAGTTCTAAATAGCCAGATTTAGCTGTGAAGTGGCTGACTTGGCAACAATGTTCACATTGTTCTTCAAGAACCTTCACAAGTGCTATCTGTGAAATGAATGCTGAATTAGAGATATCAATAAACATTCGTACCTTCGCTCTTAACAATTAATGCTGTTACGGAAGCTTCGTATGGATTTGTTGGTGCTATAAAATATGTCGTGTAAATCAGTTTTATTTATGGAGCTTTAAATTCAAAATATATGTGATGACAGCTGTCACACGGTATTTGTATTCATTCAATATTATTCGTAGTAAGGTTTGATTGTTCTCTGGGAGTTGTCGAGGCTATATTTCAAGTTTATTACGCAGTAACGATCTTTATAAACGTCGAGAATTAATTATAAAACAATGGCAACATTCACTATACATTTTTTTTATACTTTAACACATTCTGTCGTCTCTAATTATTATGAAAAAAGCTTAATCCAATTTCCTCTTCATTTCTTATTCTGTCTGTCCATTTCACACGCTCTATTTTTCTCCATAAGCCTATCCACATTTCAAATGCTTTTGTTCTTTTCTCTTCACTTCGTCGTAATGTCTGCGTTTCTGCCCTATACAATGACACACTCCACACAATGCACTTCACTAGTCTCTTCCTTAGTTCTTTTTCCAGAAGTCCGCAAAAGATGCTCCTTTTTCTGTTAAAAGCTTCCTTTGTCATTGCTATCCTCCTTTTGACATCCTGGCAGCAATTCATGTTACTACTTGTAGTACACCCCAAGTATTTGAATCTGTCCACTTGCTCTACTGCCTCATTTAGAATTTGCAAGTTTATCTTCTATATTTTTGTTCCTATGACCATGCCCTTCGTTCTGTTTGCATTTATATTCATCCCATACTGCTCACAGCTGCCATTTAGCTCCAGTAGCATATCCCATAGTATCGTCTCCTCTTCTTCTAAACGCCATAGCTATCATCAGCAATTATTACGCACTTTATTCTTCCTCCTATGTGCTGAAAAGAGTTCTTCACTAAATCCTCCAGGTAGATGTTGAACATAGAATAGGTATTGAGATTATATTTCACAATAAAGGAACCCACTCTCAAGAACAAATACAAATCAGGCTTCTTCCTCGTATACAAATACGTCATGATCCAAAATGATTGCTCCGATTTCAGAATACTTTATC
Source organism: Periplaneta americana (assembly GCF_040183065.1). Taxonomy (NCBI): domain Eukaryota; kingdom Metazoa; phylum Arthropoda; class Insecta; order Blattodea; family Blattidae; genus Periplaneta; species Periplaneta americana. Next base: position 148,255,948 of record NC_091119.1, on the reverse strand, counting down.
TCTGTATCTGTTAAAGTTACAGCAACGCAATAAGTGTCAATAGACAGGTAATCTCTCTAAGTTTCGTTTGATACCTTACAAGTTATGCATACGTGAACATTTGGTCACACGGCATACATTCAGGTAATATTTCAATTCCTTCTATACTGCGCAGCGTGTTACCATCTACCGCCTGCGCCGCAGTTGTGAGCCGTAGCCCCTGCAAGTTAGGCTAAAGGAGAAACGTAAACATAGTCCTTTACATGCTCCCGCAGCGAAAAAACCACAAGCTTAGATCAGGTGAGTACGGAGGCCACCTCATCAAGGTTTGGTTTTCGACAGTACAACGGCCAAGTCAACGCTGAGGAAGATATGCTCGTTGAGGTACTGACGCACATGATGGTGGAAGTGAGCTGGTGCACCACTTTACTAAAATATGAACTCTTCTTCCTCTTCCTGTAGTCACAACAGAACGATGAGCTGCTAAATTCAGGACACAGAAAGCTCTCCGAGGTTTCATTAGCTCAATTTTGTAATAATGTCATTTTCCAATAGCCAACGTACAGTATACACTTTAGGTACCCGTATGCTTCATAAACTAGACGATATTAGATGTCTTTGAGACTGACCGCGTTCCTACAGCTTATATGATTTTTGAAATAAACCTTATTAAAATCGGAGCAATTATTTTGGGACACGTTGTAATTGTTATGTCCTGTCCTGTCTCTGTTTATTTTTGAAAATATTTTAAAGCCTTGTTTACCTGTAAGCAACAAAACAACATTAAAGCTTGCAGTATTCTTATTTTCTTCGATTCAGACATGAGTGCCTCTTTACGTTAACCACATTTGCATTTTAAAGACGTGATGTTGAAGTGTTAATTTTCGCGTCTGTAACTTGTTGACGTTTTCCAACAGAAGTGAAAACATTAGTTAGTATGTTACTTGAAACTACAACCCTCTAAAATCGAGGAATTTATTTTCATTTATATACATAACGTATGTCCTTTGAATCTGTCACAAAGAACTGAAATCCTGAATCCTTTTGGTTTGATCAGTTTTATGTAAACGTGTTTTTGTGGATTCAGAAGTTACTCAACGTCTGTGAAATGATACAGATCAGTGATACAGATTGTTATTGTTGTTACTTGGCAACCGTAGTCATGGGTTCAAGTCCGCCTATAACCTACGTATATCATGGGTATTTGTTTCTTTTCAGTGTAATATATTGTTAATTCTATAAAAGCGTTAAAAACGCCCCGTTTGTGACACAGACTAACGACTTGATGAACACAGACAACAAAAAATTGTGAACTAACGACTTGATGAACACAGACAACAAAAAATTGTGAACTAACGACTTGATGAACACACAGAAAAAAATCGTGAACTAACGACTTGATGAACACAAACAACAAAAAATTGTGAACTAACGACTTGATGAACACAGACAATAAAAAATTGTGAACTAACGACTTGATGAACACAGACAAAAAATTGTGAACTAACGACTTGATGAACACAGACAACAAAAAATTGTGAACTAACGACTTGATGAACACAGACAACAAAAAATTGTGAACTAACGACTTGATGAACACAGACAACAAAAAATTGTGAACTAACGACTTGATGAACACAGACAATAAAAAATTGTGAACTAACGACTTGATGAACACAGAGAACAAAAAATTGTGAACTAACGACTTGGTGAACACAGACAACAAAAATCGTGAAAAAATTCACAATCATTTTATTTGTCTGTTCGACAACGTTAACAAAACATTGCTCGCTCTCAACGCCACCGGCGACGTTAACAACAGTCTACGAACGCTTTTGACTATACTGCAATACTGACTGAAGTAATTTGTCCAATGGCAGGGCCTTAACTTACCGTTATTCGTCCCGACTACGAACATGGCTCATAGATGTCGCTACTGCCGATAATAGTAGTCCACTTAGTTCATCAGAGACTCTCCAGGATGCATCGCAGGCGGTGGGCCTACATTAAACTCGTAATGGATGATGTCACAGGGGAACCGGAGAAAATGTCGGAGTACAGACTTGCCCAACATAAGTAATACATTCAAAGTAGATCAACCGGGATTTGATCCCAGACCTCTTACAAGCCCAGAACGCTAGCACTGAGCCACCGTATCGATTTGATGCTGCATTCTTTTTATTCACTCATTTAACGACGTTGTATCAACTACTAGGTTATTTAGCGTTGATGGAATTGGTGATATCGGGATGGTATTTAGCAAGATGAAGCTGAGGATTCGCTGTGGAATTATGTGACATTTGCATTACAGTCAGGGAAAACTTAGAAACTCTCAATATAACCCACCTTCTCCAGTTTACATTTTCCTCTGTCCAAATCTCCTTCCAGGTTTCTGTCCTCCTTTAGCATTTATTTGTAGCCTACGAGGATTTTCCAATTCAGTCTAGGTCTTCCTCTTTTGTTCCCACTTGGTGACCGTTGGAATATATGTTTTAACGATCGTTTTTCCCCATTGTTTTACATGACCATACCATTTAAGGTTTAATTTTGTATTTATTTTTACAGCTGATGTTGTAATGTTCATTTCCTTTCAAAGTAACTCATTTCTGATTTTGTCTTGTCATGTCAGCTGAAGACTTCCTCTAATGTATATTACGATGTACCGAAGTACATATGATATTTCCATGCAGAAATTCTGCGTCGTCATATGATGAAGAATGAGTGGAACGGAGAAAAATTCTCTCTGAACCCGGGATTTGAACTCGGGTTTTCAGCTCTACGTGCTGACGCTCTATCCACTAAGCCACACCGTATTCCCATTCCGATGCCGGAAAGAATCCTCTATGATATGCGAAAAATAATCACTTAGTGATTTAAGACGGCTCTTATTCCGTCGGATCCCTGCCGCTTAGTCACTCGCACTGTGTGTACATTGTACCACTGTCACACATCTGTGACGCAGTGCATGAGGGTTGGCCACTAGAGGGAACCTAAGAGATGGAACTTAAACTGAGAGATTCTGTCCGTCATCGGAATAGGAATCCGGTGTGGCTTAGATAGAGCGTCAGCACGTAGAGCTGAAAACCCGGGTTCAAATCCCGGTGCCGGAGAGAATTTTTCTCCGTTCCACTCATTCTTCCTCTAATGTAGTCACGTTTTCACTACCTTATAATACAGTAGGTAACAGTGAAGCGTGTAAGCTAAAAGTTAAGATGTCAGTGACATACATACATACATACATACATACATACATACATACATACATACATACATACATACATACATACATACTGTATTACATGAATATTTTACTGGTAAAATGTCTTATGATGGGAACTCGTAGTAGATTCTACTGATCCTACTTCACGGGAGTCCCACTTTCTATTTAATGTAGGCTGAAATGAAAATGTAAACCAGTTAAATCAGTTAGTAACATGGAAAGGCTCACGATATATATGTAAAAAAATTTAGTGAAATCTAATTGGACACTCTGTATACAAATAATTGGAAAGAAGCAGAAATCTCCATAGAATAAATGTGGAGAAAGATTTGTATGCTCTCGTAGCCCGATATAAATAACTCTACCTAGTCAGAAATATGTCACACTGGCGCGTATTCTATTGTTCTCGAAGGCAGGCTCACGGACAATGAAGCGCGCTAATGAATTATGTACTCGCTGTTAATTTGGCAGACTGTTGGTCTCTGCACCTTACGTAACGTGCCAAGTATGCGCGCAGACGGTACATCCTCATATTGCGCCTTGATTTGTTTCGCATCTGGGCTGATAGGAGCACAATTGCACATTTCAGTGCTAAAGCGACAGAACTGACATGTACTGCTCATTAAAAGAAATAGAGCAAGTGTTGTGCCGCTGCAAACGCCTGCATTGCCTCCGACTATTGAGGGGAATGCACGTTTCAGCACCACGGACATATAAAGAATAATTTTCCTTGACATGTCTCCACATTATCCTTAATTAATGCTTGATTGTAGATTGTACTAATTATTTAAATATAAACTTATTGTGTAAATTTTCATATGCAAATCGGAGCATTTTATACGAAGACACCTGTCGTCACTAAATCCTGTGAATCAAATGTACTCAAAGTGGCTATTTTCTTCTTGATATGTTGTCAGATAAAACATGTGCAGGTACATTCCTGAGAAATCTCTTCTCTTCTCTTCTCTCTCTTCTCTTCTCTTCTTCTCTTCTCTTCTCTCTCTTCTCTTCTCTTCTCTTCTCTTCTCTTCTCTTCTCTTCTCTTCTCTTCTCTTCTCTTCTCTTCTCTTCTCTTCTCTTTCTCTTCTCTTCTCTTCTCTTCTCTTCTCTTCTCTTCTCTTCTCTTCCCGCCCTCCCCTCCCTCCTCCCCTCCCCTTCTCTTCTCTTCTCTTCTCTTCTCTTCTCTTCTCTTCTCTTCTCTTCTCTTCTCTTCTCTTCTCTTCTCTTCTCTTCTCTTCTCTTCTCTTCTCTTCTCTTCTCTTCTCTTCTCTTCTCCCGTTCACCATTCCTTCCAGTGCATCCTTCAGAAGGCCAGCCATTTCCTTTTCCTCTTCCTGATGAGTTTCAGCATCATTCTTTCTTCATCAACTCTTTCCCGCATGTGAAGTGGAGAGAGAGAATTCGTTTCTTATTCTCTCTCTCCACTTCACATGCTCCATCCATCTCCATATCTATATTTCAAATGCTTCTAGTCACTTCACTTCGTCGTAATGTCCATGTTTCTGCCCCATACAATGCTACACTCCATACAAAGTACTTCACTAGTCTCTTCCGTAGTTCTTTCTCCAGAGGTCCGCAGAAGATGCAACGTAAATTAATCGCACATTTTTAAAATATCGAAGGATTTTTTTAGACGAGTTTATTTATCGAAATATCAGTTAATTGAATACTTCGAGTCTGTCATGGATTCTCAAGCTCAACTTCTATATGAATAGAGTAAGTAAATTTTCTAGTCTCAACCTAATTTTAAAGATGCTTATTATGTTTCTTGTATCAGTACTTATGGAGTTGTGCCCTTCTAACAAGTAGCGAACACTTAATACCATTTTTTCTCAAGGTAAGAGGGCTCGTTGCAGATAAGAGAAGCTTTTCAAACCTTTCCAAAGGCTACGAATGCATCATGCTTATGTAATTGCATCGAAGAGGGACACATATCGCTAGAAAGAAGGTGTAGCATAGTTTTAACGAGCGTTTATAAAGTGACTTTCATGCATCCACTAATTAAGATGTCAGTATTGTTTCATCACGGTAATTGATATTCGAAATATGGCATCGCTTTTGGGTAGTCTCTTCGTCCTACATAATGTCAGTAACATCTAACACAAAATAGTTCCTCCACTGTTATTCAAGTGACAGCGTGTTCGCCTACAAAGACGAAGGATCCGGATTCGATTTCCATAAAAACTGGGGGTATTCCCATTTTCTTGTATTTGAGTCTGCTATCGTGAACGGTAGCCTTGCACCATGCTAACTAGATGTACAGTACGATTATTTAGTCCTAACAGTCGCCGACAATGTGCGCCTGGGTCAGGTGAGTCCATTAAGTTACGCCAAGGGGTGTTTGGGTTAGTCAGTCGCTTGCATTCAGAGCGATCGGATGTCACACGTGCGGTAGAGCGGTGTGTTTCCAGTAAAGTTAAGCTTTATGCATTTCTTTACTGACTGCTCGCTCCTATCTCTACTCCGGAACTCTCCCACTACTCCTATTAGTTCCCCTCTTTCGCGTCGCTGAGCTGTCAGGACTAAATAATCGGTCTGTACGTAATCTGTAAGTACCGTTATTTAGAGTGATTAATATTGGTTAGAACTGAACTCATATATTCGTATTTAGCATCAATAAGCGTCAGTGTGCAGAAAAAAGAAACATCTTGTCCAGGGGTTTTGAACCTGTGTTGAGACCATCGCTTACGTTATACTTTGTAGGCTGAAATAGCCTATACCCGGAACACAGCTGGCTCGCTGAGCGTAATTACTATTTCTGTTGCTAGGTTCGCTTCTACGTATCATAAAATGAAGAGTAGTCCACTGCTATTCATGGTGTATCATAAAATTGATTACTTCATGCATGTTGAAAAAGATGTTATAGTATGTTTTTTTTTAAAACAGAAGGAATTGTCCCGCCAGGAGTTTTAAACCGGTTGAATTATCAGGCCAGTGATATTTAGGGGTTGAAGGTACTGTAGTAGGAGGAAGGACACAAACAACCCCTAAATGTCATTCGCTTGCTAATCCGATTGGTTTAAAACTATTGGCGGGACGATTCCTTCTGTATTAAAAACATACTACAGGTCTAGGTATATTTGAGAATTACTGGGTAGATAATTTTCGAAAACATTACTTGTTATATTTTATATATAAGTCGGTACTAAGGCGCGTATCTTTATTGGTTATAGTGTTGTTCATAACAGCATATTACATAAAATTCGTTGTAAAAATCCTTTGTATGCTGACGAAATAGAAGAGTCGTAGGCTATACCTCATTGGTGGAAAATTTGGTGTGGCAAGAATATACCGATTGTAACTACTGTATAAGTAGCATGTGATAAAAGTACAGATCAGTCACAGAAACAATTTCTGGTAGCACTTTAGTTTAAAATTTTAACAGGTATTAAAGAAAGCCCTGATCAGAGGGTGGTCCTTAAAAAAAATTAACCCCATATCTACACTTCCTAACATCACTCACATCGGCCATTTTCCTTATTACTTTTAAGTTAACTCTGTCACAATGTGAAATTACGCACTGTGTCTAATTCTTTAGCTTATGTTTTTATTTTATTTAAATAAATTGTTGCGCAGTAATTTTAACTAGTATGCAGTTATGTTACTAAATAAGTAAGTGCTAATACTATTACTATTAATATTGCGACCGGACTCTCTCTCTCTTCAGACTACATCTGCTATTTAGAACTTCGGCCAAAAGGAAAACTAAGACGTCAGTGATCTTTAACAGCTGAAATAATAATAATAATAATAATAATAATAATAATAATAATAATAATAATAATAATACTATAGGCCTATAGTCTGTCTGTAGAATCTTTGGACTACCAGTCTCAAAACAAGGCTTCTGCGTAACTGGCGTCTTAGCTGGTTGGTCCAATGCGTAGTCAGGGCACGAAAGTAAAGGCGCCTGGGAGCATGGGACAGAGAATACAACACGCTGAAGTGCTACGTGAACGAGCGACCGGGGAAGGGAGGGAGCATGCTTCGCAAGAACGACTATGTTCTGTCATATATCATCCTCACGATCCTTCTCCTCTTCTTCCTTTTCTTCCGCCTCCGCCTCCTCCTCCTCCTCCTCCTCCTCCTCCTCATCATCATCATCATCATCATCATCATCATCATCATTTTTTCGAGATTTGAACTCATTGCTGTGTTTCAGTTCCATTCATTCACGCTTATTTACGTTTTCCCATCACATAATGAACATGGTGGCCCAAATCCATCGCCTGAGATAATACAGTACAATACAATACAAAACAATTCCATAAAGCTAGTGATCATAAGATAAGGAGGTAAATTTTTAACTCGACATCCTGAACCTCCAGGTATATTCTCAGGCGCTATCGCTTTGCCAGGTCGTAAAAAATTAATAATAATGTGTGAATTCTCAATGTAATGGCAAAATATCTCCTCTGAATGCAGTGAGGGACTTGTCTGCACGTGCTGCTATTCAGGTTGGCCGAGTTCATGCCTGGAACTGTACAGCCAGCGCCAGTGCCGTAGAAGCACGCTCTGCTTGTCGCCTGTGTTGATAACGAGACTGCGAAACAGAAATGACCTTACTATAGTAGATTTTTTAATTACCGGACGCTCAACGTACCTTATTCGTACTTTCTCACTTTATAAAGTATAGAGAGTATTTGTGTTGCTGCAGATGATGTTTTCATGTAAAAAATAACATTTTCAGACTTTTCAACCATCTTGGGTTAAGCAGTTTCTATGGGTAAATACTGAAGCATTAAATTGAGTTTAAGTTCAAATACTTTTTTTTTCCTTTCTCTCCTCTCTTTCTATGTTTGGATTATCAGGAATTTCGGATTATCGGGGTTCGGAATAGCGGGGTTCTACTGTAACTCCAAAAATCATCCATCCATTACCTAGAGAATTATGTTTTAATGCAGAAATGATGAGCTAGTTGTTTAGGTACTATCACAGCCTAATATATACAGTCACGAAGCTCAATACGTAGTAAATATGCATCCATAGATAGTTGCTAACCACTAGGATCGCTAATATCGCCTCATTACAGACAATGCGAAATGGTACCGGCACAGCCTATTGTTCCTAGCACCCTCACAACACAAGCTTCGTGACTGTATATACTCGACTGTAGTACTATTAAGTAGCTGTCTTGAATATGAAAGACCAAGTTTGGGCCACTCAATGCGTATACAAATGAAGGTTTATTAAAAAAAAAAAAAGAACCACAGTCCAAAAAATATAAATTTGAGATATTAAGCATGTGGTGAGCGTATTGCAGCGGCCATCTACTAAATTATTTGTTAGTGAAAAAACACCATAGTCCTTCGTTATAGGAGTGGAAATTTTCAATGGTTTGCATAAAACAAACATCCAAATACTTTTTTTGTGAACAGAGCCATTGTCCAGGACGATGCTAGCATTTACAAATATCCTATTCATATCATCTTGAAACATTTATCAATACAATTTTGATCTGTAGTAGATTGGCAGTACGCGGCAAAAGCCACCTCAGAGAAAAATACTTTACCACGTGAATTGTTGTATTAGTTACGGAGTCATCTTTAGGTGTAGAAGTAAACCCTTGGAAGAAATTTAAGCAACGAAAGGAGAAGAAACAGGATATAATAAAGAAAGAAACGATTGAAGGAAAGGCACACTTCAGCGACAACAGAGTATTTTTTCTTAAAACAACCATTGTCCACAGTTACATACATTATTCATTTGTACTTGTATGGGGCATTTTAAGTTATAAATGTAGCTACTTCAGTTTTCCCAAGTTTCTACAATACCTTAAGAAATGGTGTGATGAATTTCATACTTGAAGTGTCAACAGTAGCCATGCCAGATAGTTTTTTGTTTCTCCTGAAAATTTATGTTTTTGGACTATGTTTTTTTTTTTCCAAAAAGCCCTTCAAATATATTACATCTACTGTAATCTAAAAGAAAACAATGCGTGAAATGTTGAAATGTAAGAGAAATTATAAGGCGTTCGATGATAAAAAACAAAACAATTAAAAACGTGCGTTTTGTTATTGTTATCATCTCTGATCTCCATATTATCACAGACTGGTTTTTTCAGCGAGGTAAAGTAAGATATTGGACGATTGCAACTGATGTGACGCGATTCTGTTATGTGAACAGGTGGATCAGCGTAGTATGTTTCGAAACGTTAGAAACTTTCCATTTCATTACCCCGCTGATATACCAAAACACTATAATCAGTTCATCAGTTTTAAATTTATAATCTTGTGAGATAACATCAACAGTATCTTGTTTTATCGTATGAATTATCAGATCATTTTTCTGTTACGTATTCTTTCGTCTGCTCTGCTATAGAACGAGTACAATATCGTACTCTGGCGTTCAAAGACACCTGACCCTCGCTAATCGATAGAGATCGATAATTTGTTCATGTAAGTGTGGCTTTTTTTAGTTATCACTTTTATGAATAGATGGCGAAGATTTTGCACTTACGCCAGTCTCCAACTGTCACCCATCGAGTCCAATCAGTATTGTACCGCTAACCGCGAAGCTACCACGCATATCTCCAACTTGTTCTTTCTCTTTTTTCCATATTCGAATAAGGATCCGGTTAACATGTAAACCTACCTGAAATGCAGAAAACGTGCTCGTGTGAACGCAGCGTAGGTACTCTGTCATATGAGCTATCAAGAATGCGCTCAATCTTTTCTCGGAGCGACTGTACATACCATTCCACAGCTCTTCATGAGAGCAGTAAATTTGCCAAGAGTTGGAGTTATCGTTGGGTCCTTGATAAAAAGAAATGGATGCTTCCTTTGAAAATGACGCTGCATTTGTTGGCAAGAATGTCGTTGCTTTCTTTGATCAAATTTAGAATTGTAATTTCTCGATGTTCATAACTGATTTTCTAACGATGGTTACTAATTTTAACAAATTGAATAATGACGTGCATTATAGATCATTCAATCAACTCATCTCATATCGATTACTTTTATAAGAATATGAAATGGATAAGAAGAAATAATTTGCTATCGATCTTACACAGTGACGGAAGTGGGAAAAAACCAGAGGCGGTATGCTACTCCAAGATTTTTCTCTGGCATACCTCGATTTAAAAAAAAGGCATATCCCGCCCTTACAACATAGACATACATGATGTGTACAATAATTGTTTCGTGCAGTCAGTAATGCGAATCTTTGAAGCTTACACAACACATTAAATTTCTTAATAAAATAATTTCAAGTTACTTCAGTTATTTACTAGATCATTTTACAGTGTCCTTTGAGACTTATTATTTAAAAAAATGTTAAAGCTTCAAAGTGCCTTACTTAATTATTGATAAAAAGTGCAACAAAAATGATAGTCACTAAATTGAGAACAATGACTACCACAAGCTACAGACCACGGCCTTCTATACTTGAAATGCTAACATTGTAAGCATTCCAGGGGTTGAGCTTATCAAATAAGCGTGTCTAAATACACGTTGAATACAGTTGCAGAAGGCTGTGGTTTAGATTTACGAAGCAAACAGATAATACTCTTTGCTGTGAAGAAATGTATGAACAAATTTTTACGATCACATTTTTTCAGTGACAATATGTCATTTTTCACTAACGGTATGTTTTTTGGCCATAGAAAGCAGTGGCGGTATTCCATCCGTCGCATACCGTCTCACTTCCCTCACTGATCTTACATGTTTATACATACTTTATCTGTCATTGTCATGTTTATGAAACGCTGTTGACAATTCACAAATTTTATTTGTCAAAGCAAGTAAACATTATCAGAAAACAAATGCTGCAATACTCTGACATATTTGTAGAATTGTCATGATTGAGGGACTTGTGAATTTTATGAAACAGGGCCCAGGTGCCTATCCATGTTGTTGTTGTTGTTGTGTTGATGATGATAATGATGATGATGATGATGATGATGATGATGATGATGAAAAAGAAAAGAGGACAAAGCATGTACAAGAAGGAAGTCTAGTTGAAGCAAAAATAGAATAAAACTTTGTGGTGAAACCCTGTCATTCTCTAGGATAGCCCTGAACCTTGTCCTTTGCCTGCAGCCATGTTCTCTGGTTATTATATTAGCTGACCTTAGTTTACGCAACGGGTAAGACTCGCTGCTTTAATAAAGCATGAAAGACGTGCTAGGTTCGAATACCGCCTACGGCGTGAATGTCTGTTGTCAATATGTTGTAATGTGTTGTATTATTTGTGGAGATCCTGAGTCGTGCTGATCTCACTTTACGGGACTGCTGCCACGTGTTCATCTATATCGGGATTTAAAAAATGTCGCGAAAATCGGATTGTCACTTAAGATGTGACAGGATTGTCGTCTTTTCTTCGTTTCAAATTAGTTGTAATTGCAAGAATTACTTTGAAAATGGCTATGTTACAATTTGAACTTCTGTAACAATTTTTTAACTAACTTCTTAGTATCTTCATAATCTCTAGAACTGTAATTACCGTACATTGTAGGAGAATAAGGTAAAGACAAGGAGAAGACAATAAGGACACAGGAAATACAAGGACAATAAAAGAATATATGGAACGCAAGGAAAATGCAAAGAGAATAACGCGAGGTTAAGAATAACGAAAGGAATAAAAGGAGAACAAGGGAAAGACAAGAAGGTCAAGGGGAATGTGTCTAAGGTATTTCGTAACTGGAAATTTCGTCACCGTTATAGTTTGTCACCTATTTTCCGTCATTTATTTGGTCATAAAATACATTTTGTCATGTTTTTGTCACTGAGGAGATTTTGTCATAGAACATATTTCGTCATCATATACATTTTATCATCATTTTCTTATATACTGAGGGGATTTCGTCACCAAAATAATGCAGAAAATTACATTTAGACTGTTATTATTATGAGTCCAAAACTATCACTGTTTAATTAGCCTATTTTAATGCTCTGTATTGACATGGCTTTTGAATTGCATGCATTCATCATGTTTTATGGAGTTTCAACCAAAATTCCCACTGAAGTTGTGCTCTGTAGGTTCTTTTATAATGGTTTTCTTATCTGAGGAAATAAATAGTCATCAGTGAAATACAAACGTCGCGCTGATCACATCTCCATACAATCCCGGTCTTCGTAACTTTGTGCTTTGTAGACATATGTCCATTATATGTCGATGAACTTATCTCTTGATCTATTACTTTTTACGAATCGAAATAATTCCGCCATACATTAACTTAAAGATTTTGAAACCAATTAATCCTGTAACTTGAAGATTTCGAATCCAAAAAATCAATGTATCCAAATGAAATGAACAATAAGAACACAATGAATCCTGTAACTTGAAGATTTCAAAACCAAAAAATGATTGCATCCTTGGAAACGAAATGAACAATGAAGTAGAAGGTTTTATATTACGTATCATTTTATATCGGTATCATCAAGGGAAGTGATACAAAGGGGGAAAAATTGTGGTGATTAATAGTGATGAGGAAATTAAATTGGTGACAAAATATGATGGTAAAAAAAGTGATTTGGTGACGAATTATGGTGGTGACGAAACTGAATCGGTGACAAAATGTTGTAGTGACAAAATATAATATGTGACGAAATCACCGTGTGACGAAAAATCGATGACGAAAATTCTGGATCCTAAGGGAAGAATACAGGGAGTTCAAGGGAATGAAACGAGGACGACGGAATAGAAGGAGTTCAAAGGGAATACGGGGAGAGCAAGGGAAATACAAGTGTAGTAGTACAAGGGAAATGTATGAACAAGGGGAAGATGGGGATAACAAGAGGAAGATGAGGATAACAAGGGGAGTAAGAGGAGAACAAGAGAAAGACAGCGAAGACCGAGGACAAGGGGAAGAAAGACAATGAGGACGCGGGGAGTACAAGGACAATAAAGGGAATATAAGGACAGGAAGGGGTATGAAAAGAGAACAAGGGGAAAACCAGAAGAACAAGCGAAATACAAGTAAAACAAGGGGGGGGGGAACAAGAAGTATAAGGAGAATAAGGGGAATCTAAGGAGATAAAGGAAAATGCGAAGAAGCGAGGGGAATACAAGGAGAACAAGGAAATACAAGAAGAAGGAAATAAGAAAACGGAGAATACATGGGCAGCAAGGTGAATATAAGGGGAGCAAGGTAAATACAAGGAGAATAAGAGAAGTACAAGGAGTACGAGGGAACGAGAGGAAAACAAGCAGAACAGAGTTGCGTTTTTATGTGACGTTGGAAGATAGACGTAGTTCTAGTTTATGTCAAAAATCTCTCATGTGTCCCATAATCTCCGGGTACAGAATAACAACTTTCTCTCCACAGCCGTAGCTATTACTGAGAATATTAGATCTTATGTTTGTCGTATTGATTCGAGGTCGATACCATTGTTTTTTTTCTTCAAATAAGTTTTTTTTAATGGAACAGAAGCACTTGACAAGGTGATCATGTGAAACACAGATCTCGCTTCCGCGTGGGTATAAAGCCGAGATAAGCCTCAAAGCACTTTGGATCCTTGGAGTGCTCAGTCTCACCGCGATATCCATCGCTCTGATATGGATTCTTATTTTACATCAGCATGAGTGTAAAAAAAAAAAACTCCGCAGTCAGGTCAATCAGAAAACAAATTGATCCGTTTGATTGCATAATCCTAACTTGTTCTGTAAGATGCTTACCTCAGGAGCGAGATAAACTCCTGATATCTGATAGCTGTTTCATCACAGTCGTACACCTGAAAATATTACGAATAATAATAATAATAATAATAATAATAATAATAATAATAATAATAATAATAATAATAATAATAATAATAATAATAATATTGTAAATCTGGAAAAGACAAAGTAAGCTTATGTGGTTATATCTCGTGACCAGATCATAGTGCGAGATGGAAATATAAAAATTTTAAATTTATCCTTTGAAAATGTGGAAAAATTCAAATATCTTGGAGCAACAGTAACAAATATAAATGACACTCAGGAGGAAATTAAACGCAGAATAAATATAGGAAATGTCTGTTAATATTCGGTTGAGAAGCTTTTGTTATCCAGTCTGCTCTCAAAGAACCTGAAAGTTAGAATTTATAAAACAGTTATATTACCGGTTGTTTTGTATTTTTGTGAAACTTGGACTCTCACTTTGAGAGAGGAACAGAGGCTAAGGGTGTTCGAGAATAAGGTTCTTAGGAAAATATTTGGGGCTAAGAGAGATGAAGTTACAGGAGAATGGAGAAAGTTACACAAAGCAGAACTGCACGCATTGTATTCTTCATCTGACATAATTAGGAATATTAAATCCAGACGTTTGAGATGGGTAGGGCATGTAGCACGTATGGGCGAATACAGAAATGCTGTGTCTGAACTGTGATGGAAGACATTTACAGACTGTTACGTAAAGATTGGAGTTTGTATTATATTGTATGACTTTTCTTTTGTTATCCAATGGTTTCCACTTACTTCGCGCCGAGTGTCTGCATACGACTAACTCAGACGACTTATAAAAGGAAATCCTGTATAGATACACTCTGGTTTTACGTGTACTATCCAGTCTGCTTACATGTCAAAACCAGTTTATCTCTACATATTTTTGTTTGTTCTATCTGTACTACTTTTAGATATTGGGAAACCTTATCTGATTTCTTTACGTTATAGTGGGGCCTACGATTAATACTAAGAATATAGCAAGTATATGGCACAGAAAGTTGGATAGCTGAGAAGTTACTTGAAAAATGTAAAGTGGTTGAAATAGTCGTCTTAGGAGTATGCGGATGTCAAGAATACAGAATTTTAGAAATGGAGAACTCTACACGTGCAAAGAATGATAAATGATAGATTGGCAAAGCATTTATTATTTGGTTATCAGTTGGCAGGAGAAGGAAGCGAAAGATCTGATAACTTGATGTGAGAAGTGGCTGAAGCAATGGAGAGAAGAAATTTATACTTCTTTCCGTGATGTCTGACAGAAGATGAAAACATTGCGGGCAGAGATCTCATTCACGCTTGACTTGAAGTTGGGCGGTCTGAAGCGTTCTACCTCCGCCCAATTTCAAGCCAAGCGTAGAATGAGATCTCTGCCATTGGTTGAATAGCACCTCTCCACCTCTGACGGCAATGTTTACTTCTCCTGTCAGACATTATGAAACGAAATATAGAAGAGGGGCAATGGGGAAATACCAACAATTATGGAAAGCAGTGAAATAAAAGAGAAACACTGAAAAGTTGAACGCCCGTACAGAAATAAAATGTTGAGAACCGCTCATAATCTCAAAAAGCGCATTTCTGAAGACGATAATTTATAATTTTCTTACCTTGGAATAGGACTTTTACTGTTCATAAGTTCCAGGATATCTTCACATTCACTTACCTTCCAGTAATCTGTTTTCTGTGTTATTTTTCGGAGATAACCGGATGGAACGTGATACTACTCAGTGCCGAAGTTAAATTACAGTGACTCTTGCTTCTTTGGACTATTTTAGCTTAACTTATACTCTGTATTCTATCTTTATTTTTTATTGCAGTTCATTTATAGGCGTATATCCATAACGTCATTATTTTGGTAGCACCACTGTTCCCAAAGTATATTACTACTTAATTTGAGAAATTCAAACTGTTTAATTTAATTTATTGGTAGATGGTACTACTTCAAAGCATTTGCAAAGCAAAGCCAAAAGATGTAAGTCAAAAGGCATAGCAATAGCATTTGTGGAGGTGTATCAAATTCTACAATTTGGGATTTCTTGTTAGAGATCTTTCCTTTCTCCACTTTGTCCTAGAGTAGTGGTCGACAGAATTTTTGTCATCACACTTCTCTAGCTGAAGACGCGAATTGAAGCCGAAACAGAGAAAACGCAAAGCAACAAATAGAGTTTACACTCTTAAAATACAAGTTTGTGTTTTCGCAGATCTTTGCCAAAGGTTTGATCCTTTGATTGCATTTGACATGATCTTTTGCAATCTTTGGATTTTCCAAAGGCTTTGGCCTGCGATACACAAAATGGGATGGTACTCTTGCGACTTCTTCGTCGTACTGATGAGAACCAAATAGTTCGAAATCGAAGATTCGCAAACTGGTAAAAGAATATCGTCCCATTTTGTGTATCGCAGGCCAAAGACTTTGGAAAATCCAAAGATTGCAAAGGATAATACCAAATGCAATCAAAGGATCAAATCTTTGGCAAAGATCTGCGAAAACACAAACTTGCATTTTAAGAGTGTAAACGCTATTTGATGCCTTGCGTTTTCTCTGTTTCGATTTCAATTCGCCTCTTCAGCTAGAGGATTGTGATGACAAAAATTCTGTCGATCATTACTCTAGGACAGAATGAAGAAGGGAAATATCTCTAACGAGGAATCTCAAATTGTAGAATTTAATTTATTCGTCTGACCCAATATTTTGGGTTTGCCTTGCGGCACAGAATAGCTCACAATAAATGAATTTATGAATGTGTGATTTATGAACTAGCAGTAATATTGATGAAGGTGAGTTTCCACTCTGTATGGTTAGTTTAAAAAGTGATAATATCTCGCAAGAGATAGTCGTTATCTTAATCTATTTCTTATAGGCCTATTCGAAGATTAATCTACTATAAACGTTATTGCCATTCTTACCCGCTTTGAAAATAATACCTTGCTTGTAATTTTTACGGAAAACGACATGTGACGCATTATGACTTGCATTATATAATGAAATATTGGCCTGTTTGTAAGTTAGGTAAATGACTAGTACATAACCGCCACCTTGTAAAATCACTCGGATAACCTACAAATTACAGATGACACTCCAAAACACTATGTGAACTCTGGTAGCTATAAACCCACCCGCCCCAATTGGAATGGTTCTTATATACTGAAAATGAGGAAGAACGTAATCTTCCTCTTTGTGACGTCAATTTTTCAGGGGTACCATCACATGAAGAGGATATGCTACTACAGGAATATTCATCGTAGCAATTTTGTCATTGTCCTCGAATTTTTTTTACTCCATTTTTATTTTTTAGTTTTTATTTTTTTTTTTTTGGTGCAGGAAGAATACTCGTGTAAAAAGAGAAGCGTTTTCCATTTCTACTAGTCTCACATTGTAATTTTGATAACTACAGATAAATACTTGTCTAAAAAAGACAAATGTTTCCGCAAAACTATTTTCCATTTCTGCTAGTCTTTTCGTCTTTCAGATGTCACCAACATACAGGAAATTATAAGTATGGACACTGCGCGTCGGTACCTTTGATGTTGCAGGGTTTTATTTCAGTAACGCTCACTGCATTTGAGATATACCCTTAGAGCTTTAATGACAGTGTTCCACTTGTTTATGTAAAATCAGAAGTCAATTCTGTGATTTTCCTTGGGTCTTTCATATTTCTTATATCGTAAGTATATTGTAAATGACACCTGGTTTCGCGGTTCGACTCCTGGTCGGGGCAAGTTACCTGGTTGAGGTTTTTTCCGGGGTTTTCCCTCAACCCAATATGAGCAAATGCTCGGTAACTTTCGGTGCTGGACCCCGGACTCATTTAACCGGTATTATCATCTTCATCTCATTCAGACGCTAAATAACCTAAGCTGTTAATAAAGCGTCGTAAAATAACTTAATAAAATATATATATATATATATATATATATATATCGAATATCGAAAAAAAGTGTCGGATATTTATTGGTTTCGGTAATATCGCAACTTCCTAGATGTAATACCGCAAAGACAAGTCTATTGCAATGTTAGTAAATTTCTATCTATTCAAATTCAATAATTGGCACCTAGATGTAATACCGCAAAGACAAATCTATTGCAATGTTAGTAAATTTCTATCTATTCAAATTCAATAATTGGCAGTCACTTCATCTATAATACACCTACTACACTGTAGCATATATGAAATGTAATCCATTTTACTCGAAAGATAGCTGTAGTATATTTTGAAACTTTTTTTACATTAAAATAAAATAACATACATCCGCCTTGAGACTGTGTAGGCAACATAAACTCTTCCTATCCCATCGATCCGTAGTTCTATTTCTGTAGTGGGCGGAAATTTATTTCGATTCCATGGGACTAGGTAGACTATCTATTTGTCCCTTGACTTGTGATTGTTCTGTGATGTCTCAGCGGCGGTCCAGCTTCATGGCGATTCCACTGCCCGCAATGTGAATGCTTCTAGTGTTGATCAAATAAAATCCTCTATTCGCTGTAACTTATAGCAGGTGAAACACGGAGGAAACTTTGTAAAATATTATTTCATGCATTTGTGAGGCAGGCCCAGTTCATACGGTATCTCACGCTTTGAGAAAAGAACCCTATTTCTCTTAATTTGTTGCAGAACAGTTTCGCATTTCAATTACAATGAAAGAATAATTTATAAAAATGCACATTTTATACTCTAATTCATTAGGCCTATATATACAGTATCTTGACGGTTGAGACTATGTTGAGGCGAAATGTATGCGCGTCAGTATCCACAATTTAAGTTAATATGAACATTTTCTCTCTTGTTTTGATTAACGCAGCAAATGCAGTTAATAAAACAGTACTTTGCCCACATGTATGCAGAACGACTAGTCCCGAGAAAAGAGTTTCTGCCACTTTGTATGGCTCGTGTTTAGATACTGCGAACTCCTGGTAATGACAAGTTTATTTACAGACACAAACCAGGTTGAACAAACTTGGCATTCTTGATTGCCACGAGCTGCTAGTTCAAGTTGGCTCTCATTATCTCTGACAGATAAGGCAGACATACCTGACGCAGTGATGACGATCTTCCCATTCACGTGACGTGGCTTATTCTTGCTACATCGTCTGCTCCATTTGCATCATGAGCTCTGGATATTTAATACTATTTGGTTTCAGTTAAAATACCCAAATAACTTTCATAACAACTCTAAACTCTTAATACTTCCGGCTACAAATAATGTCGAGTTCGATTCCCGGTAAGGAAGTAAAAAGTCATGTCCATTTCGGTCGCTGCGCCAGAGTTTTTTAATTTGGGGTTGTGGTGATGAGGAAAACTTAATCAAGATAATGCGATTATAGCTTTCAGTAGCTTCGTGTGTTCCTCTTGCCCCGCACCAACTGGTCGGAAAGGAGCTTATTAGAATGACTAAAGTTACATATAATGTGAAACTTTACTTAACGGACACTTCGAAATTTCTCTGCAAATTTACAAGCGCTCAGTAGAGGACATTCTCTATAACGGAATTGGAAGTTACAGACATACAACGTACACAGTGTTATAGAAGAAAAAAGTACAGTGGAAGCTCTTAAGTTCGACATCCTATAGTTCGACTGCTTACGTAGAATTAGACACGCCCCTATGCGGGCACTAAGAAATGGATTTGCCATTTGAATGGGAATTGGTTCTGTGTCTTGTAGTGATACTTCTGCTAAAGGAAAACAGAATATTTTATTAATTAGGACATCCATATTTAAACATTGATTTTAAATTAATAAACTCTTCTTTTTCTATTTGAGAATTCTGCCGTTTGTGAAACTGAACTGTCGAAATCCACTGTGGTACTAGAAGCGCACACACAAGTCTCGGGGCGGGCAGGAAATGCAAGTACAGTAAGTACTGTATTCGTTGATGGATAACCAATAAGAATATTTATCCATTTCACCTGCCATATCCACTACCCTTATTGGACTAAACTTTCAATTCTGTTCAGTCGAACTTAGGAGAGTCCACTGTATGTGTAAAATGAGAAATTTCGTAGTGAATACTGTGTAGCAGGGGTGTGCTAGAGGGGTTCGCAAGGGCTCGTGGGAGCCCTTTGTTAAATATTTTTATTTATTTATTAAAATAACTCGCGAGGAAAAATCGATAAAATAAATACACTTTCGTAATATCACCATTTCCTAGTCTACACTCTGCTAAAGCGATCGATTAAAAATGTAGGAATTTAGCAATTTACTTGTTGAAGAATTTCTATGCCCTAATTTAGCCTAATTATGATTCCGAGATTTCGTTGAGGATAAAGTAATGCGAAAGAACAATGTTTCTTTTGTCATTAACAATAACAATAAAAGAGCGAATTCTGCTACCATTAGCAGGAAGGGGACTGAAAGAGGCTATAGTGTAATGAATGACATTGCCACTTGTGAAAGAAGCAACCTTACAGCCTCTCATGTGTCCAGTTTAATGGCTGTTAAAATTATCGATAAAACTATGAAACAATGTGAATGGGTTCCGTTTGTACTGTCCTGGACTCCTTGTTGAGTAATCATCGCTTCGCGTCTGACATTTGAGTGTATCTCGCAGCTGAGCGGTTTTAATTGTTTTTCCCTTGCATTTTTTCCAGGGATTCTTTGTATAGTTCCAAACGTTGCTGTTTTGTTGTATTATCTATGTTTCCTGGGTAGGTTATATCACATCCAAAGTATTGAAAGTGAGAAAACTGCTCAGTGATTGAATTTTATATTGATATTTTTTACCTACCTTGATATCTGTCTCTGAAAGCTATTGCTTTGGCTTTTTTTTAGCGGATATATTATTAAAATTGTAGTTTTTGACTATCGAGTGAATATTAAAATTGTAGTTTTTGGCTATCGCGTGAATATTAAAATTGCAGTTTTTGAATATCGAGTGAATATTAAAATTGTAGTTTTTGACTATCGAGTGAAGATTAAAATTGTAGTTTTTGGCTATCGAGTTAATATTAAAATTATAGTTTTTGGCTATCGAGTGAATATTAAAATAGTAGTTTTTGACTATCGAGTGAATATTAAAATTGTAGTTTTTGACTATCGAGTGAATATTAAAATTGTAGTTTTTGATTATCGAGCGAAGATTAAAATTGTAGTTTTTGGCTATCGAATTAATATTAAAATTATAGTTTTTGGCTATTGAGTGAATATTAAAATTGTAGTTTTTGGCTATGGAGTGAATATTAAAATTGTAGTTTTTGACTATCGAGTGAATATTAAAATTGTAGTTTTTGGTTATCGAATGAATATTAAAATTGTAGTTTTTGATTATCGAGTGAATATTAAAATTGTAGTTTTTGGCTATCGAGTGAAAATTAAAATTGTAGTTTTTGGCTATCAAGTGAATATTATAATTGTAGTAATTTTTGGCTATCGAGTGAATATTAAAATGGTAGTTTTTGACTATCGAGTGAATATTAAAATTGTAGTTTCTGGCTATCGAGTGAATATTAAAATTGTAGTTTCTGGCTGTCGAGTGAATATTAAAATTGTAGTTTTTGGCTATCGAGTGAATATTAAAATTGTAGTTTTTGGCTATGGAGTGAATATTAAAATTGTAGTTTTTGACTATCGAGTGAATATTAAAATTGTAGTTTTTGGTTATCGAATGAATATTAAAATTGTAATTTTCGACTATCGAGTGAATATTAAAATTGTAGTTTTTAGCTATCGAGTGAAATTTATAGACCATTCTCTGCATATCGTTTTCTGAGGTTGCCATCAACACCACATCCGAGCGAGGTGGCTATGTGTTCCGCACGGGACTCGCATTCGGGAGGTCCGCGGTTCAAATCACCGAACCGACCAACCTGACAGTAGTTTTTACGTTGTTTTCCACAGTTGCTTAGGCAAATGCTGGTTGTCACGGCCCATTTCCCATCATCTTCCCTGTAGAAAAAGAATTTAGATTTTATATCATATCATTTATCTTTAATAGACATATTCAGGTCATGATACATGTCTTCGTCAGCTTGCAGGAGGGGCGTCCTCTCCGAAATCACCTCTGTGTTCTAAGCCTTTCGCAATATCTCTGCCAGGATTCATTCCTTAAGAGCACTTTCAATGGCGCTTCGATACCTTGGAAGGGTTGTCGGAACGGATCGTGTACTGCTTAGTCATCTTGATGGTATGAACTTAAGGCGGGAATGATGTAGGGAGCCCACTAGATCGGGTGAGGGATCTCATGCGGCCGATGGACTGGTTCACCTCATTCTCATTCATCCCATAATCCGGGGTGCGCAATAGGTCACTGTCGAGGTGACATGCTGAAGGGTCGCCCCTAACCCTCCCCTAGCCACTCAATACTACTACTACTAGGGTAAAGTTGCCTATTTCCGTGATACTTTTTAAAAATTGAATGTCAGTCAAAGCATTGCCGTTGGACCATATCGCCAGACATTTTTCTCGAAAGAGTGTATATTTCGCCTACTTTTGAGACATCGGTGAACTTCCTAGCAAGATACTCAACCCCGTGACATTCAGTGAATAATACGTATCACGGAATTAGGATTATCACGGAATTAGGCAACTTTACCCTACTACCACATCATTTTAAAATATTTATTTTCATATTGTATTTAATATTCGTCGTAAAACTACTACTAATTTTGAAGTTTAGATATGAAATTTTAGCAATCTTGAAATTCTTTTTCATTTTTCGTCTGATATTGAATCTGGAAGCAATCTTATGTGAAGACAGGAGCCATGTTACTCGCCTGGTCCATCAGTGTTTGTATTTCGTTGTGAACAATCTTGTGCACCTCCTCCCCCTTGTAATTAAGGCGAAGTCAGGAAGCCGTCCTTGATTGAGGCGAGATTTAAAACGCTAGTGTGCGTCTGCTTGCATGCCAGTCTGCCTCAGTTTCATTATCTACTCTTGATTCAACTTTGCAAAGGAAATATTAAAGAGGCCGTTTTACGTTGGCGTAGACATCAGGTGATAATTAAACTCGTTACAATCCACGTGGGTGTATCTCTACGTAATTAAAAGTTAATCTCCAAAATGAATGTAGTAATATGCTCATAGTTTTCGTCACATGCCGCGGGAGCCAGTTTCGTGTACACGCACGGCTCCTGCCTGGTTGGGTGTTTGATTTATAAGAAATATTACATTAAAGTGAGCTGGAAGATACATCGCATGTGTACAGCGTTTTATACTATATATAAATTGTCAGGAGGGGCGTTTAAATTGCTACTAAAGTGCAACTCTTGTCTTTTTATATTTCATAGAGTTATTTTTGAACAAGAATGGAAACTGCGTCCTTTACGTAACAGTTCCCATGTGTACGTGTTATTCTGATTCAGGTTTCTAGAAAAGCTATTTTTTAATGTTTGAAGTTTCTGTAAAAATAAACCCAACCTTCGACGATGTTCTAGCGTGTGATATCTTTCCGTGTTTGTTATTATCTCGCTGATAAAATATTTCTAAGAAGGAAAGTATATATGTTAAATATATTAGTATCAAGATTTATGTTTTTAAACATATTTGATAAACCTATACGATTCCTGTCTTGTTAAGTGTATATATGTACGTGAATATTTTTTATTTTTTTTTATATTAAAAGTTTATGCAGAGTTTTCTGAATGCAGTGATATATAGTTTTTTGTTTATTTATTTGTCATATTTAAATGGATATGTTCTAACACAATACAGATTAGCTAAGACATTCGCTTTTTAGTATAAATTAAATTTCCCAAAAAGTTTCAATTTTTTCAAACATTACTTCATGTCTCCATAACCATTAGAGGTAGAATGCTGAAATTTTGCACATTGATTTCACATCCATGTATGCAAAAAGTGAACTGCAGTAATGCTCGCATTTAAAAAAAAATAAATAAAATAAAAAGTCACAAAACATGATGTAAATGTTAATATATTTTATATAGGACACATAAAAAATGAATAGTATTAAAGTGAACAACTCTACATGTCTGAAAGTAGTCCACTTTTTAGAAATAAGTGTTTATTACATGCAGTAAAAAATTAAAGATGTCACAGGAATCCTAACAATGTTATGGTTACCAAATGTTATAACTGCATAAAATTTATGTTCCATACTCTGATAAAACAGGCTTTTAAAAATTATTAATAACTTTTGTATATTATTATCAGATATTTAATTTCGGAATAAGTATGATAAAAACTTTGTGTTAAATTTTAACGTACCTTGTTAATATGTTTCGACCTATTTTGGGTCATCTTCAGAACTGCTCGTTGTTGGTCTTGGCGCCTCTTGTTTCCTGTGAGGGTGCGTTTTTAGTGTAGAGTCAAAGAATGTATGTGTTTTGAAATTGAGTTGTATGTTGAGAATATCGTTGGGGTGTGTTTTCGTGTATCTGTATATTTCATATTGTTCTAGAGTGTTGAGTTTCTGGCTTTTTGGTTGGATGTGCAGTATTTCCATGTCTGTTAATAAGGTACGTTAAAATTTAAGACAAGAAAGTTTTTATCATACATATTCCTAAGTGATACAGTGTTAAAAGTTGTGTAATCAAGATGTACAGATATTTAAGTTCTAATAAGTCTTGTTATGATACATTGTAATTTTTGTCCGCTAGTGAGTTCATTTTCTTGCTAAATTTTAGAAATTTAGAGCCTGAATTTTCTGATAATATTTGTTGTTCACGTACGGTACTGTATTTTCAATAATAATATAATTGTAGCTTTTAAAACATCCATTCTTATTTCATCGTCCTTAATTAAAACTTTTCTATCATTTATCTTGTTTACACTATAGTATTTAGATTATGTTATAGCTTCTGATGTATGAGATTATGGATAGTCATGTATCAGAGATTGTTTAATATAATATATTGATAGCTGAAGTGGAATGCAACTGTTATAATAAAAATAAAACTGAATCAACAAAGCCTTTTTGACTGGTAATTGTCTGTAGAACTCAATGAAGATTGTATAGTTGGCACAACTGGTAATAAGAGAACAGCTAATCATAACACACTACTGCCATCTAGCGGAATATTTGTAATGATGAGATGGTACAGTAATGCATTATCAAAACAGTTTAGTATTTTTGTAAGACAATTAATATTTTATTGTATTAGAGTACTTTATTTCTTCTAATCTTTATATACTTTCTTCTAATCGTATAATTGTCAACTAAATCCCACTCGAGTTTTGATTTTCTCTAAATAAAAATCTCTAGTAAGGTTACTGTAATAATTGAGGAGCTGTGTGCAATAACACGCTTACGTAAAACAAATTAAATTGTTAGAACGAAATCTTTATATTTGATAATATAATTAATCTTATGTTCAGAGGTTATACATTAATAAAATTCAAGATTGTAAAATCTTACATATAAAAGTGAATGTGGGAATTTCCTATTTATCGTCAGCTATCTCTGAAGTTTAAGTGAAACAACACATAGACATGAAATTACGTGGAATGTATGTCAGTACAGGTTCAGATCAGTGTATAGATCTTAGAATTATTTTATCTGTGCCTCTGTTTACTGTTTATCTATGCCTCTGGGCAACATCACATTTGCGGTGGGGAGGAAAGGAGACTGAAGATAAATTTTAATGTTTTTAATACGCTGACGCCTACGATTTAAAAAAACATTTAACATTTCATCATCTACCTTATGTTCAAATGTTTTTAATATATATAAATATATATGCATGTATACACCCCTCTGTCCCTGTACGCCCACTTAGCATAGACTAAATGTTCTACACATCTTACATTTATATCTGCCGGTCAGTGATCGTTAAATTTCAAGTGACTTATCTTAAATTGAGTTAATCCTGGCAGGCATTTCACTAAGAAGTTCATGTAAGTGACGCTATGTAAAGACTCATCTTTATGGATGAGGAAAGCTTATTAAAGACAATTCGTTTTGAATGTCTATAGTTGAGTTTTTTCGAGATTACCGAAAAGTCTAACAAACATTTATTAAACAATAGAAGCAAAAAGGAAAACCCGGACAATGTCAAGTGCTTTCAGCTAGTGTATAGTAATTAAAAACATCTACGATCCATCCTGACCTTAAATACCGTAAGGCAAGCAGTTACAGTCCCAGTCGTTCCCAGCACGCCAAGGAGATCTTTGCGCTCCCGTATGCCACACCACTGATGATGTCTGCTGAAGTAGCAGACGAAAGTATGGTAGCAACAGACCGGATAACATCGATACCTAATTAAAAACAGATATCTACGCAATAACAGCGTTAACTGTTATTGGATCCAGCACCACAATTGCAACGGTGAAATAGTACTATAGAAAAATCATTTCGAATGAGAAGCTGTCACTATTGCTTCTCAGAAGTATTGACTTTCAGAAAACCATTTCGAACCAGAAGCAATCACTATTTCTTCTCAGCAGTATTGACCTTCAGAAAACCATTTCGAATGAGAAGCTATCACTATTTCTTCTCAGCAGTATTGACCTTCAGAAAACCATTTCGAATGAGAAGCAATCACTATTTCTTCTCAGCAGTATTGACCTTCAGAAAACAATTTCGAATGAGAAGCAATCACTATTTCTTCTCAGAAGTATTGACCTTCAGAAAACTATTTCGAATGGGAAGCAATCACTATTTCTTCTCAGAAGTATTGATCTTCAGAAAACTATTTCGAATGGGAAGCAATCACTATTTCTTCTTAGAAGTATTGACCTTCAGAAAACCATTTAGAATGAGAAGCAATCACTATTTCTTCTCAGAAGTATTGACCTTCAGAAAACCATTTCGAATGAGAAGCAATCACTATTTCTTCTCAGAAGTATTGACCTTCAGAAAACCATTTCGAAAGAGAAGCAATCACTATTTCTTCTCAGCAGTAGTGACCTTCAAAAAACCATTTCGAATGAGAAGCAATCACTATTTCTTCTCAGCAGTATTGACTTCAGAAAACCATTTCGAATGAGAAGCAATCACTATATCTTCTCAGCAATATTGACCTTCAGGAAACCATTTCGAATCAGAAGAAATCACTATTTCTTCTCAGAATATCGACTTTCAGAAAATCATTTCGAATGAGAAGCAATCACTATTTCTTCTCAGCAGTATTGACCTTCAGAAAATCATTTCGAATGAGAAGCAATCACTATTTCTTCTCAGCAGTATTGACCTTCAGAAAATCATTTCGAATGAGAAGCAATCACTATTTCTTCTTAGCAGTATTGACCTTCAGAAAACCATTTCGAATGAGAAGCAATCACTACTTCTCCTCGGAACTATTGACCCCAAGGAAATAGCTGTGGTTCCAGTTGGTATATGATCCAATGACACTGAAACATGAGCTCTCCCGGTCCGTTACCGCAGACCTAGCGAAGCCTTACTCACTTGTTACGTTAGATCGGCCCGAATAGTAAGCGTGCTGTCTAAACTGGGCCGAAAAGCCTTCACGTTCGTGTGGTCTGACGGCGCAGCGGTTGAAGTGACTCGGCTCGCTCTGCATAAAAAAAAAAGATAAGTTTCTCCTAAACGGGCAGGTCCAGGGCGGCTCTCGCAATGCAACAGCCGAACAAAAAAATCAATTATCACACGGCCTCTTTATTTCCTTTTTCCTTGAAGCCCGTAATATAGCGGCATAGTAAACTCATAGTAGACGTGCACTTATTTCGGATACGCTATTAATTGAAATCAGAATTCTGCTGTTATCCGTTAATTAATTTTATACCTTTTTTGCATAAAATTTCAATATAATTCTTAAATAGTTTGATAAAACAGGAGATACAAAGGGTGGTGGTTTCCTATCGAAAAGCTGTTTTAATTTTGAAATCCACTATTCTCCTCTTAACCACCATTTTAATATATGCAACATTCTAATTGAATAGGGTAAATGTGTGATGTAAAATTAACAGATAATATATCGTTTTATGTAACAATCAACATTCCATATATCGATTTCTAAAACATCAAACAGTAAACTTTACATGAAGTTATCAAACCATTTTATTCTGTATCGACATAAAATTGAGTTATTTCACAATGAAAAATGTGCTGATGTTACATGATTATCTAATTAGCGATTAACAATTGTGCGGTATTTATTTCAAGTTACCATTACATCGTTATCGAATAAACAACAGTATCGATGTTATATCGATTTATCTATTGACAACCATGTGCCGATATATCAATGTATCGTACCAGCAGTTGTTTGTCAATACAGTATTACATTGAGCTATGAAACCATTAGTCCCGCGCCTTAGCGGCGTGGTCTAAGGCACCATGCCTAGGAGGGCGTGGTCTAACTAAGTCACCATGCCTAGAACTCGCTACGGAATTAGCGTTGGTTCGAGTCCTCATGGAAAAGGAATTTTCTCATGAAATTTCGGCCAGTGAAATCAGTTTTAGAAAACAGCTATAACGGCTGTAAAGATCATCGTGCTGACGACATGATACCTGCGTTCTATTTGAATGATCGTTCACCTCTATTGAGGAATGTGGACGTGAGATCGACGTTAGCCTTTCATGGGCTTTCGCGGCACGGATTATTTATTACAAAATCATTAAATAGCAATTTATATAATCAACACATTTATATCATCCTCGGTTACAATGCTAACTTGCAGTTTAGATCCAAGGTTTGTGGGTTCAAACTCGGCCTAAGGCAGTGGGTTTCAACAGGTAATAAAATCCTTAGCCGGTACGTCTTGCGGAAGCTCGAGATTGGACATTCTACTACTACTACTACTACTACTACTACTACTACTACTACTACTACTACTACTACTACTACTACTACGACCACCATCACCAGATTACCACATTTTGTCAATGAAATATTAAATATATTATATATTATGTATTTATATATTATGTTATATTTAATTAACAACCAACGTTTCCTTATTATGTTGTATTATTATTTAATCACAAACCATGTATAAGACTAGATCATATATACCCCAGATAGGTCGGCCTTATAGGCTTTGACGTTAACAACTTTTGTCAGGTTTACTACGCTGCCATCTAGTAGTTACATAAGGAGTCACGTCATAATTCCCATTTGAATTGCATTAGCGACTGTACTGCCATCTCGTGTTCGTTTACGGCGGAAGGGTGGCGATCCTGGCGGTTGTTTTCTTCAAAGTGCAAACGATTTTAACATAGCGATGACCTATCTATTACATATATGATCTAGGGTATAAGTAATGTTAAGTTATCGAATCAGCAGTTATGTACTATATCGAGCTATCAAACTATAACCATGTGTTGAGATTATCTAATCAGAAGATTTGCTTTTATATCATATCGATGTATTGAACTGACAATTTGACGATATTATGTTATGTTATCGAATCATTAATCTATATTAATATATCGATTTATCGAACCAACAGTCTATTGAGACATGGAGTTACCGAACGATTATAAGTTTCACACTATTCGGTCGAATTATCTATTATCTGAACTGCACGTGGAGTGTATGAAATGCCGTGGTTTAAATATATGAATTGCGTTTATGATTTAGGCACATTTTTTCGGACGAGGAATAAGTAAAAGAATTCATTACGAGTTCATCCCAACGTTATGCAAGGATCTAACGACCAGTATGCTTTTACGGACTTCAGTTGTTGGCAAGAAGTGAAATGTCAGGGAATACTGAATTCTGGACACGGATGTAATATACGTAAATGTCAAATGAGGCCGTTGATATTCTTGCCTACTAATTCTGCACGTTCATTCATTGTCTGCCCTATAAATATTTTGAGAAACTGAAATGCCTTCGTGTTATTTTACGATTTGAGAATAATAAAGAAAAATAATATAAATTGCAACTTACATTCTTTATTTTGCAATTCATTTTGATTTTTTTTTCAGAAAAGTCTATGATATATAATACAAAATGTTTATTTTCAGTCAATGACTTAACTTTCTATATATGTGAGGTGCGAGTCCTTACATTACATAATTTTAATATTGTATGAATGTTTTCGTCGTTTTCATACCAACATCATCAGAAACAACATTTTATACAGCAATATCATCTCTAATAAGTACATATGTCTCTACAACCAAAATACAATATATCTTAATGAGCATACAACATGACAAAAGCAACATAATTTAAGACATCAGTATATCTCTTTTCTTGTGTGACTACACCCCATTGTCAATTGATTAAAAAGCACACGTGTGATTACATTACATGTACATATATAAAATTGCAGGTCTTCACTGATAAAATAATGAAAATAAAATCTATATAGGCCTACCATATTATGTGAAGAGATGCATTACAGTTTTTGATCTATTAGCTGATTTGTTTGTGCCCATGTTCTTGTTTTCTCATTACTATACTCCTTTTCACCGTCCAAAGATGTACAGAGACATCATTTTATTTTTACTAACATTTTTAATATTAACCTGGCTATACCTTTCTATTAACGATTGAAACAGGAAACACCGTTTGCTACCCCTTCCACGACTGGAGTTCGATGATACCGGCGTAAAATACAAATCACTTTACTAGGTATAGGAGGGAAAAAAAGTAGTTCATCCATTTATATAAACTAGGAAACACCGACATTTTGAGTTTGATAATTTTCATTAGGTTTTTGTTTAATCAAAATACAGTACTGCATTAACACTTAGTGTTTTTACTCACGAATTGAGCTATCCATTCGGACGTATTAATTATGTTGTGTATATTGTACTGTTACAGCACATTAGCTTACAATATAGAGAATGAAGTTAAATTGAAAAATAATCATAATATGGATATTTAAACACATTTTTGAAAATGGTGGCCGTTCATTTCGATACAGGCTTCAGTTCTTTTGCGCATATTATCGCACTATACACTATTGTACCTAATTCCAATTACCAGTTTCGTCCTTCGTACGAGTAACTCATGTTGAAATAATTCCGTACCTACTCTATAAAAGAATACCTTACGTACTGTAAATTCAATCTTCACTTCTGCCCGATTCGAAAAGATAAAATTACTCAGAAATGCTATCTACTGTCCGTTCAAGTGGTTTTGTCGCAGGGTCTTAGAAAGGGGGGGATCACGTGACAGTTAATTACTTAACGAGGCGCTTTTATTTAAGTTATTTTAAACACTTGTATAATATTACGTAGACGTTCAATTCCTAACAGAAATTAATGTTTTCAGAAAAGAGCTAAGATAGCCCAGCTACTAGACTTAACAGAGGGGCGAACAGAAGCAGGTGGGGGAAACCGGGATACGACGTAGGCAAACGGACGACAGTACCTGTACGAAAATATGATTCAATATTGAAAGCTCTTTCGTCACTGGAAAACGCTAACATATTTCTGAAACGTACTATACTCGCTAACTCAGTACTGCTTACACGCCCTCGGCTCTGTGTCGTGAACGGTTGGAAGTTTACTAGTAGAAGGGGTGGGAGTGAAGTACATTAAAAAACTCAGGTACAATAAAAATTGAAGTAAAAATAAAATGGTGTCCCTGTATATACATCATAATGAATAAATTGAGGTTATGCCTTGAGACCTAATTATTCAAAGTTGTTGTGGATGTCACTTGTAACAGATGATATATTTCAATATTAGGTTGTCTTTTGATGTTGATTGGCGGCATTTGCTTGAACGTGCATTATGACCGGTGATACTCTTCAATCTAAGATAGAAGTAATAAAGTTAGGTAATTAAATAAAATAAACTAGAATCAAAATTCATTGTCAAATACGTATTTGTTAAAGGTGAAAAGCATGACATTGTGACTAAATCCCATTAAGGATATATGAAATTGAATAAGTGTATTATTAGATCAATTTAAATATATATTTATTAGAAATTATATTTCTGTATGAAATGTTGTATCTGATGATGTTGGTATGAAACCGACGAAAACGTTCATACAATATTAAAATTATGTAATGTAAGGACTCGCACCTCACATATATAGAAAGTTAAGTCATTGACTGAAAATAAACATTTTGTATTATATTGTATTACATTCTTTAATTATATGTAATGTTGCCATAAATGTAGACGTCTCTCAGATAGCTCAGTTGATGGACCATAGATATGGGAAGTTTGATTCATTTGGAAGAATAGAATCAATTGTAATTAATAATAATAATAATAATAATAATAATAATAATAATAATAATAATAATAATAATAATAATAATAATGGTTTATTTAACCTGGAAAAGTTACGGCCTTCTCTAACACTCAAACAGGAGTAAACCTGGGATACAAAAAACACTACAAATTTACAAAGTAAAGTACATTACAATACACACAAAACTGAAGTAGATAATCATAATATAATGTAAACAAC
Source organism: Periplaneta americana (assembly GCF_040183065.1). Taxonomy (NCBI): domain Eukaryota; kingdom Metazoa; phylum Arthropoda; class Insecta; order Blattodea; family Blattidae; genus Periplaneta; species Periplaneta americana. The sequence continues at coordinate 148,223,867 of NC_091119.1, read as the reverse complement.
AAGTCACTTCGCGTTCGCTTCGTGCAATTGTTTGAATTTAGGGGTTTTTCAAATTAAATTTACACGAAAACCGTGAACGCTATTGAAATACGGCAGAGGTATAAACTATTCTTTATTAGATTTCCTATCGATATGGACAAAAACACGATCCTACTCGCAATAGTTACTGAATGAGAGATTGTTAAACGTTTGGGAGGGGGGGGACTGTTTTTTTTTCTGAAAAAAAAAATCTATTAACTTTCCAGCAATGTGATATAATTTTTGTTACATACAACATGAGCTATTCGCTCTGGAAATCTGCAAGGCTATTTCACTTCCACTCTGTACATTAAATCATGTGGAGTGTACCGGTGGTTCTGGTGTTTCTCTTGAGATTCGATCAAAGTGCAAAGTAAATAAAAAATGAAGACATCATTTGTCATTTGCTGTCGCGTTTAAAAATGGTTGATTATGACAATTTGTAGTTGAGAAGGGATGTTAGTTGAAATATGGCATTCGGGCTTCGTACTCCTGTTTGCCCACTCTTGCCCTTGTATCCTGATTACGTTATGGAATGTTAAGCATCAAGGACATTGGAAGCAGGTGGTAAATGAATTAAGTCATCAAATGTACAAATAGTTATTACGACTTACAGGATGGATTGAATTTTCATTAGTATATCATTATTGTGAGCCTGTTTATTAGCCTTGGAAATTCATATTGACTTCCTCGTATAATTAAACGGAATAAACGGAAATTTAGCCTCTGGCGAACGGATGACGTTGAGTCACATTTGCACGAACTGAATTACCGTCGTATATTTAGATATCTTGATAGCAGATAACTCATGACCCCGTAATCTGAGAACTCTTTATTCGGACGTGAAATTGTGGGCTGCCATCTTATCTTGTGTAGTGTCATTACACTAGAATAAATAAGGCATCTGTTCCAACTTCTGAAATTCCCGGGGTTAATGCTGGGTGCAACTTTCGTGATAGGAGTTTCCATGGAATTTATCTTCTGAGAATGATAATAAGTTTCATTATCAGGAAGAATTTAGCATTTCCTAAATATGCCTTAAGATTGACATCTCCGATGAAGGCGCGTTACCTAAGGATGATTCTTTGGCCGAGTGCTAGTGTGATTGCCTTTCACATAGGCCAGATCGTGATGGATTTGTGTTGGGAAATACGGACGTTGGAAAGGTTTTTTTTTACAGTTTTTCTTTTTCACTCCACTAACACTTTACCTCCTTTTATCAGGGGATTTTTATGAACTCTTTGAATTGCATGAAACGTCTTTTTCTGGGTAGGTGTGTATGTAATTTTTAGGTTAGATAAGGATGGATTTAAGGATTAACTTTTTAGTGTCAGTCATGATGTGCAGAAATGCCACGCACAATTTGATAAAAAAATCTTATTTCAAACACTAATACTTTTCAAAATTTAGCTTTTAAAATTTATTATTATTTTGCTAAACCTGAGTGTCGAAAATATGTATAGAACCCACATTAAAGAGCACTCGTTTGTGAAAAACATTACACATTTGTACAGTGTTTCATCAGATAAATTTGGCAGTTATATAAATTTTACACAAACATTACACTGTCTCTTTTCACTTGTTACATATATATGGCAATTACACACTGGAGAAATCGATATAAAACCTAGTTGATCGATAGTGATAATTATCGACCTCTGTCGGAAGAAGACGCTTACTTCCCTTCATTATAGCTTGTGCTGACATCACATGGTTGAAACAGGAATTACAAGAACTTAAAAAGACGCGGCCGATGGATCTGCCCGTGGATGGCATTATGTGCGTAACGCCAGCGGGCCGATAGATGGTCCTCTTGGCATTAAGAGGGTTAAATATTACCACAGGCAGGATGAGTACACCCTATCCAATAAGTAATGAAGCGAAACGGACCATGTAAATGAGCTTCACATAAGAACGTCAAAAGGTGAACCGTTTGTTCGGAGTCATTAGGGTATAACATTTTTCGCCATTTGATTTTGCGTTACTTAGCGTGATTTTTCGGTAAATTCTGTTTATATTTATGACTATCAGCATATGAAATTATTGATCTCTTTTACGGGTAATTTTTTGCGTTACTTGTGGCGGAAATTGTGTTCCCGAGCTACATGATAGAGAAACAGATAAGAATGTGATTGCGAAATTTATGAAATTATTATGACTGTTCTTTTAGTAGCCATTGTCTCATAATAAAATAAATGTGCCTATTTAATTAATACATATGCTATTTAAAATATTATATATCAGTATTAATATGTATATTCTTATAGAGAGACACAGAGAAACAAATATGCAGAGAATAATTATTTACGATACAAGTATTCAAAATTACATTTTATTTTGTGAGTAGGGATGTTTGCGAGACGAGGCCGTAGACCGAATGAATGAATGCCCTAGCCCCACTCGTGGCTACTTCTAGCAGAATGTGGTGCCCACAAGTGGCGAGGTAACACGTTAAAGTACAGAGTGTCCAACATGCCCGACTGTCCAACAGACCCCAGTTTACCCTATTTACTTTGTAAACATTTATTAACAAAAAGCAGTCATTTTTTAAAGTAGGCGTGCAGTTTTTTTAACTGCTTTATTGATTGCGATTGCTGCTGTACGATTTCGATGGAAAAGAATTGACAATCGTCGCAAAGAGTTGAAAGTGTTAGAAATACTTTTGGCATTAGTGTTAAAAGTACTTTTCGCACTCTACCGTATAATAACTTTCAACACGCTTTCTTAGTATTAAAAGATTTACCTTTAGGAATTACTGTCTAAACATTTTTGTACATAAAAGTTGTTTAGTCCACACCTGTGGAGTAACGGTTAGCGCGCCTGGCCGTGAAACCAGGTGGCCCGGGTTCGAATCCGGTCGGGGCAAGTTATCTGGTTGAGATTTTTTCCGGGGTTTTCCCTCAACCCAATATAAGCAAATGCTGGGTAACTATCGGTGCTGGACCCCGGACTCATTTCACCGGCATTATCACCTTCATCTCATTCAGGCGCTAAATAACCTAAGATGTTGATATAGCGTCGTAAAATTTATTTTATTAATATAAATACTATGCGGGATAACGTACTAAAAAATTGTTTAAGTAGCTGTTTGTTAAATTTCGAATAAAGTCAATTTCCGAATAAATTATTTCAATTTATTTTGTGTATATCGTTTTCTAACGCTTTCGCAATCTTCATCATCATAACTATAAATCATGTCTTGAAGATCTTACGGATAATACACGAGACAGTCTTGCTATAAAACTGGTGTTCTTTAAGTATTGTTTTGTACTTATAGGTTTTAGTTGTATGCTCTGATTGTCTCCAATTACAATTACTGTAAATTATCTTACAGCATACATTTCTTCCGTTTTATTTGGCGTCCTACATTTCATGCTTCTTTAACTCTTTATGAAGAGTCTGTGATCCATTAAGTACGCAATCACCAAGCTACAGAGCCACGTGCCTCTCTCGTATGAGAGCAAGAAGAATTTTAAGAGTTAATTACAACAGTAGATAATTGAATTGTTCAAGTAAAACGATCAGCTGTAATCTGGATTTATGAAGCTGTATAACTCTGAAGGCTATTGTAAGAGCGAGAGAGGAATTTTTATACCAGCGCTTTTTATTTCATTTTGCCTTGCAAGGCGAATCCCCGCCGAGCCGACAAATGGTTCAAAGATTTTATCTGACAGTTTGATATCAGCTATAGATTGAAGCAAGGGAGTCTACTTATTTTTTAAGAGTAACGAAATTGTATCAGGACTTGACATATTTCCGTGTTGCTCGCTTTTCGGTTGGATGCAGAAAATTTATTGGGATCGGGTTGCTTCGGGAATCCCCACCGAGATACCGCAACTGTGTATGTCGAAAATAATGTATCTGGCAAACTAATAAATTCAGACTACTGGAGTATAACACAACTGGGTAGCAGCCACTACAAATACATTATCAGACTTCTGCATTCGCTCCTTTATGCTCTTATTTTAGACTATATAGCAATTTATGTCTGAAACTGCTACTGTAATGGATAACTTCATCAAAAGAAATATGTTAAAAGTCCCTCTGTCTTCTTACTGGCTTGTATTTGAGATATTAAGTGATCTGATGGGGGAAATCGATTAAAAATGTGCTGTCATGTTAATTGATTTATGTGAGAAGGGTAAAAATTGTGTTAGATATATTATAACTAGCGCTACTGGAAGATCTCGGATTCAATTCCAGATTATTCTTTTTCTTAATTGCAACGCCTCTGAAACTCACCAATTCGAATAGAAAACAGGATGTCCTTCACCCGGAGTTTGACTATGTGGATTCCGGTTCCTTTCTGAAAGGATGAACCGTACTTCATTTGCTGCACTTCCGATTTATTACCGGTTTCTACTTATCACTCACGTGCTCCGAATAACTTGGAATGTATTTACTTGCCATATTCCACGTAGACGTTCGCTATTATTTTATACTCATGTTCAATTAAGCTGCCCACGACTTTGGAGTGTGTGTGTGTGTGTGTGTGTGTGTATGCAAATGATTTGAAGACCAACAAACAAGTGATCTCAAAAGACATTACGTGTATAAGAGCTTTTAATCTGTCTGAAAAACATGGATATTCAAATAACTATCATTACTTTCGTATACTACTACTACTACTACTACATCTCTTGAGCATTTGTGGCCATTTTCATTAGAAGAATTTTTTCTATCTGACATTTGACGGACGCATGGTGGGTCTCCCGTGACGTGTGACCAGCATGACAGCAGTTACCTTAGTACACAAAATGAAATGAAAGAAAATAATAAAGTAAAGGAAAATATAAAATAGAAAGGATATCAAATTATGGGAACTAAAGATATCAAAGGAAAGGAAAAATAGATAAAGAGATTTTAAAAAGCCGTAAGACAGAAAGTATAGCCTAGTAAAGAAGAATATAGGAAAGGGAACAGAATGGAAGAGGAAAGGAAATGAAAATAAAGAGAAAAAAGAAAACGATAGAAAAGGGAAAAAACTTAAAGAGAAGATCAGAAGGAAAAATAGAAAAGGAAAATGAAACAAAGTAGCGAAAGAAAAGCTTAGAAAGGAAAATAAGTTGAATACCAGGCAGAAAAGGATAGCAGAAGAAAAAATACAGTGCATGCATTTTATCTTTCCACGCTCGCTTGTGTGTAGCTGGGCTGTGCACTGTCGCGTCCGCTGTACATCCACGAGCGTGGAAAGATAAAATGTATACACCATATAAAGACATATAAAATGCTGGATATAAAAAAAAAGAAAATTAAGGCAGAAAATTGAAGGATAGAAAAAAGGAAATAAAGTGATGCATAGAAAAGAAACTAAACATAACAAAGAAAAGAACAGAAGAACAAAGAAATGAAGTAACGAAAGGATATAATAGGAAAAAAATAAAGAGAAGAAATTGAGAGATAGAAACGTAAAAGCAAATAAAGAGGAGAAAGAGAAGGATAGACAGGGTAAGAAAAAATGGAAAATTAAGAAACGATGATAGCAAGTGCAAGAAATAGTTATCTCTATAACATAATAGAAAAAAAAAATATGTGATACAAGGTGGGGATATGTTCATTTACCATTTTCATGAATCCATAACGTATATGGCCATGAAATTATTACAATGTTTGGTCGCAAGGCAACATCGACAAACAATGTCTTTTAGTAAACAAAATGGAGCGCTGATCAACTGCACATCATGCTTTCTCTGTAGACATAAAAAGAGATGGTGATCCTGCAGTACTGATGCAGCGAATATTTAGACAACATTTTAACATTGGAAGGCATGGACATGTTCCAGAAGGCACATCATAAACATCTGGGTACATAAGTTTCGAACTACAGCGTCTACAGAAGGTAAAAAGCATGGAGGGAAACCAAAGACTGTACGGACGCCGGCAAACGTCGATTGCGTAAGGATTGGTTTTCTTCGAAGTCCCAAACGATCAACACACAGATATGCACAAACACTTCAAATCTTAAGGAAGTCACTGGGTCGGATTTTGCACAAAGATCTGAATTTCCACCCATACAAGCTTCAGATTGTGTATCAACTTTCAGCCACGATTGTGTTGTAAGAACATTCAGTGAGCAATTTATTGAATTAATAACACAGCAACCAGATCTCATTCGGCGAATGATAATGTTCGATGATATGGGGATATTTTAAACACAAAGTCTTTGCCACACGAGCAAACGATTTGGACACATTGAAGCAAAGGATTAGAAATGAAATCCATGCCATACCAGCAGCCATGCGTATAGGCGTCATGGAAAACGTTGTTTCACTGCTGCGTGAGTGCATCAAAAGAGATGGGGGCATTTGAAAGGGGTAATTAAAAAAATATATTGTTTTATTGATATGATAATTAGAAATATCTGTCTATTATGTATCAATGTTTTGAATAAAGATAATGAACATTAGGAAAAAGTATTACAAGTCTCAAAATGGTAAATTAACATTGCCTAAACGTATACAAGGAAAGCAAAATTATTCATAAATGGGAAAAAATATGAAGGGGTTAGGAATGCACGATAGTAAGGTAGAATAAAAAAATATACAGGGTGTAAGGGGTATAAGTGCCGTAATTTTCACAGTCGTCGACGACGGTCTACAGGATCAAAAAATGTCCATACAGCAAAGGGTCAAAACTTGATAGTTTTCCGAGAAAAAAAATATTTCTTTTCTAATTTTATTTGAGTTATACTGCTTATATAGTTAGTAAAATTACGAAAAAAATTACATCAGTAGGTATATCTAGCATAGAGTTAATATTATTTAAATAAATATTTGTGTGTTCTATTACGTTTTCGTGAATTTAAAAATGTTTGCTTAAAATTGTTAATATTCTGGCGTGAGAGACGTGGCAACATATTCAACAGGCAGTACTCTGCACAGACGTAAGTACGAGTCAGCTGTGTTCAAGCTCCCATAGAGCGGATGACAGTTCAGTACACGGTATTCGATAAACAACTTACAATATCATTTACAGTTTAGGAATATCATATGTTATTAATTTATGGAGAAAGTCGTCGTAATTCAAGTGAGACAAAAAGGATGTACCGTCAACGTTTTCTTCAAAGAAATGGAGCAATATTGTTACATAAAATGTAAATTTACCATAATGTTTTTATTAATGAGATTGAAAGTTTGTATTTGCTGCTCGTTTTATGAAACAACAGTATTATGGTCCGCTCCTGCATTAGAACAGAGCAACTGTACCGGTATGTCTGTATCCGCTTGAGCTGTACTGTGTACTTGTAAACCCCCTCCTTCCCATCCAGAAACGTTGCAAAACGTCTAATATTGTAAACTTTAATAATTAGTTAAATATTGCAATTAGAAAAAAATTATAAGGACATTTTTTCTACCGTCTGAGATGAATAATCGTCAGTTAAAATAATGACACATACCCCTTACACCCTGTATAATTAAAAATTTTGTGGAAATAAAGGAACGCAAAGTGAGTTTTATTATCAGCAATCTTATGGTAGACTATGAATTTCAGGTGTTCTTTTCATAGTAGGCTAGGTGGGATATGTTCCCTATGTCTTCACCACTGTGCCTCCCGCATCCTGGACACTCCACGGTCACTACTGGACTTGACAGAATATCTCCGGTCCACACCTTTTCTTGGAATCGATGCCGCAGAGGCCTTCTGTATTAATTGAACTGATAGATAGCTTGGCCTGCGGTTAAGTACGGATATCTTCCTATCATTAGCGTGGCTGTCTCTATGTAAATTTAACCACCATTCCGCTGGATGTGGGACGTGATTTCTTATCGTTTATTATGCGATCGTTATCTGTAGTAGAATCCCAGACAATCTTCGCTGTAGCGTTAAATAATAAACTTGTTATCACTCTGTCATGTAACAAATACAAGTAGTAGATTTTGATGAAAAATTGAGTTTCAGATCTTGAGTGATAAATGCTATTTATTACTGGAAATGTTCTTTCATCTACGTGGTGGCTATTAGACATCAAGTATAACCCAGTAATAGATTTCATATGTGCAAGGTCAGGCAGTATTTTACATATGCATAATAAAATATTGGTTATTGTAACGAATGTTCTTATAGAGTTTCTTGATTTCACTTCCTACAGCTATGAACGCAGTGGTAAAAAGTAGGATTGTCAGGTTAATTACAGAATGTATTGATTGATAGACAAGAATATATTAGAATAACTTAGTTTTATTTCATATGTAGTGACAGGCGGTACTTTAGATTTAGTGTAGTGTAACCAAATGGTGAAATATGTGATGACGATGATACAGGGCCTAGTATTTCTTCCAGTGTTTTGTTATCAACGAGAGATAACGTGACTGTGGATATTATCGCGGGACAACTTTGTTATAATCTCACAAATTTTTACTCGAGGAAACAATAAATGGGTCAAAGTCTTAAATTGTGATTTACTTCAGAATTTTTTTAGCTCTTCTTAGCATGAGAATAACTCTGATAACTCATCAAATCTCTATGCAGGAATGTGAAGAAGAAAGAAATTGATTACCGGTACCTAATAGCGTTTTAAGCATGTCAAAAGTTTAGTTCATTTGTTTATAAGTGATATATTCTCGAAATAAATAGTCCTCCTTTAATTTGAGTAAGTCACTGAAAGATAGGGTCTACAAATAAGAGGAATTATAATAACGTTTTTGTAAGGTACCTTGCCTTCATAACGGGGATTGTAAAAGAAACGCCAATTTATGCCATAGTGTAGTCACATTTTTCTTTGAAGATTCAAACTGCGCATAGTTATAGCACGAATGGCTGTACGGGCTCGTGCGAAAGATCTTGTGTACATGAGTTTGTATAATTGTGTATCAATAAATGCACTTCATTCATTCATTCATTCATTCATTCATTCATTCATTCATTCATTCATTCATTCATTCGCATTTTACCCATTTTAAGAAAACTTTTTTTTTTTTTTTTTTTTTTTTTTTTTTTTTTTTTTTTTTTTTTTTTTTGCACGCTAAATTTCATAGGTTATTTTAAATGAAACTTATACATTTTGAAAAGAAATGATTTTTATGCTGTCCTAAAATTTAATACTACGAATTTTTATATAAGAAGTTTGTAACTACTTTGAAATCTCTTGTTATCTAGAAATGTCTTTATTATGTTTAAATGTTAATGTTTTATTTAACGACGCTCGCAACTGCAGAGGTTATATCAGCGTCGCCAGATGTGCCGGAATTTTGTCCCGCAGGAGTTCTTTTATATGCCAGTAAATCTACTGACATGAGCCTGTCGCATTTAAGAACACTTAAATGCCATCGGCCTGGCCCGGGATCGAACCCGCAACCTTGGGCATAGAAGGCCGGCGCTATACCAACTCTCCAACCAGGTCGACGAAATATCTTTATTGCTGCGCTGAAGTTTCAGTTCTAATTTGCTAAGTCCATGCGAATATATTATCCTAGGACGTTTTAAGGGGTTAGGTACAGCTCTCAGCAGTAAATTGTTTGGAAATAATCAGTATTTTTTTCCTCCATTACTGTATCTTGTACAATAATAAAAACTGGTATGTGTAAAACACCGTCCTTCCGCTATATCATTCGCTTGCTTAGACTCGAACCCAATAAGGAAACACTGTTAATCTCCTAACTTGCATACATTACTTTAACACAGGACATCTAGCGGACATTCACATGAAACACTAGGAAAATTACGAACTATATGATAAATAAGAAAAACTACTAGGAACATACCAGAGCAAACTAATAAAAGAAAAACCTACTATTGTATATTGCCCTTCAAGAATTTCATTATTCGTTAGTTGTAAGTCATTACTTGTCTAATTTTTTAATTATTGTACTTGTTCCTGAATCACGTATGTAACTTGTAACTGTAAATCATTGCTTGTAATATCCTTTTATTACTCTTAACTATTCCATTGTTCATGAATTAAGTATTAATTTGAAATTGAAAGTCAAACTTTGTTATATTAATCTACTATTGATTATATTTTTAAGGTCGTGTATTTACTCTGAAATGGTTAGACATTCTTGTATATCTTTTGCATTGATTATTCCTCAAACATCTCATTAATCTTTAACAGGATCCATTCTTTCATTAAGGTGCATTCTTCTACATAATTCATCTGAATTGTAACTGTGACCACTATTTTATATTATAAATTTACTATAGTTTATTGCAGTGGCGGCCGGTGAGGCATTCTGGTGGTGGTGCCAAAAATGAAAAAAGGTTGTACGCAAATTACCCTAGTAAAATTGATAATCGCAGTTCACGTTTGTATTATGTTAAATAAAACACATTAATTAAAGCAGCTATTTTACCAGGTATACAGTTAATAATGCATCTATTAACAGTTACAATAACATTTCCGAAACTAATAACGAAATTTACAGATACAGATAATCAAAACTTTCACAGTATTGTTAGTCAAATGCAGATAACTTTTATAACTAGTAAAATTGCTGGCAAAAACACACGAGATAAACAGTGATATAGATAATAAACAAACACGTTTGCACTTTATTTAACAGGCCGATGAATCCAAGGCAGCGGCCTGAATAACACATGTTCATGTCCTGCACAGATCTCATGTATCGTTAACAAAAGCATCAATACTATAACAACAGTGTAGCGATATTTAGTTGCTCCAAAATAAAACAAATATTACACAACATTAACAAAAGTTTTACATAATATGAAAAAATATTTATCTTTGTAAAAAGAACCATGACTATCTCTGCGTTCAATATAGTTATGGATAATAATTTACACATTCAAATCCAAGTTATGTGCATTAGTTTTGAATTAGCAACATTACATTACCATTTGGCGGGGAACTTTAACTTGTGTTTTCGTGCAAGTCTGCGGTTGATGGTTCTTCGTAACGTCTCCAACAACCCTGCCCTCTAGGGAAATTTCTGTATTACTGTGCTCTAGCGGGCGGAATATTAACTGCTGAGTCAAATTGAATTCGGCTCAAAGTCTGCCATAAGAAACTCATATAAACTTGAATCAGTAGCCTTTCGTACAGTGTTATATGGACGCAGGCAGTGCCATACCGAAGTGGCTCCAACGCTGCAAGAGTGCGTCCGGATCTGTGCGCGCTCTCGTTCAAATGAAATACGAATAAAATGTGTAGAAATAAACTATTACAACTACTTTCTAGGATATTAGTTTTTGTTTCTTTCATTGGTGGTGCCATGGCACACTGGCACTACCCCAAAAGCCGCACCTGGTTTATTGGTTATAAAATATATATTTTGATGTCAACTATAACCCTCTTATACCTCAGGGTGAAATAGGGTTTATTAAATTACATAATTAATAATAATAATAATAATAATAATAATAATAATAATAATAATAATAATAATAATAATAATAATAATAATGAAAGAAAAATAAAACAAATAAAGGGAAACAACCAGAGATAAAGAAAAAGGAGAAAAAGAAAGATAGGAAAAAAAGGAAAACAAGGAAACCCATAATGACGTAAGAAACGTCACATCTTTGTTGAGTCTTAATTTAATTTGATCTTCAACGTGGAAATGTGCTTTTCCTAGTGCGCCAACGCTGGGCATCAAGGATAACTTAAAGAATTTAAATGCTTTCTATAGGATCTTTTCAGTTGCGTTTTAAATCTGTCTGCAGTGTAGCCCACTGGGCGTCAAACATGTACCCTGTGTGGCACTGTCACATTTTTAGAAGTATGTTAACTACTTCAACATCGTAAGCGATTTCGATGTTTTTAATCGTTAAAAATTCATCTCCAGAAGTTTACGATGGTTCTAGAAAATAAATTTATTAATAGACCTCACACGATTCATTTGCTGGCGTCCGAGCTGTAATGGAAAATATTATCATGAAGATGGATATGCAGAGCTCGCGTATAAAAATGCTGTCGTGATGTAGTAGCATTCACAACACCCACGGGCAACAATCAGGATAAAACATGAAGACCCGGGACCTCAGTCTGAGAGATATAACCAATCCGCAGCTATGTCGGCATTAATTCATTCCCTCTAAATTACGCGGCCCATTGATAATAATGATACATACACGCAGAAAATAAATTAACTAACAGTCAGGGTTTGGTAATCAATGCTGAAGGCCACATTAGTCATGTGAGCGCTGGTCAAATTAATAGTGATGCCAAATTGTACATCCAGCTGTTTAATTAGCCAAATGAGAAGTTATATACGGAAACATTCCTCACTATAGAGCAGGCCTGCACAAGGTTTGCGCTCTCCGAGCCGGCTCACAGCTCATGAGCGGAATGTAGATATTAGCTGCGCTCTGTAAGGTACACGTACCAAGTAACGCCACCTTAACACTTCAGTCACTTTTGCTCTGGAAATAAGTTATGTACAAACACGAAAATTATGAAATAGAAACTTTAATCTTATCTTTACAAAATAGCACAATGAAAATGGATATATTATATACCGAACAAGAATTAGAACTCAAATAGGAAAACATTGTAAATTGGCGTTATTAGGAACAGTTTGTCCAATTAACGCCACCTAATTTCTAGTAACCTATACACTTATAATTGTTAATGAATAATTTTTCCTAAGCAACACAAATTGAACTAAGCCACTAAATTTGAGTTTCTGTTAATAAAAGATACAAAATCACTCAATACTAATGAAAGATTCTTGATCTGAAACTGAAACACCAGATGGATTAGGAAAATATGTTTGCAAGTGACTTCTTACTTAAAAAAAAAGGAGGCAATGTGACACAGCAGAAAGTTATTAAACACAAAAGCATTTACCTTAGTTTAATATGAATGTTTTCCAATAAGAAAAACAAACATATTAAGTTATGTAAAAAAAAAAATAATAAGATTTCGATAAGCAATTGAACCAATATCATCACTGCACATTCTGAACATTTGTAAGTTGAAAGCTTAGTGATTTTCCTGACGTTTTCACACTGATGCTGTACTGTCAGCCTTAGTTCTAACATAACCTAAAATTTTGTCTGTAGACCTTTAACGCCACATGGCGTTAAAGCGCTACTGAGTACTTGATAACATGATATGCCTGTTTCTCTAACATTTTCAAACTTTCTATACATAGAAGAATGTTTAGGGATCACGAAAATATATAGTTTAATATAGTTATTATTTGCTCAACACACAATATAAAATATTGCCTCTTACCTTGATATAAGAACAGCCATTCACTATCAACACACATCAGGAAAATGATGGAATATTATGTCACTCGTAAATGTCAGCGGACAGCTAGTAACTCACTTCATCACTAGATTGCAAGCGAATGCAGGCTAGAATAGTGCACTACCGAAAACTTGTGTCGTTAACAAATTTTAATAGGGTGGCGTTAAAGGTATACATGGCGTTATTTGGCTCAGGGACCTTATAAGGGTGGACTGGAAGAAGAGGTGATCTCGTACAATATATACACAAAAGGAAGTACTATTACGAGTGTTCATGGAATGAATTCCCGTTCAGTCTTTGCAAAAGTATCTTGGACTGTTATTAATTAATAAAGAAATATTTATTTTACAGAAATAATAGAAATTCTGTAGCTACTTAAATGTACAATATAATTTTGTTATATTTTTATTTATTAGTACATGAAAACGAGGTTTTATGCTGTTGGCAGCTGAAAGGAACAATAGCCTACTGATCGTAATGAAACATCAGTTACAGATGTTCGATGCCTGCCTTTATTAAAGTTGATTATAGAAAACAGTTGCTCACAAGTATAAATCTTGAGTCAAACATAGCACTCATTTTCACAGCCAGCCTGTGTAGTCGTGGATATTATTGATGTTTAGTCTTGTAAAATTCAACCAGGCTAGTAGTATTATTCAAACTATCTTTAGCCCTTACGTCACATTTAGGCCAGTAAATGTATTGGCATGAGCCGGTCGCATGTAAGCACACTTAAATGTAATCGACCTGCCCGGAATCGAACCCGCTACCTCGGGGATAGAAGTAATTAAGAAAGTACCTCTGATAAGGCAATGTATTTCATATTCATAAAAAATTAATACCGACTGTACCTATCTCGGTTAATAATGCAGCTTTAAACTCCTGAATCTTTTCACTGCGATCTTCTGCAACAAAACAATCGTAAGTATCTTCATGTCTGGACTCGTAATGATGCATTATGTTACGTTTCTTTCTACCTTTCAAAATGTTGTGGCAGATAAGGCACTGAATATTTACTCCAGCAGCTATGAAAAAATAAGCATTTTCCCATGCAACATTGAAAGAATTTGCCTGATGATCACTTTTCCGTCTTTTAGATTCCTCCATACTGTACTGTAGCAGTAGGTAAGCAACGTGAAACAGTTACTGAAAATAGGCCTACACACTGCACTCCACTAGATAGCTGAGTGGTCGTTTCCCTCTCCTCTATCTATAGCAAGTCTATGTCATTCTGACGTATCTTCCTCTCCGTTTCGGCGAGCGGAAAACACGGCTCTCCCGCTCCGAAGGAGCGCGCGCGCTCGTTGAGCGCTGTTTGTGCAGGTATACTATAGAGGATGATACTATGTTTTATGGACGTAAGTTTCGAAACTCTTTATTTCCTTGTTATAGCTATTTTTCTACAAACTGTTTACATTGTATGAAGGACAAGCTATACTGCATACGCTTTTAGACGGCACTTGAGTGCTGCTAGTATTCGTCCAGCATTACTGCGCTACTTTCAAACTGCTAGCGGGGGAGAGACAAAAACAAAAAGAATTCACTGCGTGTCGAAATACGTCGTCACGTCGTACTCATTTCATACGCCAGTTTCCCTGGACAAGCTCCGCCTGCTCACGGCCGATGTGCCTTTTAAAAGCGTATGAACTATAGTTTACTGCACGTATTGTATTCTTCACCTGTCATAATTAGGAACATTAAAGGGTTAGGTACAGCTTATAGCAGTAAAATTTTTGGAAATATTCAACATTTTTCCTCCATTACTGTATATTTTACAATAATGAAAATTGGTATGTGTAAAACATTGTCCTTCTATATGAAAAGAAATATATATATTTTTACGATTTAAAGGAAAAATATTTGTATTTATTTTCCAAAATTCAAAATGGTGGCAGTTCACTGTGCAGTGATGAAACGTTTTCCTCATAACTCATAAACTTGTTAACTTTTTCATGTTCTGTCGCTTTTGTTTTATTTCTGAAACTCATGTTTACAATATCATGCTCTTTCAACTACAGTCCTCAATAAATCATAATTGTTTTTGTGTTAGAAGAAAATACTGATATTTGACCAATTTTTAAAATGAATTTATTTTTTATCATACAATCTATCAAAGGTAGAGAAGTGATTTTGTATCATACTGAAGATATGACAAGCATAAATACACACAAAAAATTTCATCACAGAATGCTGGATAGTTTTTGAGTTATGTGGGAAACGCTTCATTACTGCAGAGTGAACTGAATTTTGAAGAAAAAAATGTAAATATTTTTTCTATTGTAAAAATATTTTTTTTCATATAGCAGAAGGCCAGTGTTTTACACAAACTAATTTTCATTATTGTACAAGAGGAGGAAAAAAGTTGAATATTTCCAAAATTTTACTGCTGTAAGCTGTACCTAACCCCTTAAATCCAGACGTTTAAGATAGGCAGGGCATGTAGCACGTATGAGCGAATCCAGAAATGCATATAGAGTGTTAGTTGGGAGGCCGGAGGAAAGACGTTTGGGGAGGCCGAGACGTAGATGGAAGGATATTAAAATGGATTTGAGGGAGGTGGGATACGATGGTAGAAATTGGAGACAATGAACCTCCGGGTTCCTTAAAAGCCATAAGTAAGTACCTAAGAAGTATATAGAAATGCCAACACAGCTTACTTACAAATGTCTTTTAGAGAGCCCGGAAGTTCATTGCCATCCTCACATAAGACCTCCATCGGTCCCTGTCCTGAGGAAGATTAATCCAGTTCCTACCATCATATTCCATCTCCCTCAAATCCGTTTTAATATTATCCTCCCATCTACTCTTCGGTCTCCCAAAAGGTTTTCTTCCGTCAGGTCTCCCAACTAACACTCTATACGCATAGTTATGATATCACTCACACATGCTACATTCCCTGCTCATCTCAAGCGTCTGGATTTAATGTCCCTAATTATGTCAGGTGAAGAAAATAATGCGCGCAGTTCTGCGTTGTGTAACTTTCTCCAATCTCCTGTAACTTCATCACTCTTAGCTCCAAATATTTTCCTAAGCACCTACAGAATGAGAGTCCAAATTTCGCAGCCATACAGGACAACCGGTAATATAACTGTTTTATAAATTCTAGCTTTCACTTTTTTTAAGCAGATTAGATGGCAAAAGCGTCTCACCCGAATAATAGCAGGCATTTCCCATATTTATTCTGCGTTTAGTTTCCTCTCGAGTGGCATATATGTTGTTACAAGTTATTTGAATTTTTCCACCTATTCAAAGGTTACATTTCGAATTTTTATATTTTCATGTACTATGTTCTGGTCACGAGACAATGCTGGGTAACTTTCGGTGCTGGATCCCGGACTCATTTCATCGGCATTATCACCTTCATTTTATTCAGACGCTAAATAACCTAGATGTTGATACAGCATCGTAAAATAACCCAATAAAATAAAAAAGTCACGAGACACCATCACAGCGATCGTGTGCATAATATGCATAATATACTAAACTTCATACCAGATCTGTGGGAAACGCACAGAAATAAATATCGTCGTTGTTCCTGCAATAACTCCTCTGTGCAAAATATAAAAATTTTCAGTAGGAAGAAAAAACACAGTTATTCATCCTATGGCGGCCGTACATAGGAGACTGTGAATTCTTACATTTTCGAAACGAAGATATATAATTGCATATAGGAGATTTTATTATTTGCTGTATCACTATTTAAGTTAATTAATAGAGCAAAAATCTGAAAATCTATAAATCTGTCACATAGGAGTTATTGTAGGAACAACGACGATGCATATTACGAAATGTAAGATAGTATACCAAAAGAAAGTCTACAAGTGTCATAATAAATACTTAAAATGTCCTTCGTCAGCACAGATACATGCATCAACCCGCCGTCGCATTGACGGTCTATTTAAGCCTGGTAGTGGGCAAGATGAGGATGTTTGTTATGGCATATTTTTAGTCACGTTTCCTTAAATGCTCTTAATAGGTTATGTTCCTCAGAATTTGCATACATGATAATAATCGGTCTTCGATGTCTGACAAAGAATTTATTACAATGACGGCCTCATAGTGACTTGAGTATCGAGGGTCTAGAAACTTTCTAAATTCGGTTTCGTTCACTTTCCACGGTTTTGTGAGAAAAGTTATAATTTATGGAAGAATGATGAAGACACTCTCACACATCTGGGCTGTAGGAAGTGGGTTAAGTCCGGTTTCTTTGGTCGTGATTTCCTGGTATTCGTAGGATGAAGATTTATCTTTTGGTTACGTCGTCATTTATACTCATAATTCAAGCGTCACGATGTGTTAGCCTTAATAGCTAAGGTAATAGGATTGTACCCCTATCTTGCGTCTCAGTTCAGATAAACAACACACAAAGAGTATCTGTTTTATTACTTTTTGAAACAGGCAGAAAAAAACTAAATTAGACTTCACAGATTTTATACAGTACAATCGATGCAACTAACATAATTTAACACTATGTAATCTAATAATCTTAACTGGTTCTGTGGTGATACGTTTTTGCGGTTTAACAGAGTGATCCACTTGCTCTTCAACACTAACTTCCTTCAAAACGTAGAGACGACGGTAGTAATAGAGATATTGCAACATGAAAAGAAATGGAGAAACCGAAACTAAGAGTAAACCAGCTTCAGTCCTTTTATGCCCCACAGATCTTACAGAATCTCTCGGGAATTTAATTTCCTGGGAGCGACCCAAGTTCATGAGCATGTTGTAAACACAATAGAGTTCAATTTCATTTCGAAGGAGGAATAATAATTTTGTTTTGCACCCATAGCTCTGAGTATAGTAGTTTGATTTCTAGCATATCCTAAAACTTTAAGCTTTGGTATTTCTGAACCGACGCATGCGAGGTGCGAGGCCTGCGGTGGTTTCTATAGCTGTGAGATGCGAGGTTTGCGCACCTCGCAGCTATAGAAACCACTCACTATCTCTTGTGTAGTCCGGATTTGTGCGAGGCGGGAGATTCAGAAAAACCAAGGCTTTCGGAACAGTGCGATATGGGATTGATTTGTTGCTAGTATTTCGATATTTCGTACTAGTTTCAATGCACTAGTAAACCAGAAGCACTTTGTGGTTTTGTCGTTTGTCAAAAGTGTATTTAGTTTTAATCGTACAGAAAGGGAAGAAAAAGATTAATTAATAGGTATTTAGGAATTTGTTAAATCTACACAATTATTTATAGTCTATATGTGCAATAATTAGTGAAATTGGGGGTTTAAATTTCTAGACTGGGGAAATATAATTTAAAAGCTTTGAAAATTTGCCCGAATTATATGTATGGATATACACTAAATGATGTTACGAAACAAATCGAAATGGTTTCACAAAACGATGGCATTGCCTGTATGACAAGCGAAACTTGGATGATGTCAAAAGAAAAAGATAAAGGTAAATTTACAGTCAAGATGAGATATGTTTAGATTCATAATTCATTTACGCTACATGATAGGCCTAACATATATGGTGTGCGGAAGAGACTGAATATATTTAATTCATATTAATATGATATTGAAGATTATACAGAAGGAAATATGTATTGGTATATCGGGAGAAAAATCCACAGCCGAAATAGAATTTTAGTTATAGGCCTATAGCAAGAAGTGAGGGACGCTCGAGGAAGAGATAGATTGAGCAGTAGAATAAGTGACAAGGTGAAGAGTCTAATCAAATATGTTAGTACATTATATTGGTGTTGGTGATTGTACAATAACAATGGGATGATGATGATTATTATTATCATCATTATCGTCGTCGTTAGCCGGCCTGGGTGGCGCAGTCGGTAGAGTTCTGACCTGTGCCCGAGATGCTTAAATGCTACAGGCTCATGTCAGCAGATTTACTGGCATGTAAAAGAACTACTACGGGACAAAATTCCAGCACACCGACGACGCAGATATAACCTCGGCAGTTGCGAGCGTCGTTAAATAAAACAATTAATTTTTTATTTTCGTCGTCGTTATCATCGTCATTATGAAATAATATATTTCCCTAATCATTTTCCGTACAAGTGAATAATTTTCCTAAAATTTATAAGCACACGAAATTTCCCAGTAACATTAAAATGATTAGCAACATGTTGTACTGTATTGAATGACATATAAATCTGCTTATAAGCGCAGCCCTGTCTCGTATTTTTTAAATTCCTGCACATCGTGGACGTCGGACGCGTCAGAGGCAACTTGAAGCATACAAAAATTCTGTTACGCTAGACACTTAATTACTTAGCTGCATTTGATAAAGTTATTTGACCGGTTTACATCAACGTTAATGAGTTGAGAAAGAATTTGTGTGGAAACCTGTATTTCTTACGTCTCAAGAGTGATAAGTACAATTTAAATACTCGTCCGCATTTCGGAGACTTGATTAAGAATGTAAATTACATTGCGTGTAAATTGGGCGGACAGTATATCATATTCGATTAATTCTTCTGTTCTCATGCTTATACCGGGCTTCGCACGAGCTCCGTTACGTAACTGTCTGCCTTTGTCCAGGTATGCATTGTGGAATTTTAATCCATTTTTGTTTAGGCCTACTGCGTTTTGAGTGTTTTTGACTTATTTTTTGTTTGAAATTTTTGTAAATTCCCTTCATTTTTCTTTCTTTCTTTCTTTCTTTCTTTCTTTCTTTCTTTCTTTCTTTCTTTCTTTCTTTCTTTCTTTCTTTCTCTGCTTAACCTCATTTTTCTCCGACTTACACACCACTGTGGACAGGAGAGGGATATTCATCTGATCGTACACTAGATGTCTCATAAATGCGGATCTTTCTCGTCATGGGATCTGCATAACGCAGGTTCACCGCTGATATATCACAGGCCAATAACAAAAGAACGACATTTATCCATTTCTTTCATACTGAGAATCGAAATTCTGTCCTCTTGGTCCCTAACCGCACGGGCTATCTACATAGCCTCAAACGGTGGACAAGTTACCTTTATTAGCAAATAAATTAAACAAACGAAATCGAGTAAACAGTTTTATAATTTTACTGCAAAAAACGTGATTTGTAAATGTAAGTAACTCTACTTTGTTTTTAATCGCGGAAAAATAAATATATCAAACGTGAGTTGGAAAACAATTGGTGATGACTATTCCTGCAATTCTTTATTGTGAAATGTAGGCTACAGTTCGAATAAAAAAAATTGCGAAACTGTCAAAATGAAAGTTCTAATAAGGGATTTGCTAATGGGCTTATATGTTGACTTGCCATTTCAAACTGCACACACATAGAAAATAGTCTGATAGTTACTAGTTTCGGCCCGAGACTTTATAATAAAATTACAAACTATTTTCCAAACTTGAAATATTTTAAAATTGAACCTCTTCAAAAAGAAATTTATAAAATTATTCATGATATGATTTTGTTAACTACCTCCCATTGGAGGTAGCCCAGAAGAACTCAGTATACTCTCCTTCATGAATTTTACAATGTTAAGTGTTTTACATAAATTTTGTTGGCTGAAAATTAAAATAAACATATGTGAATTATAAAGTAAAAAAAAAAAAACAATTAAACAGAGTGAATATGATGACTCAAAATTTGGCAAGAACGTTTCATAACTGAAATTATGTCAGTAGTAAATTTTATGTTATATTGTTATATTATATTATATTAAATATTGGCTAAAACCACACCATACACGAGCCTGGCTCTTACGGTAGTGGCCAGAAACATTTTTATTTTATAAATTTAATTTCTACTCACTTCGCTAGCTAAATAAATAAATGATGAAAAAGTGGTAGAGGAATCAACAGTTCCGGAATATATTGACGTAAATACATTTTTGTTATTCAGCCAATTTAAGAAATTAATTTCTTATCAAAGTATCAAAGACAGCTATGATAATACCTCTATACTATGATGGAATACCCAAGATATTATTATTATGCTGCAAGCGTTATAAAAGTACAGTTGAAGAGGCGAGACCTGGCATGTGAGCTGTGCGCATGTGAGAGGGGAAAGGATAAGCTATCAGAAAGAGAGTTTGTTTGATTTACTATTATACGAATCTATCTGCACGGAAGTTCATCTGAGCTTAAACCTATCTTCCCCCACCACACATATTGGTGATACTGCCGCGGCACATGATAAGGTCACAGGACAAGTGTGGCCTCCTCTATTATGTATGTCCGTAAATTCCAAAGTAGGCCTATTTGCCCAAAGTACCAGGGAGATACATTTTTAACTCCTATCACTCTCTATAGACACCTGTTTCTTTATTTTTTTTTAATACTTTTGTTACTAATTTCGTCGTGTGTATCTGTACTTGTTTATCCCTTCATAACTGAGTCGTTTAATTTGATATACATTTTATCTTACAAGTTTTCCTGAACTTTTCTAGCATCTTCATTTATGACTTGAGGAATATCGAATGAAAAATACGCTAAATCCGTTCGTGAAGTTCCCTTTTAAATGAACTTTCCATATATACATCTTGATTACACAACTTTTAACACTATATCACTTCGGAAAACGTGTTAAGCGTCTTTCTCGTGTTAAATTTTATATTACACACAACACAATTTCAGAACACACACTCTTTGACTCCACATTACACTACACAAACACACCCCCACAGAAAACACAAACAAAAGGCGCCAAGACCAGCAACAACCAGTTCTGAAGATGAACGATAAGAGGCTGAAACATGTTAACGAGGTAATGTAAAATTTAACACGAGAAAGACACATAATACGTTTTTCGAAGGAATTTCCATATTTTGATAGCGCTATGAAGTTTGTTTACTGTAAAAAGTACTTCTTTCGTGTCTATATGGGCCTCAAAATACATCGTTTGATTAAAAGGGCACTGATTAATTATGAAATTCTGCTCTCTTCTGAAACGAAGTTTAGTATGAACCGAGTGCATTTTGATTTACTGCATCTCATATTGTAATTTCTTCTAATGAAAAACTTATTCTTGAATGCACTATATTAGTTTCAGAGTCTCTTTCGTTTTTTTAAATGTCCAGCATTCTGAGCAGAAGAATATTTGATGAGGCATTTATGGGACACTCTGTATAATCACTTACCTCTTTGTCCGAGAGGTCAATTGGATGTTCATTAAGAAGAAAGGAAGATGAGAGAAAAAAGAATCACGAGGTCCAGCAGATCCTCCATGAAATTTATGTCGTGTGTATTAGTTTTCTTTCATGGTGCGCATGCTCCGTGGAAGCGGAGTACGGTCATAAGTATGCAGCATGGAGAGTCGGAGTTAAAAGGCGAGAAATTGATTATAAATTACAGCTTGAACGAGGCACGAACTTCAGTGAGGCTCCCTATGCTTCACTTGGTTGCATCTCAGTAGCAATAAAAAAATTTGGCGTCGCGTTGACTACAAAGCATCGCCAACGCGAGAGAATTAATCGTTCCAAGAGATTCTTGGCACCATTGTCAGCTGATGTCGGCAGGAGAAATGAACTTTCCGAGAGGCCCACGACAGTTTTCGCTGCACGATTTGGTTCGTGGACAGTGCCTGAATTTCATCGATATCAACCTGTTAATCATTTGAGATTTTAAGCAACCTATCCTAGTTAAATTGTGCTGGTTTTGTTGTGAAAATTTCAAGTATGTGTTGAAGTGAATTGCAAAACTATACGGATTTCAAATTCAAGGAAAATCCTTCCATATTTAGACCTTGTGATGAAATAAACTTCCTCACACATTTGGAATTAATATTAGTTTCGTGGTCAGGATTTTTTTTGTAGATTATTGCCACTATCCTGAGAAAAATTAATCCATACTCTATCATCTACAAGATCTCATCAGAACAATTTACTCATTATACCCTACCACAAGACATCTTTATATTCTTCATCTTATAGAGTTTCAGTTGCTAGAAATTGGAACTCGCTACCGAGTGATGTAAGGGGTTGTTGGACAATAACTTCATTTAGGTCAAAATTACATAAATTCTTACTTAACAAATTAATTGCTGATTAATATTTATTACATATTATAATGAAACTAACATCTGTCCATTCCTATTATTATCATTAATTTTTCTAAATAGATTTACAAAACCTCTAATGGCAATTACATTAATATTCTCAATATATAAATATATTTTAGATTTATATATATATTTTTTTCTCTCTGCAACATAGTTCTAGTAAGATTATATTAAATTAATTTTCATCATTTTACTAGCTATCTCAAACCTCAAATTAATTATAATTGATTGAATTAAATTAGCCCATAAATTAAGTTACTACTTTACCTTATAGGTTTATCTAAATTTAAATAAATATGTAGTCTACTAGTCGTTAACTTAACTGAAGAATATTGCTGGAGAACCTTTTAAGTGGTAGTGTAAATATTCGTAATTTAAATATGTAGTGTATTGATTAAGCCTGGTTGAGTGGAAGATAAGACCTTATGGCCTTAACTCTGCCAGCGAAAATAAAACATTATTATTATTATTATTATTATTATTATTGTTATTATTATTATTATTATCATCATCATCATCATCATCATCATCATCATCATATTCCACCTTCCTCAAATCCATTTTTATATTATTATCCACCCATCTACGTCTGGATCTCCCCAAAGGTCTTTTTCCCTCCGGCCTCTCAACTAACACTCTATATGCATTTCTCAATTCGCCCATACGTGCTACATGCCCTACTCATCTGGGTGTAATGTTCCTAATTATGTCAAGTGAAGAAAATAATGCGTGCATTTCTGCGTTGTGTAACTTTCTACATTCTTCTGTAACTTCATCCCTTAGCCCCAAATACTTTTATCCTCGAACACTATTAACCTCCACTCCTCTCTCAAAGTGGAAGTCCAAGTTTCACAACCATACAGAACAACTGGTAATATAGGCCTAACTGTTTTATGAATTATAACTTCCAGGTTTTTTCAGAGCAGGCTGGATGACAAAAGCTCCTCAACCGAATAATGCATTTCCCATATTTATTCTGCTTTTAATTTCCTCCCAACTGTCATTTGTATTTGTTACTATTGCTCTAAGCTATTTGAGTTTTTCCACCTCTTCAAAGGATAAATTTGAAATTTTTATATTTCCATTTCGTGCAATATTCTGGTCACGAGACATAATCATATACTTTGCCTTTTCGGGATTTACTTCCAAACCTGTCTCTTTACTTGTTTCAAGTAAAATTCCAGTGTTTTCCCTAATAATTTGTGGATTATTTCCTAACATATCCACGTCATCCGCATAGACAAGCAGCTGATGTAACCCGTTCAATTCCAAACCCTCTCTGGTATCCTGGATTGTACAGTGGAAAAACAAGACTTCCCTTCACATTTTGAACTTCTTATTGGTTCCATATTCAGGACTTCTTGGTCATTTAATGTGTGTGACAATAAGTCCTTAATGAATATTTCTAATTATGTTCTGGTTCTAAATGGTACAGTATGTGCCACGTTAAAAAAACCCCTCATACAAAAAAAAAGACTGTCTTTATTATAACATCATCAGTGTTTGCTTGACAACGGGAGTAAGGCACACACGTGTAGTGGTCTTGCTCCTACGGAGTTGCCACTTCTTTGTGCCATATCTTATCCTTTGCAAAGGTAGGACATCCTTTTTTCTGGGTCTTTAAATTTCCCATTAAAAAGGACAATTCTTAATGCAGAGCGTCCACCGCTGTGGAGTAACGGTTAACATACCTGACCGTGAAACGAGCGGGCTCAGGTTCAAATCCTGGTCGGGATTTTTTTCCGGGGTTTTTTCCTCAACTCATTAAGAACAAATGTTGAGTAACTTTCGGCGCTGGACCGTGGACTCATTTCGCTGACATTATTACTTTCATCTCATTCAGGCGTTAGATAACCTTAGAAGTTGATAAAGCGTTGTAAAATAACCAATTGAAAAATAATGTAGAGCATATCTCTAGTGCTGGAAAGCTGAACTTCATGAAAATGTAGACTACTCTCCTTTTGGCTATTATGTGTTGCACTAGAGTTTCTTTGAGAGATTTGTTGATTTGTGTCTGTGATGTTTTATACCCATGTTAGTTAATTTTATGGAGTGGTTCTCATTTATCTTTTTGCAGACAAATATATCTACCTTTCCTTGCACAAAAATTGACAAACATAGCCTCTTCAAGTGGGGAGCTTCTTGATAAGATTCAGATGCAAGGTAGAGTTTCGTATTTGGTCAAAAGTTCCGT
Organism: Periplaneta americana; assembly: GCF_040183065.1. Classification (NCBI taxonomy): domain Eukaryota; kingdom Metazoa; phylum Arthropoda; class Insecta; order Blattodea; family Blattidae; genus Periplaneta; species Periplaneta americana. Next base: position 148,198,539 of record NC_091119.1, on the reverse strand, counting down.
CCGGTTTATTTATTACGCCAATTAGTGATGAAGTGTTTTACGATTATGCGAGCTTACTGCGGAATTACATTCCCCGCATCTGCCGCTGGTAATGATAATAAATCAAGCAAGAATCTGGCACATTTCCGAGCACTCTGCTGATTCAAGTTGGATGTTATGTTTATTGCATTGTTTGCCTCAACATTGTTTTGATGTTTGACGTCAGACAAGGATGGTGGAAAGGAATTGTGTCATATATTTGTTAGTTGTTTAAAAATATACAATTGCCTTGTTGATAAAGACGCGTAGCTTCCCCAGGAGTGCCATACATCCCAGAAGTATCCTAGCGAACATACCTGTCAGCCGTAAGGTTGGAGTAATTAAAATTTGAACAAAACCACAACCATTCTTCATTCGCTGAATATAGACCCTAATTTCGATTTTAAACATAACAATTTTAGTAATTGTTAGGCCTATATAGTATTTAAAATATCTTAAATAGTGGTGACAAATGCCAAAACTTGCCAGCTTATTGATATAGAACCTGCTGATCGAAATATAATTAGAGGAGGAGGCTCAAAAGTTACTCAATTGTTGGATCTGAAAATAGAAATACAATGTATTTATAACGTCCATGTTAGATCATGAGATTTTCTGTCATGCAGTTATACGAGGCTGGATTATTTAAGTTTCATACCGTGTTAATCTTCTCGCAAAACTTATTTGGCCTGAGCCGAGTAGACAGGTAAGCTTATCTTGCAGTAAATGTTTATTTTTATTAAGTTTGCCGTGTGCTAACCCTTAAATTCGCGAAGTATCCTATAGGATACGAAGGTTAATAGGCTGTATGCTATAATTTTAATAGAACAATAGAAAAAAATTGGTAGAAAAATTAAAATTTCACAATACCATAATATTACAGAACATATAAAATATGGACATTGCGACAGTTGTTTTCTTTACAGTCCGACACGGTTTAATAAACTAGTGTGAGAAATGAAGTTTTTCCAATTTAAGGGTTAACTTTCTTAGCCTTAGCGTATATTGTGGGGTACATTAAAATTTTCTTGAAACTAGTTGAGGATGTTTAGAAGAGACGGCAGCACCACCTAAATATGTATGTATTATTTATTCACACTGCAAATGGGTATATACCAGGTGGCAATGGTAACTAATTACACTCAATAATGACAATAATAAACACAATTAATAATAAATTAATAACACTAATAATAATAATTAATAATAATAATAATAATTGATAATAATATATTATATTATGTTATTAATTTAAGCAAATTAATTAATTTACATACCAGCCACACCCGCTCCAAGATTGCTGTTTCTGAAAAGAATGATATGGAACGTATGCATGTAGCTTAGACACTGGATAGTTGATAATATTTAAAAACTAAATAAATATTATATTAAATGGGTTAAATAAAACATTATTCTGTTTGATGGCATAATCAGATTCGTGCCTTTAAATTCGTACATATTACTAAAATTGAGATATACATTGTGTCTCCTTTGGAAGACGTCAAGCTTCTAGATTTTGAAGTAAAAATTGTTATTTTGTATCACATGTCATAAAATAAAACTGAATATTCAATCTGAGTTAATATAATTAATTTACAGTAAATTGGGTCCCAAGGTCTCCTATAGGATACATCAATTTTGAATTACTTTCACTACTTATTTTGTCCTAATTTTTCCATCAATACACAGTCCATTTGCAACACTATATTAAAATTTCATAGATTTGTGAATCCCAAAATTTTCCACAGGACTGAGGAGGATAATGGGTCTAGAATTTTACATACGAGGTTGTCATGCTGGGCTCGTGATCCCTCAGACACCTGTTCCAGTAAAGTTTGCAAGAGACCAACGCTAAGAGCTATGTAAAAAAGAGCGACAACGCTGCATAACTACTGAACGTCAGCCCTGAAATCGCGCCATTTGAGGAAGTGAGGAGCGGGGGGACATGACTCAGCAAGCACAGTACAGTCTACCGGGTTCCATGCCGCATTCCTGCCGCGGTTTCAGAGCTGGCGTTCAGACTTCAACAGGCACACAGGCCTATGATTTATAATGTTTTGGGTTAGCTACGAGTCTGGAAAGTGATGTGAGGCCATCTAAGGTTGGCGAGAACGTAACATCATAGGCAGGACAGTTGATCGGTATCATAGTTTCCTTAAGGGTGAACAGACGCGAAATTGTGACAAAAATGAAAATTGTTTTATTGCTTTAATAAATAACACATACTTTTCTGTATTAAATACTGAACTTTTTTATTTGTTTGAAGGACCTAAGTGGTTTTTAAAATTTAGATATCGCAGCGCGGCGCAATGTGCCGCTCCCCCTTTCAGTAGCCATTTTGGAGTTTCTGTGTTATAGAAATTTTCTTGGAATTTAGACAGCCAAACTATCTGACCAGTGCTAGGAAGGCTGTGGCTTACTACTTCCTTAAGGATACGGAGAACATTGAGTGCACTGTATAAGGTGATAGATGAATAGTAGGTATGCCTACTATAGCTTTAAACATCATTTTCCATAACTTACATCTTTCAATGCTTATGTATCTTTTTCTCTGCAACCATTGGGAGTAAAAAGTTTTACACACAAGCTTAAAACTGTAATAAGTTATCTATAATTCCTTGCAACAAAATTTTGATTTGTTAATATTTGTGAATTTTATACATTACAAAATAAATGAATAAATAAATAAATAAATAAATAAATAAATAAATAAATAAATAAATAAATAAATAAATAAATAAATAGTTTCATGCCTAATATATTTTTAAAAATAATATAAAGCCTAAATAAAATATTTGGTTGGAGAAAAATATTACTTTAGTTATTGGTAACACATGTGCAAATTTTTAGGTTTATTGATTTAGAAAATTTTTAGAGAAAAAGTACATAATTTTTTTTATTTTTTTTAGACAAAATTTAAAAAATGAAAACTATTATTCATAAAAATTCTAAAAAAAATTGAAGGTAAAGAAAACCCTGTTTTAAACTAATATTTCAAATTTCAAGGTGAAAGTAATAGGCAATACAGTAACGATGTTATTTCTTATTCGTCCCCCCTTAAGTGTAATCTTCAGAATGTACAGCAGTGGCAAAAAAAAAAAACCCGGACCGACCCTTGTAGCTGATTCAAAAGAATCCTGTGCTGTGTATTGTGTCAAACTGTGGTAATTTCAATATGAATAGTGTAGCCAGAGGTAGGCCTTTGTACTGTTATTTAATGTAAAAATACGCAGTTATCTTCGCCGAATAGAGGTAGAAATGTGGTATTGATGCAAGATTAAAATAAAACACTCAAAGTTTTTTCGTCTGTAAGTTTGAGGCACTGAAGGAAATAAAAGACGATAAGAATCGAACAAATTCAATAAATTTCATTGTTACAATTAATTATACAAGATAGATGTGTTTTGTGACTAGCAAAATTTGAATCTGTGACTCTGAAATCAGCTACAAGGGTCGGTCCGGTTTTTTTTTTGCCACTACTGTATATTATAGGTTAATGTTTTATTTTTCTAGGGTTATTTGAACGCAGCAGACCTGATAGGCTATCTTTATCAATGGATAAAACCAAGAAAAATCTGATCAAATATGCCCTTAAAATCCCAAAGCCTTTGTTCGTCTTTCAATTCGCGAATTACGCGTACATTGACAAGTTTAACTACCAGGTCACCGTGGAAGACTGCAGACGTAGAAGATGTGCTTGTAGAGCAGTCTGCTCTGGAAATGAAGACGTGCCTTGTAATAGCCTCCGCGTTGATCCTTGACGCTAGTCTTCAATCCATTCTGTTAATTTCCTGACGATGACACGATGAAATACGATCAGTGGTTGCTTATGCTATCAGAAACTAATGGGCCCATGGGCTTCGTTAATACTTGTAGTGGCGGCCTGCAGCCAGTGTCTTGTTATAACTGTTTTTTATGTGTTAAACTTTTTGTATATTAATTTCTGTCACTTTTTATTGTAAGTGGGTATAAAATATGCCCTCGCATTGCGTTTATCTCGACCGTTATATCTTGTTCGCTAGAGAAGCGGCGTGAATATGGAATCTCCTCATTACAGCCCACGTGTATATTATGTCGTTTGATATATGTGTAGTAGATAAACGAATATGGAGCCGCTTTTGAAAGGGCCACAGATAGTTATGTAGTTATGTAATTAGAGCAACTTTGAAATTAGCTAAATGTTTCCTGACACATTAGATGAGCAGAGAGAGACTGTAAAAACGCTGCAAGAACAGTTAAATAATTTATAATACCGCATTGCATATGTTGCTTAATTATCTGTCCGCAAACCGTGAACAACCGGATTCAGTAGACGAGACGCAGTGGGAAGTTGTTTTAAAGGCGCTCTGCCTTCTAATTTTATTCCGGGGAGAGTTAAATCATGTAGCCAGAGTAACATCCTGTAACATCACTAAACATAAATGGGATAAACAGATCCTTTATCTGCATCGAGAAGATGGAATTCCCGAATTGCCTCAAAGATCGAAGAAGATTTATGGGGGGGGGGGGGGAGAAAAACTGCGGGCAATTCATGGATTGAAGAAGAACAAAAAATATAACATCACCTTAAGGAACTTTTTACGGACAGTTTACTCTGAGCAATTATCAACAGTAATCTCACTAGAGGTTTTCATTTATCTAGAGGAAATCAAAACTCGAGTGGGATTTAATTGACTATTACACGATTAGAAGAAAGTATATTAAGATTAGAAGTAACGAAGTACTCCAATACAATAAAATATTGACTTACGAATATACAACTGTCTTCAAATGTATTATTATACCATCTCTAAATTACAAATATTACGCTAGATGGCAGTAGTGTGTTATGTTTTGTAGGGCTCTGAGTTCTGCAGTCACAAACAAATGCTAGGGACGCGATAAAATTAAACAAATGCTAGGGACGCGATAAAATTGTGCGATAAGCAGCCATTATTGGTTGAAAGACGCCCTTTCATACCGTTTTATTGGTCAAAAGTAGTATGACGTAGTAAAAGTGTAATAGTGAAGGAAAATGGAACCACTAACATATGGAAAAACTATTCGATATTAAAATCTATACTAAACATCAAACATCGAACTGGTGTATCCAAGTACAGATAATTGTTTGTCTTGTTAAACGTAAATCAGAGGCGTATAAATTAATCTATATTGAAATTAAAATCTGTATTGAAATGAACGCCATTTCGATACAGGTAGAACACAGCAAATAAGTAAAGTTTCGTATCGGAGTAGAAAAACACCATTACTTCATTCATAACTCAGTATTTGTTCAGCATAGAAATATCACTGTTTTTATGTTAATTTTTTTTTTTGTCTAATAACAGAGCCCTTAAGTTGTCGCTGTTCCCGACTCCATGAGCGAATCATAGATGTCACTAGTGCTGAGAAGCATAGACCACTTAGTTCGTCAGAGACTATACAGAGTGCGCCACACGCGGTGGTTCTACATTACACCCGTAATGAATGATGATGGTTTGTTGGGATGTCACATGGGAATAAGAGTATCCTGAGGAAACGTGTATTGCATGGATCACTGGCTTGCCCAACACAAGTTATAAAATCAAGACAAAGCTGGATTTGAACCCGGGCCCTTGGTTTCTAAGCCTAACGATCTAGCACCGAGCCTAATGTTAGTTACTCTGTAATAAATCTATATATGGAAATTTAAAATGAGCACAATTTTTAATAATTGAAGACCTGCCCGGAATAAGAATGTTTCAGGAGAAAGAAAAATAATTTCAGGGCCATATTTCATTAGGCCTATATTTAGGCCTACTATTACTATTATTACTGTTATGACTAAACAAGGATACAAGTTTTTTCAATTATTGAACCCTATAATTTATTGTTATAAATAAATGTTTTAAATTACTTTTTCCACGTATATAACATGTTTCAACTTGATGTTACAGACTTCTTCCGGGAAGGCCTTCAGTTAGTCAAATTAATTTCACTTGCATAACGAATAATTATTGTGATATTATGTTTACATGAATACATTATTATATTTCAATTAGCAAACTTATTTTGCTTCATACAATATCTAAAATGAAGTTAAAGAAAAAAAAAACGATCAACATTTAATTTCATTTTTTTAAAACCACTTGTAGTAGAAACGGTAAAGTGAGCGAGTCGAAAAGGAGAGCGCAAAGAGTTTATGGAGTTTGCTCTGATAAGAAAATACAGATGACGAAATATAGCAATATTATAATGGTGTAATGGCTCCATATACTGGATAGCTTCATAATTCATATCCATTAGAAAAATGTCACCTTAAGGATTGGGCGAAGGTAGAACTATGTCATTTTCTGAGAAGCTTGTTCTCCAACAATACATGTTTCCAAGAAGTCGTAAACTTTTCTCCCCTACCGATTCCATCTTTTATGTCACTTAACGAAGATGTTTGAACATTATAATCCTCAGTGCTCAAGTCACTTCGAGGTTTAGCAGCGAAAGAAAGGGCATGAGGGAAGTATTAAAAGCAAGTCTCCAGGTCCCGTTACTGTTGTCGCTTGTACGCTCAAGTCACGCGTACTTTGAAGCCTCTAATCCCTTCTCACACCCCTCTTTTTGAGACAATACACAGACGGTTTATCCCGATCTCTGAAAGAAAGTAGAGACAATCCTTCTGAAATAAGTTATTTTAAGTTTGCTCCAATCACTTTAGTAGCAGTAGAAAGATCTTTTTCCACCATGAAAAACGTTCTCTCTGACAGACGCCTCACTATGGCAGTTAACCAAGGAAAGTGAGCACCGTATGGGATAGTTTATTAAGTATTTGTCTATTTTTTGTCTGTTTCCATGAATAATAAATGCCTATTCACTGCCTATTTTTACTATTTTAGTGCCTATATGCCTGCCTATTTTAACCAAAATGAATGCCTAAACATCCGGGCTCTAGTCATTACAATAATGGAAAAGAATAGTACAGTATTTCCAAGTATAAAGACGACAGGTGAAGTCCAATAGTTATCAAGATATGAGGCAACACAAAAAATGGGAATATCCGAGTAGTGATATATAAGAGAGATAAGTTCTTGTAAATATTGTTCTGTTTGTATAATTACTTAATTAGGTAACTCTGTTTTCTTTCATAGTATATCTTATGCTTTGTGCGACTACCATGAAGTGGCCTCAGCACGACGCAGCTTCTTCGCTGAAGACTGCAGTACAGGATGAAGCCTAGAAACATCAGTGCTGAAGCAGAAGTCAATCCATGAACTTCTCACATGATTTCAAGCTTGTTATTTTGGTAGCAGTAGCCTATAATCTCACTTATATAATACAATAATACAGAACATATAATAATACGTAGAGTGACCAGACGTCCTCTTTTATCCGGACACGTTCTCCTTGTTATGCCTTTGTCCGGGGTCCGGGAGGATTTTATTAAAAATCAAGAAATGTCCTCTTTTCCGTACCTTGTATGCCTGATATTTTGAAATTATCTGATTTGACGCCTTTTTCAAGTAACTTGCCTTTAGGTGGCAGCAGCATCGACGGAATATACTCTTTGCTCCCCCTTGTTATGGTCCTTGCTCACAGGTATATAGTAAATCGAGAGATCGAGATGCAAATGTAAATCTAAATAGATATTTTGTGTCTTATTTAATAAAATTATAGCTCCCTTCACTTTCATAATATGTAACTGACTAAAATGATTATTATTAAGTGTTTTCATAATTATTAATTTGTAATAAAATAGATATTAACATACCTTTAAGTATGATATAAGCCTAAATCTGTACTGTAAATATTTTGTAATAAAATAGATATTGACGTAATTTGAAGTACAATGTACGCCTAAGCCTAAATCTAAGTACATATTTTCTGTCCTCTTTTTTCGAACAATATCCTCCTTTTTGAAGCTTTGTGTCCTGTTTTTTATCGATGTGAATCTGGTCACCCTAATAATACAGAACATATAATACATCAGACTACAGATTATAATTGCAATAGAAATAGAAATAAAATAATATATCAATATAAAAAAGAGGATACAATAATATTAATAAAATTTAAGGACCGAATGAGCAGCACTCGTGTTCGGTCGTATATACTGTATATTATTAATATAAGAAGAATATATAAATAAAATAAAAAATAGGAATTAAAAGTAAAATTACAGCTGCAATGAAATTACATAATATAATAATAACATCACTTGTAATTCAATATTACAGAACATTACAGTGTAGGGTGTTTATTTATTTGTCTATGTAACGTTCAGACCTGTTTTCGGACAGTTGACTAAACAACAACAACAACAACAAGGGAAACGACCCAATTACAGCAGACAGTACGAAATTATAATTACTTATGCCATAAAATAAAATAAAATAGAAATAATACAGCACGCTTGCTAATACGGTTAATTCTTGCACAGACAGGTGCCGGATTAGCGAGAGTCTCGGATTATTGGGAGTGTTTAAAATGTCATCAAATATAATGTTAAGACCTGCGCCAACCACTCCACTTTCACTTCTGAATAGAAACTAGAACGTTCTACACGTGACCGGCGCTTGTATAGACCTATAAGTGTATAAGTACCTAATAGATAAATACGGTCTTACTAATAAAAACTCTATATACAGACTTTAATTGTCTTATACTTATACAATGAGTAGCTCGTTTATAAGTCGTGTGTAAATTCCTTACTAATAATCACTACATACGTCGTGTATAACAGTATAACTGTTACACAGCTACGTCATAGTTTCGTCATTACTTCATCACGAAAGGTAATAGAATATCTGAGGTTTTCTACTGCATCCGGTAGAGCGCTCTAGTGTTCCGTGTTAAGTATCGATAGTGCAACTGGCTCTGATCGATCGCCACTCTATATTTTGGTCAAAGAATACAAGCTACAGCAATATTATTCTAATTATTCTGTTCTCTTTGGTTTGTTCTTCTATGGTTACAAGGCAACCATCATCATAAAATGACAGTCGATATGAACAGCTGTTAGAGGGGCGGCCATTTTTTCTCTATATACAACGCTTAAGGGGAGAGGATGGTGTTTTTTTGGTGAAAAATGAGTAAATTCTCAAAAAAAAAAAAAATTCTTTAAAATACTCTCTGATATGTGTGGAATGCATAGCATATTTTGAGGGTATTTGTGCCCTTATCGGATATTGAGTCGCCATTTTTAAACTTCCTGCGTTATGGATTTTAAATCACTCGCCCACTTTTAATGTTGTTTCCGGTAAATTAAATTTTCAAAAATTTTTTTTTTCCTTAAATACTCTTTGATATGTGTGGAATGCATTGCATAACATTTTGTGGGTATTTGTGCCCTTATCGGATGTTGAGACGTCATTTTTAAACTTCCTGCGCTATGGATTTTTAAATCACACGCCCACTTTTATCGGTTTCCAGTAACTTCATTTTTTTTTTTTTTGCTACATTGCCAGACAAAAATGGATATAATTTCTGAACTATTAAAGATACATGCATGAAATTTAGAACACACATTCTTTAGACTATTAGGAAACGTTTCTCTGTAACAAAATTTTGTTAATTGAATTCATTTAAAAAATACGTCCATTTGTTTGCAAGAAAGGAAATCAGAAAATTGTTATTAAATTTTAATTGTTTATTTTACAAACGTAGGGACTAATATCAAAATTCTGTTACAGACAGTTTGTAGAACATGCTTTTGCAAATACATTGCAAAACAATTTTGAATTTGTCTTTAAAAACGATTTAGATAAATCGGTTTTAGTACAATCCTGTATTGAGTATATTTTTGTTTTCAAATTTGGGCCCCCAAATAATTTTTTTTTCGAAATATTTATATTTGGTTGAGTTCCTACACCTATGAGCTCTCTACATACAAAAATTAATATTTTACCCAAATAGGAAAAAAGTTTAAAAAAATACCATCCCCTCCCCTTAAACAAGGAATTTCGTGTATATTACTACTGCAAAGAAATTCCCATTGTATAGTTACAGACTGTTTATACATCCATTGCTTATGCATGGTTTATTAGTGAAGTTTTCTGTCTCAACTCTGCATAAGTCTCGTATAAAAACTAGGCCTACACACTGTTTATTAGTAAGACCGTTTGAGTGTAACATTGGCACCGGTGCAAATTTCTCAGAAAACTGTTACAGTAGAAGTGATAGGAAGTACACTAAGGAGGCCGTATTAGCGAGAGTCTAGTGTATGTATAAATAATAATAGATGTGTACATATTAGATCCATGCAGTGATGTAACATGTTAAGAATAAGTTATCAAGACATTTTTCTTTCGAGTGTGGCTCTGTCTGGACATCCCACTAACGCTTTCGGCTATTAATAGAATTCAATGTTGTATCTGTTGATCTCCGCTCGTGTTGAATAGCGAGCCTTATCAGTGTCCATCGTCCATGTTATCAGTCTTGATTTGTTTATCACTAAAAGGCGACACTTGAGTAAATGTATCTCCACCCAATTTAAGCTAACAAAAAAGTTACGTTTCTAAAAGTTTGGTGACCTTACAAAATGTAACCGAGAACAATGTTATTAGTGTGATTATACACAGCTAAATAAGGTCAGTTTAATTATTGCGTCCTACTTGAAGCTATAAAGCTGTGATCTGTAGGTCCGTAATTATTTAACAGTAATTATAGGCGCGTTTGTATCTCAGAAAACCAGCCAGACGTAAGGCCAGTTAGTACAAAACATGATGTGCGATTGGTTCATGCAAATGAGACAAGATGTACGCGAGCAAGTGGCGGATTTCGATACTTTGTATTGTCGGTTCTCGAGGAAGGAAAAAAAAAGGCACAACAAAGCATTGAAGCGGCTTGTGAGAAGGGTAATGAGGTTGAATTATCCGGGTTGTACACAGATCATGTGTAATTCATGGAGATAATAACTTCGTTCCATCATTGTGAAATGCTATTGGACTCTTATCTTCATCTCTCTCATTTATGTAAGCATCTTTTAGTCCCAATAATATGTTTATTAAGGGGCATTAGACCTGAGTTTTTAAATGTTCATAATTTTGATCCGATTTCTTTCATTTTGTGTTTGTTAGATGCATTATTTATTGTTATCCAAATATTGAAACCCTATTGTACCTTTGGTATATTAGGGTTGTAGTTTGTTACATGTGAAATACATTATGTAGAGATAATACACAATTTCAAATAATTAATAGTAGGTCTGAGTCATAGTTACAATATAAATACACTAATTAAGAGACAGCAAACAATATTAAATACGTTATGCAATAATTACTTTCAGTTAAAACAAAATGAAATAAAATTATTAATTATAATCGAAGGTGTAGAGAAATTGCGGGAATATTACATTAATTTGTGATTTTATACATAATTTTAAGTAATAGTAATGAGATAATGCACAAAATTGGCTTAGTTACAAATTAAACACCTATTATATAGGTGGTTTGCGATAGTAAAGAAATAAAAACAAAATTACTTACGGTTACAAACTATATACCTGTCATCAAATACTGAACAATAGTAAAATCTATAATACAAACATAGTTATTGTTATTATTACTATTATTATGTCCCAAAGAGAGACACCTTGTTTTAGATAGTGCATTAGGATTTTATATCATCATTAATTTACATACAATTAATAGCTACAGTCTTGCGTGGATGTGGTGTATAAACTCTGTGAATTGTTTGTAACAACATTTTTTCCTAAGAAAATGGTAAAGGGGTGTGCAGTAATTTAAATTGCAGTCCGAGATATGATATCTTAAAAAGTGTCTTTTTCTTTCGAACACTGAACAGTGAAAAATCAAATGTTCAACAGTCTGATACTCTTTGCATATGCACAGAGATTCTTCTGCACTTTTGATCCTAAATCTTTCAAAGTAGGAAACGAATTTTCCATGGCCGGTCATAAATTGAGTGAAAAAGAAGTCGGTTGAGAACTGACTGCAACATAGTCTGTCTTGTACATTGGGAAAGAATAATTTCTTGGCCACAGAGCCTTTAACACTAGAGTTCCAGTATGTATTCCACTTGAGTGTAGTTGTGTGCTTGATCTTCTGCTTAATGTACGAAATAGGACAGGTGGATGCATTAAGGGTAGCAATATGTACGTGAATATTTTTTTTGTATTAAAAATTACGTGGAGGTTTTTGAATCCAGTGATTAGGCCCTATGTAGTTTTCTTTTATTTTTCTGTGCTATTGAAATGGAATGTTCTAACATAACACAGGTAAGCCAAGACATTTACTTTTTACTCCAAATTAAATTTCCTAAAAGTTGCAATTTTTCCACACATTATTTCTGCAGTGCTTGGGAAAAGTGACATAAGTCAGTTTCCACAAACCTTTTTTGATAATTTATTGACAACTTACACTGGTTTATGTCGATTTGATTTTTTTCTGTATGAATTATTGTAATGGGAGAAATACTTATGTATTTTTTCCAAGCGATCAGATGTTCCGTAAGTTGTTAATAAATTATCAAAGAAGGTTTGTGGCAACTGACTTATGTCACTTTTCCCGAGCATTGCAGATTTCATAACTCAACAACCTTTAGAGATAGAATGCTGAAATTTTGCACACTGAGTTCACATCAATTTATGCAAAAAGTAGACTAAAATAATGCCCGTATCTTTGGAAACAAAAAAATTAGGTCATGAAACATGATTAAATTGTAATATTCTTTTTATACAGAACACATAAAAAATTAATTCTATTAAAATTAACAACTCTACATGTCTGAGAGTAGTCCACGTTTTAGAAATAAGTGTGTCTTACATACAGTAAAAAAGTTAAAAATGTCACATGAACCCTAACAATGTTATGGTTACCAAATGATAGAACTGCATAAAATTTATTTTTCGTACTCTCATAAAACAGGCTTTTAAAAAATTATTATTAGTAACTGTTTATACTTTCATCAGTTATTTAAGTTCTAATACGTCTTGTTGTGGTACATTGTAATTTCTGTCGACTTGTGAGTTGATTTTCTTGTAAAATTTTTAGAAATTTAGAGCCTGGATTTTCTGATATTATTTGTGGTCGTTCATGTACGTATGCCATTAGGAATAAGGTGTGTGCAAATTTTCAGCTCAATCGGACTGCTAGGTTCGAAGTTAATTTTATTTTAATTATACAAATTAGTGATATAATCAAAATGTCCCAGGCACATTTACATTTAAATACAGCAAGTTCCTATTTTGCTTTTAGACCCTAATTCACGGGAAATATTTTGACGTTGAGAAATTTATAATATCTAGGTTAGATTACGTACCGTATGTTTCTTTTAATCGTGCATTTATTTATTCATACAGTATTTTATATACCTCAATAACCCTTATTTTTTATTCGAATAGAGCGCAAACAATCTGAAATCGTACATACGCGTTGAGCACAAACAATTTGACACATTTTCCTTCCCATGCTCTACAGACTTAGAACTGACATTGATTGTCCAGGTATGGTTAAAAATGTTGTTCAAAATTATGTTGCTGGTATGGTTAAAAATGTTAGTTAAAATTAAAATCATGCAACTGTTTTGATTAAAAGGATTTGTAGTGATAGGCTGCTCGTTTTACATAATCTAATCGAGAAATTACTCGTGTCTTATATTTTAATAATGCAACTGTAAAAATATCTCGTTTTTTAATATTTCATCAAGGGTTTTTGTTTTGGTGATTGCAGCTTCTTATGTTTCAACTCTGCATCCTATTCACTTCACATTGAAAACATGACCTTATTGGATTGTATTGAAACAGTGTCCTCCTTTACTCTTTGTAACAATCGACATTTGCGTACAAGGATAGTACCAACGTAAGTTCAACAAACTGCTATCACAACGTGCTAACAGTTAACACTCTGGGTCTATGGAATGGGGAAAGGTAGGCATTTGTGCTCTTCTCGTAGAATCATTTCTACTGTTGTTTGTGCTCAACTAGAATGACATCGATGTAAGCGCAGATAGTGATTTCTGACCATTGTGCTCAACTTGTACTGCGTGACTGGCTAGAGGTCTGAACTCTCGGTCACCGCAGAGGCCTAGAGTAAGAGGAAGGATGAATTGTATGCATTTGAGTGGCCCATATAATATACAGGGTGATTCACGAAAATTTACCGTCACTTACAGAGCTTATTTCCGAAGACATTCTGAGCAAAAATGTCATATAAACATTTGTCCTAATCTCAATATTCTTAAAGTTACACTAATTTGAAGTTGTTAGTAAAATACCTTTTTTCTTTAGTTTTAAGGGTAAAAGAATATTAAAAATAGAGAATGAACTATTCAGAAGTATAATTTCTTTAATTGGCTAGTGTTCTGAAGCTATAAATGTGTTGTCACTTGAATAATTTCGAGGGAAAAATTGTTCCAGTGCTGGGTATCGAACCTGGGACCTTTGGTTTAACGTATCAACGCTCCACCAACTCAGCTACCCGGGAACTCTACCAGACGTTAAACCAAAGATCCCGGGTTCGATACCCGGCACCGGAACAATTTTTCCCTCGAACTTATTCAAATCAACTTTACAGGGAGTTATACCTGAAAGCTTGATTTGCATAATACACGTCACTGTTCGTTAACAGAAAGCCACAATTTAAGCCACACGGAGTTAGTGTGCACTCAATGTTGGTTGCTTGACGGTTGTCAGCCCACTTTGAGGTCTGTGGATATAGAGGGAAAAATTGGATCGGTGTCTGGTAGAGTTCCCGGGTAGCTCAGTTGGTAGAGCGTTGGTACGAAATGTCCCGGGTTCGATACCCGGCACCGGAACAATTTTTCCCTCGAAATTATTCAAATCAACTTTACAGGGAGTTATACCTGAAAGCTTGATTTGCATGTTGTCACTTGCTTTGTACAGATTTTGTTTTTAAATTTTTAATTAAAAATGCCATCATTCGTACGCACTTACCACAAAAATTGTTACAAATCTTAAGACTTTAGGAACGTTACAGTTTAATTATGCATCCTAATGTACAATCTTGAAGAATTTACAAGAGTGGCATGATTTGTAACAATCGTTGTGATAAATGCTTAAGAAAAATGTAATTTTGTAGTTAAAAATCGAAAAAGAAGAAAAAAAAATCTGTACGAAGGAACTCTGGAATTCACAACACATATTTAGCTTTAGAATATTAGCTAATTAAAGAAATGATACTCCTCAATAGTTCATTCTTTATCTATAATATTCTTTTACCCTTAAAACTCAAGAATATTTGTATTTTACAAACAATTTCAAATTATTGTAACTCTAAAAATATTGAGATTAGGACAAATGTTTATATGACATTTTTTGCTCAGAATGTCTTCGGAAATAAGCTCCGTAAGGGACGGTAAATCCTCGTGAATCACCCTGTATATCTATGTGCAGAGAAAGGGACTTCTAGAAGTGACACGCGTTTCTGGTGTAATGCAGGAAGTTGGTGACTCGTGATCCGCCACTGCCTGATCACACACCTATTAGCAGCCGAGATGGGTATCGATTCACATGTAGCAGCAGGCAGGCAGGCACCTCACGCCCACTGGGCTAAGTGTACCGCTGCTCCTCATATGCAATTTACTGCCTCGAATTGGAAGACTTAGGTGAGAAAATGATATGTTTCGAATTGAAAATGAGTTTGGAATTGGATGGGGCTGTTCCCCATCTATTTTGTTTGGAGAAGTGTTCGTCCCCCGCTGCAGGACGCTGTAAAACTGTATCAGGATTTCAATTTCTTGTGTCTGTCCTGTCCTTAGAACTCATCAACCGAATCTTACACGGATAAATTGGGTTCTTGCATATTCATACAGGTTTTTTGTTTATTTATTTTGCAGTCCTGCTTCCATCGGCTTTTATGAGCTTGTCTTTAAAACCTCAGTAGAAATACCTCCTCTAGAATTTATTTGTATAGAACAAGCGTCCTCCGAAATGTTCTGCATGTCCCTTAAGGGATAGGAGTTATTTGGTACCAGGAGGCGTGGCATTGGATCCGAACGTGCTCGTCTTCCCACTACTTCGTTATATTTTGGTACTGAAGGAGTGTCTTTGAATGCCTGGAATTTATCGAAAAATAGTAAGATTGAATTCTCAAAATACTCTCACATTTGTATACCTTTTTGTCAAATCTTGATCCTAACTATATGACGTGTCACATCCCAGTTATTTAAAATTCTCTTCTACCCTTTAAATAATTTCGTTATCTTCATCATCATCAATCATGCATTGAAACTTCGCAATAGCTGACACCTTCCGGGAATTAAGAAATTACCTATAAATTATTGAGAAGTGTCCGCAGTAGGGAAAATAAATAAATATATATATAAATATTGAGAAAAGTCCACAATAGGGAAAAATAACATAAAATGAAACTACAGTATTTTGATATACGTATTATTTACAGTCCCCGTCACCGTTTTTGGCATGTGAAATAAGTAATGGGAACGTTATGTGCGAGTGTTTTACATTTGGCGCAGTCAGTCTGACAACTGTGTGTGGCAAATGGCTGATGTGACGTGTATAGGAAGTGGTACCATTCTCAACTATCTATGGATGCATATTTACTACGTATTGAGCTTCGTGACTGTATATACTAGACTGTGGTTATCCTTTGTGAAATACTGTATATTTTTGAGCACATACTAAGCTTACAGAGTCACCAAAATAAGATACTCAGTATTTCACACTCTAATAATTATTATAATTATTAGTGAGGTAATTGAAGAAACTATGTTACTTTTCTTTTCAAAATGTGTAGAACCTCTCTAGTTTTTCGTTCCAAATTTTTGAGCTTCTGTATCGTGACATAACAGGGTTTTCCAAAAGTACGTAATTGTAATTAAAACTGAATGAGGTGATTTTGGACAAAAAAACTGAGAAACGTAAAATCTTATATTTTTTGTATTACTAATTTCACAATTTGGGACATCTGGCTGACATCTACGGCTGACCACTAGGATCCAGAATACAAAGCAGAGGTTAACTTAAAAATAGAATAAAATATGATTTGCGGAGAGAATACAAAACAATGATAAATTTAAAAATAAAGTACAATTTGATTTCGGAGAAACATGAGATGAGTCCACATCTGGCCGCGAAACCAGGTGGCCCGGATTCGATTCCCGGTCGGGGCAAGTTACCTGGTTGAGATTTTTTCCGGGGTTTTCCCTCAATCCAATATGAGCAAATGCTGGGTAACTTTCGGTGCTGGACCATGGACTCATTTCACCGGCATTATCACCTTCATCTCATTCAGACGCTAAATAACCTAAGATGTTGATAAAGCGTCGTAAAATAACCTACTAAAAAAGCTGTAAGTACAATGAAGAATAATGAAATGAAGTAAGTAATAATACGTAGTGTTATACAAGTGATTGTGTAAAATGGATAATGAATCTGTCAATACCATTAGATAAATTTTGTAAATGTCCTCACTAGAAAATTTAAGAGGAAGGAGAATGGTTTTGGTTAACTTAAATGAAGTAAGTATATCTCCGAGGTCAAACACTATATATTATTATTATTATTATTATTATTATTATTATTATTATTATTATTATTATTATTATTATTATTACTGGCTTTTAAGGAACCCGGAGGATCATTGCCGCCCTCACATAAGCCCGCCATTGGTCCCCATTCTGAGCAAGATTAATCCAGTCTCTGTCATCATATCCCACCTCCTTCAAATCTATTTTAATATTATCTTCCCATCTACGCCTCGCCCTCCCCAAAGGTCTTTTTCCCTCCGGCCTCCCAATTAACACTCTATATGCATTTCTGGATTCGCCAATACGCGCTACATGCCCTGCCCATCTCAAACGTCTGGATTTAATGTTCCTAATTATGTCAGGTGAAGAATACAATGCGTGCAGTTATGTGTTGTGTAACTTTCTCCATTCTCCTGTAACTTCATCCCTCTTAGCCACAAATATTTTCCTAAGCACCTTATTCTCAAACACCTGTAATCTATGTTCCTCTCTCAAAGTGAGAGTTCAAGTTTCACATCCATAAAGAACAGCCGGTAATATAATTGTTTTATAAATTCTAACTTTCAGATTTTTTGATAGCAGACTGGATGATAAAAGCTTCTCAACCGAATAATAACAGGCATTTTCCATATTTATTTTGTGTTTAATTTCCTCCCGAGTATCATTTATATTTGTTACTGTTCCTCCCAGGTATTTGAATTTTTCCACCTCTTCAAAGGATAAATTTCCAATTTTTATATATCCAATATTCTAGTTACGAGACATAATCACATACTTTGTCTTTTGGGGATTTACTTCTAAACCTATCTCTTTACTTGCTTCAAGTAAAATTCCCGTATTTTCCCTAATCGTTGCTGTTGTTGTTATTATTATTATTATTATTATTATTATTATTATTATTATTATTATTATTATTATTATTATTATTATCATTATTATTATTATTATGTCGTTGAGCGGTATCGTTTTGTGAAAGCATAGCAGGCTTGTAGAGGTAGGCTTTCCCTTTATTTACACTGCAAGTATAAACTGATATATATGAAGTTGTTTATTTGATAGCAATGCACTGTCAACATTACACAAACTCGGATGTCAGCCGGAAGAAGAATTAAATTAAAAGGCAGTGAATCACACACACAGTGCCAGTATGCTCGGTTCCGCCTGTCTGCCCGCTCAATGGGCCGTGGCACGAGTTATCACCCTCCAGTGTTATCAGCCGCACCGCAGTTACGTAAGAGACGCACGCACACGCACACGAGCGCCTTAATCCTGCCACGCGGGCTGCCTAATCGCAACACTATCTCTGTCAAGGGAAGGTCGCTACCTGGGAACGTGATATTTTAACAAAACTCTTGCTAACTTGTAAGGCTTGAAGAGCAGATTCCAACACATGTAGGTTATAGGCGTATAGAGTCAGCCAGATTAGGCCGCGTCTGTGGCTATACAGTGATAGCGCGCTTGCTTTCCATTCGATTCCCGGCCAAGTCGTGATGAAATTTGTGATGGACAAAGACGTTGCGGAGAGTTTTTCTCGGGTTACTCTATCATTCCACCGACACTTTCCACCTCCCCTCATTAATAATAATAATAATAATAATAATAATAATAATAATAATAATAATAATAAGAGAAACGATTAGAAGCATTTGAAATGTGGGTATGGAGAGGAGTGGAGCGTGTATAATGGACAGACAGAATAAGAAACGAAGCTGTGTTGGAAAGAGTGGGTGAATAGTGCTGAAACTGATCAGGAAGAGGAGAAGGAATTGGCTGGGTCACAGGTTGAGAAGAAACTGCCTACTGAAGTATGCACTGGAAGGAATGGAATGGGAGAAGAGTTTGGGGCAGAAGAAGATACCAGATGATAATGACATTAAGATAATTATATGCATCATATGAGGAGACAAAGAGGAAGACAGAAAATAGGAAAGACTGAAGAATGCTAGGTTTGCAGTGAAAGACCTGCCCTTGGGCAGAACACTATGAATGAATGAATGATGATGATGATGATGATAATAATAATAATAATAATAATAATAATAATAATAATAATAATAATAATAATTTTACTCCTGGTTGAGTGTTACAGAAGGCCGTATGGCCCTAACTCTGCCAGGTTAAATAAACCGTTATTATTATTATTATTATTATTATTATTATTATTATTATTATTATTATTATTGTTATTGTTTTACTCCTGATTGAATGTTAGAGAAGGCCGTATGGCCTTAACTCTACCAGGTTAAATAAACCGTTATTATTATTATTATTATTATTATTATTATTATTATTATTATTATTATTATTATTATTATCATTATAATTGTTTTACTCCTGGTTGAATGTTAGAGATGGCCGAATGGCGACCTCGATGTTGGATTAAGATTTAATTTGGGTGTAGAATTTCAATTTGTTTAGGTCTGTTCGACCTTTAAAATCTTACATGATCTGAGTTCAGACCGGCGAGAGCCAGGTCG
Organism: Periplaneta americana; assembly: GCF_040183065.1. Lineage (NCBI taxonomy): Eukaryota > Metazoa > Arthropoda > Insecta > Blattodea > Blattidae > Periplaneta > Periplaneta americana. The sequence continues at coordinate 148,178,626 of NC_091119.1, read as the reverse complement.
GTTTTAAAAAACCTACAACATCTTTAATTGTGAAATAAGGATGGAATGGGATTTTATCAATATTTCTATTTAATCCTGTAGGATTATTTGATCCTGTAGAATAAAACTCATTAAACAAATACTGAAACAAAAATCGGACTTAAATAAAAAAATAAAGATTTAATAAAATAATAAACAAAAAAGTAAAACTCGAATTTCTCCATACATTTTAACCAACTCACAACGTATTTTCGCCAGGTTAAATAAACCGTTATTATTATTATTATTATTATTATTATTATTATCATTATTATTATTATTATTATTATTATTATTATTATTATTATTATTATTATTATTGCATTTTATATCATCCGCAATAGTAAAAATAGGCTGGGGCGAAGTCTGGGGTAGTACGAGTTTCCAGATGTTGATATAGGAAGGGTTTGGGGCTCCCGTCGTATGCGGACGGGACTTGATACTGTCAGAGGCTGTGGCAGGATGGTTCATCTGTCAGCGTCAGCTGATCAAGAAGAACTTAGGACTCCGGGCCCCTGGGGATTAGCGAGCTACTCGTCCGCGAAGCGGGATCTGGCTCTATCATGAATTGAGGCAGGATGACCCACCTATCAGCGTTGATTCACGAATTCCACCCAGGCCATCTGTCGGACTTCAACAATCATCGCATATAAGGGCGGACAACGGGCCAAACCGTGCCTAAGTGTTCAGTCTCCAGTTTATGTAAAAGCCAAGCCAAGCTGCCAGCTATCGTCAGATTTCATGCCTACTCATCAGTAGTTTCGGCTCTTGTGGCAAGAGCAGAGGTTCTGAGTAGATAACTGTGTGAACGTGTTCTATTGAGAAGGTTCCAGCTTCGAATCTCCGACCAGAAATCAAAATTTACCTTTCCAAATTCACTGAAGCACTACCTAGTAAATAACTGATCTTATAAACTGGACGAGTACGTGACAAAACATGTACAAACAATAGCTGCATCGCTGTTATTTCCGGCAGCCAATCACGTTCCAGCTCGACTACATTTGAACTTGTACAGTACATTTGAAAATGTAATATAAGTATAGTCTTTGACTACAACCATGTACGTTTGTAGCTGTGAACATAAAGTATTACTTTTTTTGGCTAACAATTGGTAAACGTTTAGAGCTGTGAAAGCGCAGCTGTTTTTTTTTAGATTAAAATAACTATAGTTCTATAAGCCTTCATAACTATATTTATATGAACATTTTTAGACCTGTTCAAAACTTCATGAATAGTAAGAATAAAAATAGGCATAGTACACTGACGTTCAAAGATACCCGACCTACGAATTTCTGATCGTGTAAAACCTTTGTTTTTCTGAACCGACGCATGCGAGTTGCAAGGCCCGCCTCGCACAGATCTGGACTATACCTCGCAGTTATAGAAACCACTCACTATCTTTCGTGTAGTCCGGATTTGTGCGAGATGGGCCTCGCACCTTGCAACTCGCATGCGTCGGTCCAGAAAACCAAGGCTTAAAGCAAACTTTCTAACGACGGGATAAGCAGAACCAAAGAACGTAACAAACAAACTTTGAAGTAGTTCGGCTAGTTCTCAATAGATGACACTTACCATACATTCATCTGTCATAGCTTTACGTAAAAGGAAACTAACCTCTGAATCGATATTTATCCTCTAAGCAAATTAAAGAGCCTATGTTTTAAAAAATAATATGTTTCTTTATCTCTAAAAATTTAAATACGTAAAATAATAAAGTGGTAACGATAGCATAAAGTTACTTTATTTATTTATCCATAACAAACTCTAGTGATTACTGAGAAAGAGTTGGTTATGTTTCAAGAAGCAAATATGCTGTACCACGACCATCATTATCATTAACGGCCGTTGTCGTAAATATCTTCATTATTCTATCATTATGGATTCTACAGTAATTGCACAACGACATCACCCGAGGGTGCATTGTGGGCATGTGTGGTAGAGTTCCTCGATAATAATTGAATTCAGTTGGACTCTAATATGGGATCATGTACTCCATCTATTCATAGAATTAATAACTAATGAAAAATTATGAATTACTATCGATTAGAAGGGATCAGGTATCTTTGGACGCCAGTGTACAAAATATCCCCGTAGAACAGGTAGAGAAATTATATTTTTTAGGCGTCTCTGCTTCACATTTCATAGATTTTGATCGGAAAGAGAATGTGGGGGGATTTTTAGTTAATAAATTTCAGAGATTATGATAAGAAAGGAAATGTACGGAAATTTAGTTACTTAATTTCAGAGATAATCAGAAAAGGAAAGTAGGGAAATTTAATCAAAAAATCTTTGACCAGTAAAGCAAGGAAGAGGGAATTTTAAATTTTTACAAGGTTATGTTAATGGCAACGCTCGTATGTAGTGAAATATGGATTGTGAATAAAAGGGATGAAGCAAGATTACAGCTGAACGAAATGAAATTCCTTCGGAATGTACAGACTATGAAAGAACTAGTAAGTAAAGAAACACATATTAGTGAATAGCTTGCACGAAATAAAGTAGAAAGTTAAAAACTAAAGAGGGAAACAGACTGAGAATATGAACGGGATGAGCAGTTCTAGATTGATATTTAAGTTTCGGAAATATAATTCCACCAGTGGAAGAAACTTATGAAGGTCTAAAAAAATCTTGTCGCCATAGTGCGAGGACTCGTCATGGCATTATCTGGCATTCGCATTACAGTCGGGGAGAAATTCGGAAAACGCACGGTACGACGCTAGATAACCTAGTACTTAATACAGTGTCGTTGAATAACCAATTGAAATTGCATTATTTTCTACTCTTCTATTTATTTAATAACATGTTAATGCCAGGAAATGTAGATGTCAGACGAGTGATCATTTAGATGAATTCGAAAACCAGTCTTTTCCATCAAAACTGTTTTACATAAAAGATAAATCTGAATTGTACAATATGTTACAGAAATACAAATGTTCCTATTTTTAAGTAAATGGGTTTAGTTACGATGCCATCAATATCATGTACTAATATTACTTGTTAAAATAATAGGTAATTTCTTATAAGCTGTTGATGTTTCTAACGTTGTTTTTGCACTTAACCTTACTCTGTTGTATTCTCGTCTTCTAGTTTTACTAGTACTGTACTAGTTGTCTGCCTCTTCTAAATCTACATCTCAGATTAAAAGACAAAATGGTATCAACAATAATAACATGAAATTAAGAAAGAACATCCGTTAAATAAACATATGTCTGTACCTTCAGAAATCATCTTTTGGAGCAGTAGTAGCCAACTTAACGAATTTCGTGGTATACTGTCGTATATTTAATTTAATTTCATTTTATTTATTATATTCCATAGATCTTACATGAGCAATGAAGCCTTAAGATGTGGAACAATAAAAATTTTACAATATTATAATTACAATTTTTAAAATTTTTACAGTTTTACAATTTTGTAATTTTCTACATTTTTTTTTTACAATTTTTTACAATGTTTTGGAGAGCTGTAGTGAGATGATGTGAGGCCCGAGGGTTCGCCAAAAGATTACCCGGCATTTGCCTTATGGTTGGTAAGTTATATCTCTTTAGGAGTAGGTAAGCTTTGAAAAACATAATAATGCATCTGGAAATAAAAGAAAATATCTGTTTTAAAGCTTGCTCTTTTCAAGGTCAATAAATAAATTTGGTTTGTTTATAATCGCGGTACCGGTTTTTTTTACTATAGCGATACCACGTTAAGGTACAAATATATTTACATTTTTCGGTTGTAGACGTGTCATAGGTATCGTAAAAAAAAAGAAACGAGTGCGGACGCAAAATGAGGGTCGAAAATTGCTGTGAAAGTGGGGGGGCCTATGGAAAGGTGCCGGCAGGAGGGATCACTCCGTCGAAATGGAAGGGGTAGACGGCAATAAGGGGCAGCACCTACATCTAATTTCCATGCGTTTCCTTAACTGATCACAGAGAAAAAGCGAGTTAGTCGAATGAGTGACAGATTAGTTTCGGTTAGGTTAGTTTAGGATTTTTCTATGCCTTGCATATACTCACAATTGTCTAAGAATGTGCGCTTTCTTCCAAGGCATACCAAAAGCCTAACCTAACCTAACCTGATACTGATTCAACCCTATGAAAACTCGCTTTGGTCGAATCAGTGACAGGTTAGGTTAGATTAGTTTAGGCTCTTGCTACACCGTGTATATACTCACAATTGTCTGAGACTGTGCCCTTTCTTCCAAGGCATACCAAAAGCCTAAACTAACCTAACCTGACATTGATTCAACCGTATGAAAACTCGCTTTGTCGAATCAGTGACAGGTTAGGTTGGGTTAGTTTAGGGTTTTGCTACGCCTTGTATATGCTCACAATTGTCTGAATCTGTGCCCTTTCTTCCAAGGCATACCAAAAGCCTAAACTAACCTAACCTGACATTGATTCAACCGTATGAAAACTCGCTTTGTCGAATCAGTGACAGGTTAGGTTGGGTTTGTTTAGGGTTTTGCTGCGCCTTGCATATGCTCACAATTGTCTGAGTCAGTGCCCTTTCTTCCAAGGCATATCAAAAGCCTAAACTAACATAACCTGACATTGATTCAACCGTATGAAAACTCGCTTTGGTCGAATCAGTGACAGGTTAGGTAGATTAGTTTAGGCTTTTGCTACACCCTGTATATACTCACAATTTTCTGAGATTGTGCCTTTTCTTCCAAAGCACACCAAAAGCCTAAACTAACCTAACCTGTCACTGATTCGACCTTACGAAAGCTGTGAGTATATGCAAGTCATAGCAAAAGAAATCGCCACCAGCATTTCTTTCAGTCAACTATTTTCTTTGATTTGTTGTGAATTTTTAATCGTTTACTCCTGTTATACTATTAAATTTATGTGGCTTGTGGTTTCTTTTGTCCCTTTTCTTTATTGCTTAATGAACCATTTGGAGGACTGCACTCAGAATCACTTATTTTAATTTAAACCAACTCGATTTAAAGTGATTGTCTAGCGTCTGGGTAAGATGAAGGTGATAATGCCAGCGAAATGAGTCGAGGTTCCAGCGCCGAAAGTTATCCAGCATTTGCTCTTAACAGGATGAGTGAAGACCCGGAAAAATCCTCAGTCAGGTAACTCGCTCGAACAAGGATTTGAACCCGGGAACGCTCGTTTTACGATCACACATACTTACCGTTACACCAAAGCCGTGGACTGTGTAATGATTTTCATTTAACATCTTCGAAGTAACGGAATTTGACTGAAATAATAGACAAGTCATAAGAATACAGTATGGATTCAATTACTAATACATATATTATTCTCAGTGTTATTATAGAAATTTTAACTGCTAAAATGTTTGTATGTGATAAAGTTGTAGGTTTGAAAATAAAAAAATTGTTTATACCTGGTGATATGTTATAACTTTTTTTCTTAAACTTAGTGGCCTAATGTATTTTATTTATTTTTATTAGTTTATTTATTTATTTTGCTAGTAATTGTAACATAAAATATAAATAAATAGAAAAAATTTATCTCGTCCCTGAAAGAGTAGAACTCGTGCTCAGGGGCGGATTCCTGAATTAAAATTAAGAAGTATATAATACAATTTGTCTTATGTCTATTACGCAATAAGGGTATATAAATTTAAATTTACAATTTTTTAATTTTTATAAAATCCATACATAACTTTTTAAATTTAATACTAGAACTATTAGAATTGACAAGATTAGGACATTTGAATATAAATTTGTTATATATTCTTGGGTCTAAATTTTATTACTACTATGATTAAATACATGTTGCATTTTGGTTCTAACAATCTTAAAGAATTCATAGCTTTTGTTTCATAACTATGCGAATACAATTCAAAATTATTTAGATTTTTATGTATGAACTTTATTAATACAATATAATAAATTTGTCTTGTTTTAAGAACATTAAAGTCTAAAAACAATTTTTGAGATGGAAAATCAACAGGTTTATGAAAATATATTTTAATTATTTTCTTCTGTAATAAATAAAGTGGATTAAAACTGGATTTAAATAAGCTACCCCATCATATAATTCCACACATAATTACCGATGAAATAGAGTTAAGTATATTGTGCGTAATAAACTTATTGGCAAGTAATTCCTCAATAAAACAAAATAATATATTATTTTACGTAATTTATTACAAAGATAATAATTAATGTATTAGTTCCATTTTAAATGATTGTCAAAAATTATACCTAAATACTTAAATTCAGAGGACTCCTAATAATTGGACATTTACACTGTATAAGGCAACAATTAGCATGAGATGTCCTCGATCCCAGAAATTTCATCTAGTAGTCCTATTCTAGGATTATTTCTATACAATAGACTACATATCCTAGCCGGATCCCCTGAAGTGAACATTAAATAAAGGGTAACAATTGATTCCTCTTTCCTTCCTTCTTCTTTCATGTATATGTACATTTTTGTACGCATTATTCATACAGTCTATAGAAAGCATATAGAACTCTAGTTACAAAGTGACAGGGATTAATTCAGATGCCTTGCTTGTACCAGATTCTTGTAAATAACTTTCCGTAGGTACCTGGTTCGACTCCTGCCAGTCATCCACATTGTCTACTATACGACTTCGTGTCTGCATTCTTCTGAGGCTGCACCCGTTAGACACATTAACGAAAGAATGTGCAATGTGTTTACTCTGTCCACAAGGAATAAATATCCCCAAGGAGGTCAGAACTTGTTATAGGAGTTCTATGCCATTGACAATGACGTGTCACACGTTAATACGTAGGTAACTCAAGAGTCACAGCGTAGAAACAAAGAAAAGAGAAGAAAAATACTGCTTGCGAATGTAAACAATATACGATCCTTGTACGGTTCGTTAATGTCGATATGGAGCCCGGGAAACACTTCATGTACGCAAGAGAAGATTGGCTACATTTCAGGGGTGTCCGTAGTCTACCGCAGTGGTTCCCAACCTTTTTTGACTGACGACACACTTTATTGAACGCCCACGATATTGCGACAAGCCTATTTGTTTTTATTAGTCTCGTAATAATAATAATAATAATAATAATAATAATAATAATAATAATAATAATCACCAGTGCTTTTCTTCTGGAGAAAAAGTTGGTGGAACTCTGTGTAACTTAGAATATTTTATTTATTGAGTAATATTATACACACAAATTTTATATTATCATAATTTTGTCTAAAATCCAATGCACGGGTCTTCTGACCGTACGTGCTTTGTACCCGAAACAAGTCCTCCTTTGTAGGTCCCCCCCCCTCCACCTATGATTACATCCAACTACTCTCTAAAAGAACACATATTAAAATGGAAATGGCACAATAAAACACATTATATAATATATCCTAACCTAAAAGACCTAAAAGTGTACAGTTTGGTGGATACTATTATCCCTTCCTCAGTTCGCGTCGCAGACTTCAACAGCTGCAGTTCTAAACTTTCTCGCCTTCAAGAGGAACAATCCTGTCTTTTGTTCCCATGGTGGTAAATATTTTTCTCCTTACATGTTCCAATTCGACACACAGTAATAAAATATGATTATAGGTATCCTTTTCTTTGAAAAGCGGACAAAGACGCTCCCCTAGAATATTTTATAGCGGACGGGGAGATGATTAATATTCACTACACGGAAATGTTTGTCGTTTTTAACCTCCTGTTTGTCCAACTAAGACTTTCAAGGTCTAAGCGGAATTCAAAGAAAAATTATATTAAAAACGTAGTTATTCACACATATTTCGGTTCCATGATGGAAATGTAACAACAAGGTGCCGGAGCAGTGAAAAAAGATTTTCATTATCGTTTTTGAAAACTCATCTCTTGGTGGGTTGCACAGAATTTCTTATACGTGGCCTTATGGTTGACATGCTAACACTTAAATCACAGTTTCAAGATGCAACAGTCTGTTCCTTTGTTTAGATTTCACTATTTTTATGGTAGAAAATGTTGATTCACACAAATTTGACGTTGAAAACCGGCAGTTCTAAATGTCTTTTTGGTTTATTCGACACCATCGACTGATTTGACAAAACATTTCCGCATACAAGACATTCGGAGTTTTGTTTATATTTATCTCCACTCCACGTAAAATCATATTGCAAGTATTCATCATTATATTTACGAAAATCAGTACGTTTTTGTGAACTCTGAAGGAAATTTTCACTCGCATTACTTGAATTAGCACTACTGTCATCTAACCCAGAATTTGATTCAGATTACCTTTTCCGAATTAAAAATTTGTCTAAGATAAAATCTAAATAAAGCACTTTTGATAAAATAGTCGCATTATCACCGCTTACATGTACTATATACTGAAACTGAGCAGTGTTGCAGGTGTTCACGTTTCATTGGTAAAGTCCGTCTCAAAGTAAAATGTACCATATCAAAGACTTTTTTGTAAATAAAAAATTTGTTGTAAAGACACTTTATGGATGGTATAAAACTTATTTTTCAATTCCAAAATTTCACGACACACTCCATGGGGCTGCGCGACAAACCGTTTGGGAACCTCTGGTCTACCGAAGACTTTGCAGCAAGTTGAGTCTACTATGACGAAAGTAAGATTGTCTGACATTTTGCACTTTTATTAAATATTTTTTGAAATGCTGGATTTTTGGGTCAGTAAACGCCGTTTTTCCAAAACTTATGGAATCTACTTCAATCGAGAATTCAGTACCTAGGAAACCAGAAATGCATACAAACTTATGCCCGAAATCACTTTGAATTCATGTAGTAGTTGGATTTAAGTTATATTATGTTCAGCAACAGTATCCTTACCGGAACCTTCGTAGACAGCACTCAGAATGAAGTAATCCGAAATAACAGACGAAGAAGTGGAGAAGGAGATACTGAAAGACGTGATGATGAAAGGAAGACAGGAGAGAAAAATGTAGGTAAATTTATGGAACTGCGAAATTCACAGTGAGACAAGTGGCCAACATGCTTAGAGCTCACATTTATCGTCGTTGATCTTATGAAACCTTCTATCTAACTTTACAGAAAATAATTTTTCAGGGGGAAAAAAATAAATTAAAATCAATAGGCCTACACTGATTCTCAATGATGTCTTTCATATTCATCATATTCACCAACGTTTTCTACCGAATTCATATTCTTATGTAGGCCCATTGATTTTTAATTAATTCCTCCTGAAAAATTAAAGTCACATCGCAGGTTTCATAAAATCAACGACGAAATACACTTCTTCTCAGCCTCAATTTCTTTTGCAAGGATGTTTTTTCCCATACCTTTTAAATGTTTCTCCTTCCACTCACTCACTCACTCACTCACTCACTCACTCACTCACTCACTCACTCACTCACTCACTCACTCACTCACTCACTCACTCACTCACTCATCCAATGCAAAATGCTACATGAATGTAAAAAATTTACATTACTAGATTTGTGAAATTACAGTAGGCCTACATTAATTCATTAATTTATAATTTTCTGATCAAGGGGAGGTCTTTCACTGCAAATTCAGCATTCTCCAGTCTTTTCTATTTTCTGCCTTCCTTATAGTCTCCGCATATGATCCTTATATCTTAGGTATAGCTTACACCAATAAAATTTTGGAAATATTCAACATTTTTTTCCTCCATTACTATATCTTGTACAACAATGAAAATTAGTATGTGTAAAACACTGTCATTCTGCTATATGGGGAAAAAAATTTACGATTAAAAAAATTATTGACTTTTTTTTTTTTTTTTCAAAATTGTGCAGTGATGAAGCGTTTCCCACACAACTCAAAAACTATCCAACATTCTGTGATGAAATTTTTTGTGTGTATTTATGCATGTCATATCTACTGTATGATGCGAGATCATTTCTCTACCTTTGATAGATTGCCTGATAAAAAATAAATTCATTTTAAAAAATGGTCAAATATCAGTATTTTCTTCGAACACAAAATAATATATATATTAGGAACGTAGTTGAAAGAGCATGATATTGTAAACATGAGTTTCAGCAATAAAATAAAAAGAGAGAAAATAAAAAAGTTAACAAGTTTATTCGTTATGAGGGAAACGCTTCATCACTGCACAGTAAACTGAATTTTGAAAAAAAAAAAAAAAATAGAAATAATTCTTTTAAATCGTAAAAATATTTTTTTTCATATAACAGAAGAACAGTGTCTTACACATACCAATTTCCATTATTGTACAAGATACAGTAGTGGAGGAAAAAAAATGTTGAATATTTCCAAAAAATTTACTGCTGTAAGCTATACCAAACCCCTTAAAGGGGAGGAGAAAATTCTGGGAACCGAAAATTTGTTCAAAGTTCGTATAAACAGAAATTCGTATTAACCGAATAAAAATCAATTAAAACCACTTCCTTTGAGCCGGAACCGGAAAAAATTGTTCGCATTAAGTTGTTCGTCTTATGATTTCGTATTAACGAGGGTTTACTGTATTTCGATTTTCCGTGTAAGTTTCAACTCACTATTGCTATATTGTTGCTGCATACTCTTCCCATCTTTTCTGCTGTTCAAGAAGTGAGTTACATGAGAAATACGTCATTACTAGAGAGTACAGGTTCCCCGAGGAAATAATAGAGCATAGTTGGCGTATATGGCGCAGCAATTGTGGAGAACTGCTGATAAGAGGTGACGACATGAGTCACAGCAGCAGGAGCGCGTGTGAAGTGACATTCCACATCCCAGGTCACTAGTCAGGAGCCACACAGGGCTGTCCAACACTTTAAAAATACATTTACAAAATCAGACATTTTACGTTCAATCCCACGTAAGTTCGTGCCTGGTACAAGCAAATTAATATTATACAACTGTGAATATACTACGTCAGGCACGTCAAACGCGGGCATTTCTAGCCTTTAAATGATGTGTAACAGTGACGTAGAATCTCTTAAGAGTATACCTGCATGCGATTCTGTAAACGGAAGGCCTCTAGATCCCTCATCAGAGGGTGCACTGACGTTCAAAGATACATGACCCTACTAATCGATAGTGATCGATAATTTGTTGGTGCGAGTGTGGCTTCTTTAACTGAGCGTATTCCGAATCTCACCGGTGAGCAATCCGATGGCACCACGGTGTTCCGAATTCCACCGATGACGTCATTGATGCTCCACCGGTGTCACACCGGTGCCATCAACTTGCAGAGGTGGTGGCAATCTCCATCAGCCGCCATCAGTGAATCTGATTGGTTCTTGTATAGGGCGGGAATTAGCAGACGAATAACATCGTGCACTGTTGTGTCATGGCGGTGTGTTCTGCTTTAGTTCTGCTGTATTGTTTGTAATGAGCACAACGTAAAAACAATATGTTAATGGCGTATGAGCGAACATGTCAAAGGACCCGTTATTACTACCGGTTCAAGAAATAAATTGTTTATACTATCTTTTCTTTGAACGAGATGGGAGTACGAAAATTTCGCAAAATTTTGCTAGCGTAGCACAGACAACAACTTGTACAGTCGCCATGACAGCCATAGATCCATCCAGCAGTTTTGTTCCTTATTTCGCTGCAACGTGACGTCATTGATGCCACCGGACCGGTGAGATTCGGAATACGCTATTACCAAATATTTGCTATTACTTATATGAATAGACGGCGAAGATAATAGTCAGTGTTGCCAATTGTACATAGGCCTAAATATACCTGGGGTTTCCCTGAATATATTAAGAACAAATGCTGGATAACTTTCGGCACTGGGCCCTGGACTCATTTCTCTGGAATTCTCTACTTCTTTTCACTCAGACACTAATTACCATCGCAGTCAATAAAGCGTCGTAAAATAAACCAATAAACATGACATTAGCGCCCCGAGCGGTCAATAGTCCAACTATATAATAGTATCCGCTAACAGAGACATTTTTAGTAATGTTCGAAATTTAAGAACGTATTGAAAGTTAACGTAACAGTTACTGCGAATTGAAGAGAGTAGTTTGCTTAAGATAGCTTATTTCTGTAATATAAATGTTTCTAAATTGGTTTATTTTACGACTCTTTCAAGTGCTCTGGTAATCTAGCGTCTGAATGAGTGCCAACGAAATGAGTCCAGTGTCCAGTGCCGAAAGTTACCCAGGATTTGCTGATGGTTATCTAGTGAAATGAAATGATAATGCCAGCGAAATAAGTCCAGTTCAGCGCCAAAAGTTACCTAGCATTTGCTCTTAAGGGTATGTAGGCCTAGGCCTTTATCTTTCGATAATAGGCTATAAATTTATTATAATTAAAAATTTAATTTATACTGAATTAATTTTTTGCACGGATTTGGTATAGTGGTTAGTCAATACTTCTAGATTAATGAACAATTTTTATGATCCAAAGGACTTTTATTGTTAATTTTGTTTTTAATTTGGGGGTGCAACTTGTGCAGGAAAAAATTGTTTTCCTGATATATTGTACAATTTCTTTCTTCTCTAATTTATTCATAATGAGTATTAACAAACATTCCCTTAGAACTCTTTCATAATTTAAGTTCTTTTTTTCATTACTTATTATTTATGTAAAAGTAAATTTTACAGTTCATGGCAGTTCAGGAAAATATATATTTATATAGCCCTGTATGCATTTAATGACACAATTCATTAGGAAAAAAGAGAAGGGAAAACTAAAAACTTAAAAAATTATACAAGATATCAGAAAAACCAATTTTCTTTGTAAAAATAGCACCTCCCAAAATTAAAAAAATAATTACTCTTCATTAAGAACTTTCAAAATTATGCAAGATGTCAGATAAATCAATTTTCTTTTGTAAAAAAAAATAGCACCTCCCAAAATTAAAAATATAATTACTCTTAATGATAGAAGTCTATTATTATCAGGCAGTACATCTCGCTTGACGATAAGTGTCAGAGGAAGAGCAATAGTTTGTATGCATCTGAAGTCTGATTAGTGTAATATGTAGCTAATCGGCGATGTATGCAATGGAGAAGGAAAGGAACTGGCCACCCTACCTCATCTCCTGGCCTAGTTCCCTAATAATGCCTTGTTGGTATCACTTGCGAGGTTCAGACCTGTCTTCGGGCAGTTGACTAAACAACAACAACAACAACGATAGAACTTTTTTGGGTTCTAAAAATTGCTTATTGACTTAGAAGTATTGTCTGACATCATACGAAATTTCACCACAAAATGAATCCAGGATATGGATAAATTAATATTTATACAAGCATAAGGTATAAATACCCCAATAATTATGTGAATGAAGGGGTATACATGTTAAAATGTAGGAACTGCCCATAGGTAAAACTTAGACAAATTTTACGACTAGATATAAAGAACACAAAGCAGACTCCAAACATCATAGAAACAAATCTAACTAAATACGCTATACATCTGATTGAGAACGGTCATGAATTATTAAACATCGAAGAAGCTATGGATATATTAAAGCTGATCAAAGGTGAGCGTATTAATAATGTTGCGGAAGAATTCTACATAGCAAAATTTCACAATAGCAACATTCCACTAATCAATAAACAGTTCATGAACGTATCCAATCCATTATATAAAATAGCTAATAGAACTCCTGCTCTTTAACTTGAATCAAATACCTTACTATGGTATTTGCTTGAATCTCCCTCCATATGTACGTTATCTTTAAAGCAATGTTTGTCTGAGTCAATTGTTGCACTGCGGTTATAGCCAAACGTTGTACACTTCCTTCGAATTCTGCACACTTCAACACTAAATTACCTTTTGTCTCGTTTCTCTTATCTATACTCTAACCACGACGTAAATACCAGATCACTTACCTGTGGCGCGTTAAGTATACCTCTTCATAGAACATCTCGTTATTCATCATCTTTTACAGTATCCACCTCGCGACAATGGAATTCCCTGTCACAAAGTATTAGGGGCTGCAAGACAATAAACACTTTTAAAAACCACTTAAAAGATAACTTTCTTATCATTTCACTCCAATCATACTGACTTAAACTATCACTGTCTACATTGTTACTCCTTCCTTTAGACATGCATCCTGATAGTGCTGTATTTTCAAAATTGTTTCATAATAATCTTTTTCTATTATCTAACATTATTTGAAATATATTACATTCTACGTATTTTAGCTTAATTCTGCTACATAGTTTGTATTTCAGTGTTTAATTAATAGTTCATAGTATTTTGTTGTTTAATTCTTAAATAACTCTTGTATACATGTAACTCTTATCTAAATCAAATTGTTGAATTCTTTGTAAGTTCATAAATATGTATGTATACTTTTTGCTGGTTGAGTGGAAGAGAAGGCCCTACGGCCTTAACTGTGCCAGCTAAAATAAATCATTATTATTATTATTATTATTATTATTATTATTATTATTATTATTATTATTATTATTACTTAACATCGTTTAGCATCACACGTAAGTTCTGCTCCACATTACATCTTTTAAATTCACATTTGCATACAATAATAATACTGAACAACAAGAATTTTGCTCCGACTTAAAACAATGTGTCCATTATGGTTTGATGTGCGCTGAATCCGAAAATGCATCTCTTTTTTCGTATCACGTAGGGATTTTAAGTTATACTATGATTTCACTTTTCGTTAAGCTCTCACCCAGGAAACATCTAGTGCTGGTTGGGGATATAAACCAAAACAAAATCTAAAGCATTTTATGAGTTTATAACATATTTCCGGTTTCTTAAGGTTGTTGACATGTTATTTTGTACTTCTAATAAATAAACAGATATTGGTCCCTTCTATTAAGTAAAATAATTCATAACAGTTCAAAGTAGGCCTATACAAGCAGTTAAAATTTAATAGAAAGTTAAAGAACACAATACTTACATATTACAAATAATAATAGTAATAATAATAATAATAATAATAATAATAATAATAATAATAGCATAGGATAAAATCGACACTAAATAACATGAAAATAATACAATAATAGAAAAAAGAAAGTGAAATACATTGGAATGTAGTAAAAGCAACTCATTTAGTACAAATGATTAATATGGAAAACGTAAGGTAGAATATAACAAAATTGAATGTAATAAAATAATAATAAAAAAGAAAAGAAATACGAATATTAAATAAAATTCACAATAAAAAGGCTATGATAATATAATTCATCGGCTGATAAAGAGAACAAAAAGGGAAAAGGAAGGAAAGAAATATACAGCCTATATTTTTACAAAACTATCGCAGAGAAAAGGGCTTATAACTTAAAGGAATCTGAATTGAAAAACTGCAATTTTAATTTATTTTTGAAACTAGACAATGTCCGACAATCTCTGACATGTTGTGGTATACCCCATTAAGGGGTTGAGGAAATACCCCGGAATAACTCAACCAGATAACTCGTCCTAAGCAGGATTTGAACTCGACCATCTCGTTACTCGGTCGAACATGCTAACCGTAAAGACTGGTTCACAATAAACCGGGAACGGAAACGAGAACGGAAATAATGTTAAAATAAATGTATTTAAATATGAGCGTTCGCGATAGTTAATTTGTGAATTCTCACATTTAAATACATTTATTTAAACAATTTTCCCGTTCTCGTTCTCGTTCTCATTTCCGTTCCGGTTTATTGTCAACCAGCCTTTACTCCACAGCTGGACTCGATATAAATTTTAAACGATATCTTGATAGATAGATCCAGAAGATGATAAAGGACCTTCCATGCCGGGGAAGACAAAGTTTCTTCTGTGTCATGAAGTGTAGTAGAGAAGAAAGTAACTTCGGTTTTCTTCGCCAGATTAATTATGCCGACTATTTCTTTTGATTTTTGTCTTTAACTAAAGTAAAGAATAACAGTCTTGTAGTACGTACATCACAATTCACAACGCTGATATAGGCCCTCCAACAATAGACCCGAAGGACGTCGCAAACAGGTGAAGGCTGGTTCACAATAAACTGGGTACGGAAACGAGAACGGAAATATTGTTAAAATAAATATATTCAAATGTGAGCATTCACAATTAACTATTGTGAACGCTCACATTTAAATACACTTATTTTAACATTATTTCACTTCTCGTTGATGTCGTTTCAGTTCCCGGTTTATTGTGAACCCGCCTTGACTGATAGTGCCGGCTGCCCGTTGCGTGACCGCGCGGTGTCGTGCCTGCTGAATGAAAAGCCTCGGCCGTTAGAGGTGCCTTCACATGTGGTATTACTTAAGACATCAGCTCTTCTTAAGACGCTGGACGTAGCCGCTTCCTGCCCTTGAGGATCTGTCGTGTCACAGGCGCCAGCTTTTCACACGTAGATCACAGGTGCCGCGGGGATGCACTGAAACCACGAACACTACTACGTTGTTCCCAAGGACAATTTGTCACAGTATTCAGCTTCACGAGTTTTATTATGTTCTATCTGTGCTACTCTATTCTGTTGTATTTGTCCTATTCTATTCTCTATTTCATGTTATATTTCCTTCCGTATTTTATTCCTTTATTTTCTAATCTATTTTCCATCCGCTTTTCTCTATTTTCATTCATTTTTCCTCTATGTTCTCTATTGTACCACTGTTTTCTCCTCTATTTCTCATCTATTTATCTATCTGCATACTACTCTATTTTCTCCTCCTTTTTCCTTTATCTTCTGCTTTATTTTCCTATATTTTCTCTTATTTTACCTCTATTATCCCCTACTTTCTCCTCTCACTTCTACATTTTCCCTCAATTCTCTTCTCTGCGTTTCCTCTCAATTTCCTTCACTATTTTCTATTTTCACTTCTATTTGTCCTTTATTTTATCTTCCATTTTATCCTCTATTTTCTCTTATATTTTCTTCTTTATTTTCTCCTCTATTTGCTCTATTTTACCTTTACTTTCTCCTCTCTATTCGAATCTATCTTCTACTCTATTTTCTCTTCTAATTCCAACCTATTTTCTCCTCTGCTATCATCTCTATTTTCACTTTATTTTCTCATCTCATTACGGCTTTATCATCCCTCTATTTTCTCTTCTAATTCCCACTTATTTTCTCATTTTCGCCTCTGCTTTCCTCTATTTTTCTATTTGCCCTCCATAATCTCCACTACTTTATAATCTATTTTCCCTCTATCTTCTCTATTCTCCTCTCTGTTGTCTCCTTTATTGCCTTTTCCATTATTCCGCCATTTTAATCTCTATGTTTCCTTTACTTTCTCTGGTTTTCTCGTCTATTTTCCTCTAATTTCTCGTACTTTCTCCTCTATTTTTCCTTTATTATCAGCTATTTTCTCCTCTACATTACAATCAATTTCTCCTCTACTTTCTCTACTAGATTACTCTGTTTTCGCCTATACTTCGCCCCTATTCTCTCTACTTTCTCCTTTACATTCTAATCTTTTTCTCTCTATTTTCTGCTCTATATTAACCCTTTTCTGCTCAATTTTCCCTCCATTTACTCTCGAAAAATGGAAATAAAAAAAATCGAACAGTTTAAAATTTGAAATTTAAAAATTAGGAAATTTGAAAATTCTATAATTTTAAGTTACGAAAATATCAAAATGCGAAAAATTCGGAACTAGGAAAAGTGAAAATTCGTAAATTCAATTTTCAAAAATTGAAAAATTCAAAACTGGAAAAATTCTAAAATATTGAAATTCGAAAAATTGAACTTTAGAAAAATTGAAAATTCGAAAAATTAAAAATTCTAAAACTTGAATATTCGAAAAATTCCAAATTAGAAAAACTGAAAAATAAAAAATTTCAAAATTCGGTAAACTGAATTTAAAAAAAAAAATGAACTTCGAAACGTTTAAAACTTGATAAATTAAGAATATGAAAAATTCAAAATTTCTCAAATTTCCAAATTAGAAAGCTGAAGATTAGAAATTCTAAAAATTTCAAGTCAGAAAAATAAAAAATTCGAAGAATTCGAAATTCGAAAAACTCCTGTTTGCAAGAACAGAATTTTCTGGTCTATTCTCCCTCCTTTCTCTGTTTTGCCTGTATTTACTCTATTTTCCAGCCATTCTCTCTATTTCACATTCTATTTTCTCCCCTATTTTATTCCTTTATTTCTGATCTATTTCCCTCCGCTTTTCTCTGTATTCTCTTTTATTTTCCCTGAATTTTTACTCCTTTATCTTCTGCTCTATTTTCCTCTATTTTCTCTATTTTCCCACTATTATCCTCTACTTCCACCTCTACGTCTCCTCTCCTTTCTCCTAGATTTTCCCTCAATTTGCTCCTCTAGGTTACCTCTCAATTTCCTCCAATATTTCCTATTTGCCCTTTATTTTATCTTCCATATTTATCCTTTATTTTCTCGTCTATTTTCCCTCCATTTTCTCCTCGGTTTCCTCTATTTTACCTTTATTTTTTCCTCTCTTTTCTCTTCTATTTTCTTCTTATTTTCTCCTCTGTTATCCTCTCTATTTTCCCTTTATTTTCTCACCTCTTTTCTTCTATTTCTCACTTATTTTCTCATTTTCTCCTCTGTTTGCCCCTCTATTTTTCCCTCTGTTTCCCTCCATTTTGTCCTCTACTCTATAACCTATTTTCAGCCTATCTTCCCTATTTTCCTCTATTACCTTTTCTATCATTTCTCCATTTTATCCTCTACTTTTCCTTTATTTTCTCCTCTTTTCTCGTCCATTTTCCTCTAATTTCTCTTGTGTTTTTCATTTATTACCTATTTTCTCCTCTATATTACAATTAATTTTCCCTCTGCTTTCCCTACAAGATTTCTCTATACTTTACCCTCTTATTTTCTCTTTCTCCTTTACATTCTAATCTATTTTCCCTTTATTTTCTTCTCTATATTCCCTCTATTTTCTGCTCAATTTTCTTTGTACTTCCTCTCGAAAAATTCAAATTTAAAAAGAAAATTGAAAATTTGAAATTTCAAATTCGGAAATTAGACAGTTCTATAATTTTAAGTCACGGAAATTTCAAAATGCGAAAAAAAATCACTATTAGAAAAAGTAAAAATTCGTAAATTCAATTTTCTAAAAATTGGAAGAATTCAAAATTGGAAAAATTCAAATATGAAAATGTCAAAAAATTGAAATTCGAAAAATTCAAAATTTAAAAATTTCTAAACTCGAAAAATTAAACTTTAGAAAAATTTGAAAATTGTAAAAATTAAAAATTCGAAAAATGGAATATTCGAAAATTCCAGTTAGAAAAACTGAATTTCGAAAAATTCAAAATTCTGTAAATTGAAAATTCGAACATCGAGAATTTTAAAATTCGAAAAGTAAAAAGATTAAAAATTAGAAAAACTGAAAATTAGAAATTCTAAAAATTCTAAGTCAGAAAAATTCATAATTCCTATAATTCGAAATTTGAAAAAACTCCACTTTGGAAAAGATAATTTTCTCGTCTATTCTCCCTCCGTTCTCTCTGTTTTCCTGTATTTGCTCTATTTTCCCACCATTTCCTCTATTTGACATTTTTTCCTCCTCTATTTATTCCTTTATTTTCTGATCTATTTTCCCTCCACATTTTTCTGTATTCTCTTTCATTTTCCGCTATTTTCTCCTCTATTGCACCTGTATTTTCTCTATTTCTCATCTATTTACCAGTCTACTTACTATTCTATTATCTTCTCTTTTCCTTTTATCTTCTGCTCTCTTTTCCTCTCTATTTTTCCTCTATTTTTCATCTGTTATTCCATACCTTCTCCTCTAATTCTCTTTTCCTTTCTCCTACATTTTCCCAATTTGCTATTCTAGTTTCCTCTCACTTTTCTCCACTATTTTTTCCTTCTATTTTTCCTTTATTTTATCTTCAGTTTTTATCCTTTATCTTCTCGTCTACTTTCCCCTGAATTTTCTCCTCCATGTTTTTATATTGCCTCTATTTTACCTTTATTTTCTCCTCTTTTTTCTCGTCTATTTTCTACTCTACTTTCTCTTCTAATTCCAACGTCTTTTCTCCTTATTTTCCCCTCTGTTACCCTCTGAATTTTCCCCTCCATTTTCCCTTTATTTTCCCATCTCTTTTCTGCTATATCTTCCCTCTATTTTCTTTTCTAATTCCCACTTATTTTCTCCCCTGCTTGCCGCCCTATTTTCCCTTAATTTTCTCCTCTACTCTATAATCTATTTCCCTCTATCTTCTCTATTCTCGTCTCTATTGTCTCCTTTATTACCTTTTCTATTATTCCTCAATTTTTCATTTATTTTCTCCGCTTTTCTCGTCAATTTCCCCCTACTTTCTCCTCTATTTTTCCTTTATTATCACCTATTTTCTCCTCTATATTACAATCAAATTTCCCTCTACTTTCTCTACTAGATACCACTGTTTCCTTTTATACTTCCCCTCTATTTTCATTAATTTCCCCTTTAACTTCTAACTATTTTCTCGATATTCCCTCTATTTTCCCTCCATTTCCTCTCGAAAAATGAGAATATTAAAAAATTCGAAAAGTTGAAAATTTGAAATTTCAAAATTCGAAAACTAGAAAATTCTATAATTTTGTCACGCTAATTTCAAAAGGGGGAAAAAGAACGGAATCAGGAAAAGTAAAAATACGTAAATTCACTTTTTGAAAAATTGGAAAAATTCAAATATGAAAAATCGAAAGAATTAAATTCGAAAAGATTCAAAATTGAAGAAATTTTATTCGAAAAATCGAAGTTTAAAAAATTTTGAAAATTCGAAAAATTGAATACTCGAAAAATTCCAAATAAGAAAAACTGAAAATTAAAAATTCGGTAAACTGAAAATTCGAAAAATTTAAACTTCGAAAATTAAAAAATTATTTAAAAAAATTGAAAAATTCACAACTTCTAAAAATTCCAAATTAGAAAGCTGAAAATTAGACATTCTAAAAATTCAAAGCCAGAAAAATAAAAAATTCGAATAATTCGACACTTTTAAATGGTCCACTTATGCACCTGTCCGTTGGTACATTCGTAGGGTTATTCAATCGTATTGCTGTCAATTCGTACATTAGTACACTTACCATTCGTGTGTCATTCCTTGTGTAGAGAAAAGTCTGTTTTGGAAGGTGAAAATGACCATTTTTTGAAAATTTGCCGGCCTCTACCGGCCATATGCTTGGGGACAGAAGGTTGTCCATTACACTACAGTTAGAGTTCGAGGAGCTCTATTCGACCCACTTATCATCTTTGTTCGCACTACACATACGGCGGAGTTATGGCAGCGAGAATGTTAGCGGAATAGACGTATTTTTTCCTCGAAAATCATCTTGTGTTCTGGAATCCAAATTTGATGCTATCGTGTCCGAAGTAAGCCAAGGGGTATACAACACACCGTATCCCGTTCCTGGATATCGCCTTTATTTCCGGAGATTAGAGACTGAAACATTTTATGTAGTCAGAAAAAAAAAGTCTAGAAAAAAAGTGCGACGGATTTGCCGGATTTTAGCAGTGATTACTAGTGAACATGCGGGGATGCTACAGTTAAAAGGGCGCGCCTCTGTGCCGCTTCGTTCTCCTTGTGTAGAAAAAATTCTGTTTTGGAAGGTACAATGACCATTTTTTTTTAATTTTGCCGGCCTCTCCCGTCCAAACGAACGGGGATAGAGAGTCGTCCTTTACACTGAAGATAGAGTTCGACGAGCTGTATTCAACGCACTCATCGGCTTTATTCTCACTACACGTACTGCAGAGTTATGGCGGCTAGAATGTCTGTGATGATTTTCTTCAAAATCAGAAAGTGTTCGCGATTGCCATTTTGATGTTATCGTGTAAGAAGTCAGTCAAGGGGCAATACAGGGCCACATCCCGTTCCTCGGCATGGTTGTTATTTCCGGAATTACAGACTCAAATATTTTAGGTACCCAAAAATTGGGGCTAGAAAAAAGTGCGACGGATTTGCCGGATTTTAGCGGTGATTACTAGTGAACATGCGGGGATGCTACAGTTAAAATGGCGTGCTACTGAGCCACTTCGTTCTCCTTGTGTAGGAAAAATTCTGTTTTGGAAGGTCAAAATGACCATTTTTTTTTTAATTTTGCCGGCCTCTCCCGTCCAAACGAACGTGGATAGAGAGTTGTCCTTTATACTGAAGATAGAGCTGTATTCAACGCAATCATCAGTTTTGTTGCCACTACACGTACTGCGGAGTTATGGCGGCTAGAATGTTGGCGGAATAGTCCCCTTTTTATCTCGAAAATTAGAAAGTGTTCGCGATTGCCATTTTGATGTTATCGTGTAAAAAGTAAGTCAAGGGGGAATACAGGGCCGCATCCCGTTCCTCGGTATGGCCGTTATTTCCGGAATTACAGACTTAAATAATTTAGGTACCCAAAAATTGGGGCTAGAAAAAAGTGGGACGGATTTGCCGGATTTTAGCGGTGATTACTAGTGAAAATGCGGGGATGCTACAGTTAAAAGGGCGGGCCTCTGAGCCGCTTCGTTTTCCTTGTGTAGAAAAAATTCTGTTTTGGAAGGTCAAAATGACCATTTTTTGAAATTTTGCCGGCCCCTACCGTCCATAAGCCTGGGGGCAGAGGGTTGTCCTTTGCAATGCAGATAGAGTTCGAGGAGCTCTATTCGCTCCACTTATCGCCTATGTTCTCACTGCACTTACGCGCGGAGATAAGGCGGCTAGAATGTTGACGGAATAGGGTTTTTTTTTTCTCTAAAATCAGGCTGTGTTCGGGATTGCCGATTTGATGCTATCGAGTCCGAAGTAAGTCAAAGGGGAATACAACACCGCATCTCGTTCCTCAATATCGCCTTTATTTCATGAGATTAAGGGTTGAAGCATTTAAGGTGGTCAGAAAAAAGTCTAGAAAAAAAGTGCAACGGATTTGCTCTATTTTACTGGTGATTACTAGTAAACATGCGAGGATGCTACAGTTAAAAGGGCGGACCTCTGAGCCCCTTTGTTTTCCTTATGTAGAGAAAAGTCTGTTTTGGAAAGTCTAAATGACCATTTTTTTTAATTTGCCCGCGTCTACCGTCCATACGCCTGGGGGGGGCAGAGGGTTATTCTTTGCGCTGGAGATAGAGTTCGAGGAGCTCTATTCGCTCCACTGATCGGCTTTGTTCTCACTACACTTGCGGCGGAGATATGGCGGCGAGAATGTTGGCAGAATACGGGTTTAAAGCCTTGTGTTTCCCCCCCCCCCCAAAAAAAATCATCTTGTGTTCGGAATTCCCAATTTGATGCTATCGTGACCGAAGTAAGTCAAGGGGGAATTAAAAATTAAATAAATATTTAAAATAATAAATTGAAAGAAGTTAGTAAATAAATAATTAAATAATTAAATAAATAAATAATGAATTAAATTAATAGAATAACTAAAGTAAGATTAAATAACATAATAAAACATTAATTAAAAAGTCATTAAATATTTAAATAAAATAAATAAATACATGAATGAATAATTTAAATTAAATAAATAAAATATATTAAATACATTAAATAAGTAAATGAATTAAATAAATAAATAAATAAATAAATGAATAGCAAATAAATATGACTAATGACTTAATTAAAGAAAGAAGTAAATTAATAATTAAGTAAATTATTAAAGTAGTAATAAAATAAAATAAATGGAATATATAAATAAGTTAATGGTGACATAAATAAAATAAATAAATTAATTATTCATTAATAATAATAATATATAAATAAATAAATAAATAAGTAAAACATTAAATATACAGATAATTAAAAAAATAAAGTGAATAAATGGATAATTAAATAAGGTATATAATTAAATAAATTAAATAATTTAATAAATAAATAAGTAAATAAATAAGTGAATAAATAACTAATTTAATGATTAATTAAATAAATAATTATATAAATAAATTGAATAAAGAAATAAATAATATAAATTAAATAAATAAATTGAATTAAGTAAATAATGAAATAAATGGAAAATAAATGAATAAATATATAATGTTGGGATAATAGAGGTATTTTTTTCTCGAAAATTAATAATTCAATAAATAAATAAATAATGATTTAAATTAATAGAATAAATAAAGCAAAATGAATTAAATAACCTGAATAAATAAATAATTAAATATTTAATTAAAATAAATAAATACATAAATGAATAATATAAATTAAAATACATAAGTAAAATATATTGAATACATTAAATAATTAAATGAATGAATAATTAAATAAAGTAAGTGAATAGCAAAAAAAAAATGACTAATCAATTAATTAAAGAAAGAAGTAAATGAATAATGAAGTAAATTATTGTAGAAGTTATTAAATAAAATAAATGGAATATATTAAATAATTTAATGATGAAATAAATAAATAAAGTAAATGAATTAATAATTAAAAATAAGTATATAAATAAAGGTATAAATAAGTATGTTAAAACATTAAATAAATAAATAATTATAAAATGAAATGAATAAATGAATAATAAATTGAATTAAATAAATGGAATAAATTGAAAATAAATAAATAAATATCTAAATGAATAAATAAATTAAGTGTAATAAATTAAATAAATAATTAAGTAAATGATGGACGTAAAATATAATAAATAAATAAAATAAGAATTAAATAGTACAGCAATGGTACAGTTTTCAAACTTAATTACGTTACTGTTCAGCAGGTTACACTGCTATTCTGAAACTTAGAAACAGTTCTTGTTCAGATGTTTATGGTATTAGTAAAAACATTTTCAAAACTGCTTCTAATTTTATCTGTGAGCCATTAACTCATATTTTCAACACTTGTATAGATAAATGCACCTTTCCAGCCATCTTTAAATATTCCAA